>NC_089504.1:51503538-51809233 GCF_036850995.1 Saccopteryx leptura
TTAAAATGCTAGGGCTAAAATAATTTAATAGGTCATTTTGCCCAATGGTTCTTTTTTTTTTTTTTTTTTTTTAAGCTAGAAACCGGGAGATACAGTCAGACAGACTCCCGCATGAGCCCGACTGGGATCCACCCAGCACGCCCACCAGGGGGCGATGCTCTGCCCCTCCAGGGCGTCGCTCTGCTGTGACCAGAGCCACTCTAGCGCCTGGGGCAGAGGCCAAGGAGCCATCCCCAGTGCCCGGGCCATCTTTGCTCCAATGGAGCCTCGGCTGCGGGAGGGGAAGAGAGAGACAGAGAGGAAGGAGAAGGGGAGGGGTGGAGAAGCAAATGGGCGCTTCTCCTGTGTGCCCTGGCCGGGAATTGAACCTGGGACTTCCACATGCCAGGCCGATGCTCTACCACTGAGCCAACCGGCCAGGGCCCCCAATGGTTCTTAATTTGGGGAGTGGTTGTGATAGAATCTTTGAAATTCTCTTGAAAACTATAAACTCTTTTCTCAGAAATTTGACATCCTATTTGTTTATTATTTTTTAAATGAATAAAAAATAAGGCTTGGACATGTGAAGTCACTCACTCAAGGTTATTTGGTAATGGTTGAGTCATGATTCAAATTCAGGTTTGTTGACTCCTACTCCAGTGCTCTTTCTATCATACTATCTACTTTAACACGTGAACCACCAAGTAGAGGAGGTCTGGATCTCTAGACTCTCTTTCCTGTGGAGGTAATCCCCCTCTCTCCTAATTCACAGGTCCCAAGAATGACTGACCAAAGCATTTCTTTCTATGCAAATATCCCGGGATAAATTCAGGAAAGAGTTTGAAGACAGGAGCCCTGAGATCTAGTTCATTCCCTTAGGAAGGCCCTGGCATTTTTGCTGAGAATTACAAAACAGAAGCAGAGAGACAGACAGGACATGGAATGTGCCTGGTATTGTGAGTTTGAACTTGTAGAGATCTTCCAATTAGAAGAGTATTGTAAAGAAAGGCTAGTTATACTCGAACTAGAACTGTGAGTCCTGTCCTTCAAATTCACTAGGGAGTTAATGTTTTATGTTTAATTTTTAAGCTCACTCATTTGTAATGTTTTCATGGAAAAAAGAATTCTGAGCTATGAACAACAGCTTAGAGAATAAACCTTTATTACTCAACTGCTTCTACAATTGGGGTTGCCTATAGTGATATAAATTCAAAACCATTCTATTTTTATGTCACTTCTAGTTTCCTACAGAATTTCCTACATGTCTGGAACATAATTATGGTTTCTGATGAAAAAATCAGTCTTTCCCTACTTCCTTCCTAGCCTACCTTACATTTTTTTAAAATATAGCCTACATCTTACTCCAGTTTTAAAATACAGAATTGTAGGGTTTGTTTTGATTTTTACGTTTCTTTATTTAGAGAAATTAGGGTAGGAAAAATGAAAAATTAAAAGAGGGAAAAAGGTAGAAAATAAAATGTATGTCTTGAGGTAGGTTACATTTTTCAGAAGACTAGCAGCAATTTGGCTAAGGCCTAGTTCCCAGGGTAATCCCCAAGGCACTACCTGTCTCCTCCAGTAACAAATCAGTAACTCCATTTACATCTCCTCCATTGATTTACTGCAAAACCTCCATGCTTAGGGCACCCAGAATCTTTTGCAAAAGTCAATCTTTTAGTTCCCAAAATGTTTCCTATTGTTTTCAGTTTTAACACCCTATATTTATCATTGCTTCTAAGGATCTGCAGGAACCTTGGGACCTATAAAGACAGCTCTGGTGTTTCCTTACAATTTAGAACAGCTCACCATCTGCTCTCCCTTGGATGGGCCCCCATGGGATGACTTCCACCACTACAGAGCAAACCCTGGGGACTGCCCATGGCATCATTCATACAAAGAGAGGCGGCTTGGGAGGCTTAGGAGGGTTTGGCTACTCAGCCTCAGTTTTTATTTCAGACAGTTCTGTGAGAAGGATTAAAAAGTTAAGTGTGTGAAGACAAAGAATGAGCTAATCATGGAGGAACCAGTTGCACACAAACATACAGACATATTATTTCCCTTGGTCTCTCCCCTGTACCTCAGTGCTTTTAAACTTTTTTTTAATACCCTAATATTATTAGGCAGTCAAGTGTGAATAAAATACAATCTAGTTGGCAAATGACTTATGTAGGTTGCTAAATTTTCCTTTTACCTTTTATGCCTCTCCAGTTCTTAGTATGACAGCTAATGCTTTAAGAAGAAAGGAAATCATACTTTCTTTCAATCAGTATATAGCTCAAGAGAAAACCTGTCCCCAAATTTCGTGCTTGAGGGAAAAACAATTTGTTTACTTCATGTTCTTTTTTTCAACTATTCCTTAAACCCCTTTTATCTGGTTTTCTGACCATTCCCCAACCCCGTCATCCAGTTTTATGCTATTCCCACCTCTCCTTTCCCCCTTCACACAGCCATTTAAACTAGCCAATCAGGAAAGAGTAAGATTGTATGGTCAACACCCCAGCCAATGGGGCAAGACCAGCCTAGGGCCTGCAATAGGTATAAAAACAGAGCCCAACCCCTGCCCACACTCTTGCTGACCGGCTTTCACTAGTGGCAGAATGCCCTTCTGCAGAAGTTATTAAAGTTGACTTACTGAGGTATTTTGTCTCCATGAGTCTTGCTTAATTGCAACTCTAACAATTTGGGGGCTCATCTGGAATCCCCATTCCCCTCGGGAGTCATTTCAGCCCTCTGTCGAGGGAGATGCAATTCACTGCTCCACTGTTTTGGCCCTCTGGCCCTCAACTAAAGGGATGATGACTCAGCCCAGGCAGCGAATGACCCCTGGACTCTGCAATGTGGGGGTGAGGCCTTAAAAGGTGATACTGTAGCGACCAGGCAACTCCATACATGGACCAAAGTAAGAAAAGATAGTCAATGTGGCAAAGTAATCCTTGGTGGTCGGGGAGAGGTACAAGAGGTAGGTGGTGTGCATGTGTTGTGCTGAGGCATGGAGTGAGTGTAGAGTCTTAGTCCATGGTTCTGTGGTGACCTCATAAGGCTTAGGGCAGCATCAGTCAATGTTTGATCTGAGTCGGGGGTTATACTGACCTGCCAATTGCTAAAAGACACCCAACATCCATGCAAGGGGAGCTGTCAGAGATGCACAAAGCAAATGACAAGAATACAAGAAACCTTCAGGGACGGGGTTGAGCCTCTCTCAGGAGTCACACCACAGTCAGGATAGAAAATCGCACTTCTAAGATAAGAACTAGAGACAAAGATAGTGTCAAACAAAAGGGAAAGGAACCCCCCAACGTTTCCAACCTTTCACCAGCTGAATGCTCACCACTGAGATGCTAATCCCTGAACTTGAGGGGGGGAGGGAAGGAGCAACAAGTGATATCACCCTAGGAGAACCAAGATGTAGCTCTTTTGAGGCCTAAATTAAGTTCTTGCATGCAGGATTGGAAATGCCAGCTCTAATATTGAACTAAATAGAACAGTTTTATTCCTGTATTCAAATGCTATGGGTATTGTTATTTTAAAATTAGAATATGTAGGGAGTGCTCATTTAACTTAAATAGAATGGAGTTTTGGATCCTAAGCTTGTTTCTTGGTTTTGTACTCTGTAAGGTCTTGCCACACTAATTACTGTGCTCTGTGTTCTTTGTTTTCAGAGTTAAGGACCAAGTAGCAACTCTGCTATTAGGTTTAATCAGGTTTTATTTATGTGTCATGCTCATGTCTCTGTACCGTAATTGTCTTGTTTATATGTAAAATTGTACTCAGGTCTGTGAAACAGTAGGAATCAGTTTCAGTTTGAGAGCTGTCTGTCTCATCTATCTCTCTGTCTCAAATTCTTACTATTCTGTGTGCACTGGGAATCCTCTGTCTCTACTGTTTGGGTTTTGTCCCATTTGGACCTTGTAAAGGTCACTTACCTGGTTTTTCTTGTAATGTGACTACTAAGAAATTTAAAATTCTATGTATAGCTTGCATTATATTTCTATTGGGTACTGTCAAACTCCATGCTGTGAAATACATAAAGGAAATTCTAGGTCTGGTCTGAATAGCATATAACCACTCCCAGGTTAGTGTAGGTTGTCCACTAGTCTAAGCACTTTTTAGCTAAAAGTAATTTAATGTTTATATTACTGAGAGCTACTCTCCACTTTTCCCCCCTTCTCGGATTTAAGACATTTCTTTCCATTATGGCTGCAACCCTGCTGGTTGCAGGAAAGTGGGGGCTATGACTTTGGCCCCTTATTTCAGAGAAACGTGTGGATCCCAGCCCTAAAGCAGGAAGAAGCTGGCAGCTCACTGCTAAAGGTCAAGACCAACCATGCCAGGGTGGGCACCGCAGCCCTGCGGGCACCGCCAGTCAGCCAAGGGTCTGTGTGTCCTCCAGCCAGCAGCACTTCCTGCTCTAATAATCCCATCTTTTCTTGTACGTTCTCTGACTGTAGCTTCTTGAGCCTTTTCTAATTCCGATGGAGTTCAAGGTTCCTCTGTTTTTGTTCCCGCTTGGGAAACTTCTAGTCTCTCTTTTTCTTTCTTCAATTCTTTTAGTTCTGTTTCCTTTCCTCTGCTTTCTTCCTGTCCTCTGCCTTTCATCTCCATGCTTTTGATCTCCTCTTTGCTGTTTCAGCTGCTCAAGTTTTTCCCTCCAGAGTTTCCATGTCTTAGGTGAGAGGAGGGGAGTTAGACAGACAGACTTCAGCATGCGTCCCACTGGGATCCACCTGACAACCCCATTTGGGGCCAATGCTCCAGTATGAAGCTATTTTTAGCACCTGAGACTGATGTGCTAGGACCCACCAAGCTATCCTTAGTACCCTGGGCCATGCTGGTGTGATAAGGTGTCAAAGAACTGTAAAAGTTAGTATTGGCAACACCATTTTAAAGAGGAAAAGTCCGGCTTCTTGCCCCCTCCTTTCTGTGGAGAGTGGAGGGAGAAGAATGTGGGAGCTTCCTGGCTTACAAGGACATACTATGTACTGAGATAAAAAAAACAACACCTTTTACTAAGAGGCTTAATTTAAAAGACATTTTATAATTTAGACCAAGCGTTCAGAGAGATTTTGTAAACATGATTTTTATACTTGTGTGTAATTTACACCAGCTCAAGATGGCCGATCACATTCCTGCTTAGGAAGGGCTGTTATATTGTAAATGGAGAGGTTTTGAATGAGAGGAGGAAGGAGACTTGGACCCCCTCCCTTCCCCACACCTGTGAGGAAGATGGTAAACAGCCAGCCAGTAATGCGGGAGACTGAAGAGAGATTTGAGTAGTTCTTTCCTCTCCCCTTTCTTTCTGCTTAATGGGCGATTTACAAACGCTTATCCTCTGACATCATGTAAGCCCCCTCCCATCCTGAAATCGTGTGATTGATGTATGTACTTCTAGACAAAGGGGTCACGAGACCACTCCCCCTTGCTTGAAAACCTGTATTCTGTAACATTTTATATACTTTCTAATAATAATCCCTCTTGAAATCCTTTATATGTATAAAAACTTGTAAATTAAACAAGCAGGGATTAGCCTGTTAGGTTTCCAAGGGTATTTTCATTTGGCCTCTCTCCTTATCCTAAGCTAATCATTTCACTGTGGTGACAGGGATGGGGGGTAGACACTAGAAGATTTGGGAATGTCTTTTGATATATAAAACGACATTTATTGCTACTGTGTTGATATGTAAAATGACATTTTTTGCTATTGTGTTACCTTGTAAGTTTTAATGTGTAGCAATGTTTTTTCCTTTCAAAAGATCCTATAAATAAATATTGCAAACTTGTTAGTAATTAACTACTGTGTCATGCTCCCCCAACCTGTATGTGATCATGTCTATATAACTAGCCTCAGAGCTATATTCGAGGCTGAACGATTTGGGTTAGCTATACCCAGTGTAAGTCATATGTAGGCGGCTTATTAATAAATCTTCTCCTAAAACTTCTTCTGTATCCTGCCTTGGTGTCTCTATATAAGCCATGGAATTAAGGCACATTACTTTATAACGCTGGAACAAATTGAACCAATCAAACCACTGGCTGCAGAAGGGGAAGAGAGAGAGAGGGGGGAAGAGAAGCAGATGGTCACTCCTCCAGTGTGGCCTGACTGGGAATTGAACTGGGACATTTATACATGGGTGACACTGTATCCACTGAACCACTGCCAGGGCTAAATTGCCATGTCTTAATTGAGGCACCACTGCAGTTTGCAGGTTGGTCGAATCAAAAGCACCCTGGGTGTTGAGAGCTTCAGCCCACGCAGGCGCTCTTGGCTGGCACAAAGCCCATGTATTCACCATTCACGACTTATACCTGGAGGTTCAAGTATCTGGAGAAATGGAACCATCTCCTGGTGGGGGTCCAGCATGGGGATGTGCACATTCCGCATCTCCCCACACTTCACAAACACCTTGATCAGAACCTCCTCGCTGGGTGGGCTTCTCCAAGCCCAGCTCCCACAGGGAGAACCATTTTCAGGGAAGTCCCTCCAGGGAAATTGTGTCAGCCTCTCCGCCAGCAATGTCATAGGAAAAGGAGCCCCAGTCATGGCTGGCGGGGACATAGATTTTGAACTTAGTGGTGCGCACCTTGAGGATGGTCCTGGCTGTCCAGTCAGTCTGGGAGTGACTTGACCAGACTCTTGTTCCCACCCCACTCCTGAAGCAGATGAAGGCCATGGTGCTCTTGGAGTTCCAGAGAGTGGAGAACTGCTGGAGGTGTCCCACGCCTTTCTGCCTTTCCATCCCCTCCCAGCTGGAGGGGGACTTGCCTGCAGCTTCATCTATGGAAGGGCCACACTGACAGTCATCTCTGTGGTGGGCTTGAGGTGGAGGCCATACAGAGGGTAAAGCTCCCTAGTCTGAGATGAATGATGGACTCTGGTAGCCACTACCATAGCTGGGGCGCAGGGCCCATGTGGGGCTCTGTCTGTGTCCCAGGCCTCTGTCACACTGGCTGGAGCTTGCTCCTAACCTCACAGGATCCCAGCCAGTATGCCTCCCCTCCTGGCACTGCCATCATCTGCTGAGGCACTTCTGATGTGACCCACCACATCCGCCTGCCCCATGACAGTGCTGAGTGCTAGAACCACCAAGGTAAGACATTAATTTGCGCCTTTGAGGACTTCAGTCTACAGAGAGGGACAAAGAATAAGTAAACTATTACAAAGTATGCTCTCTGGGCTGCAGGGACCTGTCTTGTTTACAGGTGTATGGACACTCGTCTGGGCCACGGGGCTGGATAGATATGTCAAATAAATAAATATGTGAGTGAACACAGAGCACTAAAGGAACAGTGTGGAGGTGGTCAGGAAAGGCTTTCTAGAGGAAATGCTGATTATAAAATTTATACAGAAAAAGGGCTAGGAATAGCCAACATGGCTTTGAAAAGTATAACAGGACTGTTCCCTTCCAGCTGTCAATATTAACCTCATAAGTCTTTTTTCCCTCCAGTTTTTGGCAATTATTTTCTTAATTTCTTTTTTGATTAATTTTTTAAAATTTGTTGTGCTAACATGGATTCAAGTGTCTCACTCAGTATAAAACCCTCACCCTCCAACAACATGCCCCTCATTACACCCCCCCAACTCCCTCCTCCCCTTCTTTCTGGGGTACCTCATACGTCTTAACAATTGAAATATAGTGACCTAAGAAATGTCCAAACCTTTAGAGAATTTTAATGAGTTTTTGAGCCACGCTGACAGTGGCTGGGAAGCAGATCTCCATGGACTGAGGAAATGCTCGGGAGAACGGCAGTTCTATAGCTTATCTTATACATTAGAGCCGTGGTCCCCAAACCCCGGGCCGCGGACCGGTACTGGTCCGTGGGCCATTTGGTACCGGTCCGCAGAGAAAAAATAAATAACTTACATTATTTCCGTTTTATTTTATTTAAGTCTGAACGATGTTTTATTTTTTTTTAAATGACCAGATTCCCTCTGTTACATCCGTCTAAGGCTCCCTCTTGATGCTTGTCTTGGTCACGTGATACATTTATCCGCCCCACCCTAAAGGCCAGTCTGTGAAAATATATATTTTCTGACATTCAACCAGTCTGTGGCCTAAAAAAGGTTGGGGACCACTGGGTTAGAGTAAAATGAGGTGACATAAGGGGGGTTACATGCAAAGTGGGGAAATGTCTGGGATTAGGTAAAAAGGCAAAATAGAGAAGAAACACACTTCTTTTCCATTGGTGGGTACAGGACAGCTAATCATTCACATTTACAGCACATAGAGATGGTATTCACGGAAAAAGACAGCAGTGAGGGTTCCTGGTCTCATGCCCTGCTGCAGGCTGTTTGCCTTGAGGGCTCTGGAAAAGAAGGTTACTCTGACATTTCCAAGCTATGTTGTCTCAGATGCAAAAAGACAGCAGACAGACTCTCTTAAGATAAAGACTGACCTTTGTCAAGGAAGCTGCAGGCCTAGGACATGATTACCTATTATGACTCCCTTTTAGTTTGGAATTCTGACGCTCAGACCATCCTGCGTGGTTACTTTTCGGTCTCTGTTTGTAAGGTCTGCCCTGCAGGCGTCCCCTGAACTTGTCAGGTTTAGGATGTGGCTCCTTTTTCATTCACAGGGGGTATTTCTTTTCTCATCCCGATTACATTTATGTCAAGCTATGACATAAATATTAGAAAGATCTTTCTGGCACTATGGGAAGAGCTCAAACTCGGGCAATTGGTTAGACAGCGGGTCCACCGACAAAAACAGGAATATCAGGGGAAACCCAGATTGTGTTTGTTCTGAGACATGTTGGTTTTAAGGATCTCTGGGACAGATTAGTAGGTATCTGGAAACTAGGAATGATGCTTGGGAGAGTTTGAGGCAGATATCTTAGACTAGTTGTTGAAGTAATGAAAATAAAATTTTCTAGGCAAACTCTAAGCTCAGCAGGTAGAGCAGGAAGACAGAGTGGGTGTAACACACTTCTGGGAAGAGACAATACCTGTATCTGGGTCCAAAGGATGAGAGACTCGGAGGAGGTGGCAGTGTGGTGCGGGTGCAGCCCAGGTCGGAGGGCACATGCCGAAGGGGAGAGAAACCAGAGGGTGCTGATGCTGGAGAGGGTTGGTTATGAGGTTGGCAAGCAAGAGGAACCACCAGAGGTCGTGGAAAAAAGGAGAGGGGCTAAGCAGGAAGGAGAGAGAACTTTGTGTTTTTCCATTCACACACTCAAAATGGTAGACACACCCTTACCTTCGCATGTACGGCAAGTCGGATGGCATCTCTCACAGGTCTGTGTGTGCTGGTCTGTGTAGTAATTCTCTGGGCAGGTGCGGCGACACTCTCCCTTGGAGGGGAGCAGGAAGAAAAATGTATCGCAAGACAGGCAGTCAGTGGGCCGCGGGCCCCGGCAGGCCTTGCAGCTCTTGTTGCACCTCTGACACCGGCCGGTGGAGTTTGCTGCATAGTATCTGCAACCGAGGAGGGAAGCAAAGACTGCATTCTAAGATTTGCTCTGAAGTTGGGTGTGGTGGAAAATCATGGTTAGTCACACAGTGTTCATTTATAAGCTGGGTGAATTTAGACTCTTTCCTCATGACCTTTACTCATTGGATTCATTACTAACTGTATTAATACATCTAATGACTCTCAGTTTTTTTATCTGTAACTTGGGCAATACAGTCTCTCTTCTGCTATCTGTCAGGATTAAGTTAGTTAACACTTATGAAAGGACCTAGTTCTTAACACTCGTAATAGCGCCATAATAATATATTCACTACCTTTGCCTTCTACATACCCATGTGCTTCTGCACTTGAAAGTTCAAGCTTTAAATTGTGTTGAATAAGATTGGAGAATGGAAGATATTTTCATTGTACCTCTGAGTGGTTCTTCTAATTTCTCAATTTAAAAAAAATCCTTGAAGGAGGAGGGGACAGGAGTGATTTGATGTTTTCATAGTAATAGATGTAATCTCTATTTTTGGATGCTGACTATAACAATAATCACTGTTCATTAAGTTTCTACTATATTTTACCTTATTGAGCCTAAAAATGAAACACTAGAGTGTGGCAGTTAGGAGCTTGCCCTTTGGAATGAGATTACATGGGATCAAAGCCCATCCGTACCACTTCTGAACTCTGTGACCTTGGGCAAAACACATAGCATCTCTGTGTCTCAGGTCTGTAATATGGGGCCAACGTAAGTACCTAAAATTAAACATGTTGTTTTTCAGAAACTTGTTAGGACAGTGACTGACACATTACAAGTAATTAACATATGTTAGTAATAATTATGAATTTTATGATTGATTCTCATAGCAAACCTTATGATTTACATATTATTATTTCTCTTTTACATATGTAAAAAGTGAGGTGCAGAAAATTTAGACAATTTGCTTAAGATCAAACAACTAGTAAAGTGGGCACTGTGATTTGAATTTATTTGTTAAATAAAACTATAACAAAGCAGGGCCATTATTTAAAGGTAAATTTTAAAAAATTCACATAAGATAGAAGAGAGAAAAGGAGTCATTGTCAAAGACGGACCTCTAGAAGTCACCTGAGCAGTGTGGGCATCTGGACAGGTAGGTGCACACTGAAGTTACCCTAGAAACCGAAAGGTTCAGCCCTTGGTTCTCTGGCACAACATTATTGACCTGATTAGGTTTATTATTTTTATTTTTTAAGTTTATTTAAGTTCTACTGACTTGTTGAAAACTAATGCCATGGCTGGACAGTGCTGAGCCTGCCTGTCCTTAGCTACCTGTCTGTCACTGATCTGGGTACACCTGTACCTCAGTGGTCCAGCTTGCGGCAAATCAAGCCTTGTTCCACCTCTGCAGTTAGGTGAAGAACAGTGACTGGAGAACAGTTACAGTGAGTCACTCGGTGAAATTCTGAGGAGAACGGAAGAAAGCACCAACCAGGAACTGAGTGGTTGATGAAGATCATGTAAGATTCCAAAGAGGAAGTGACAGGGAAAAGTAAAAATCCACACAGAGCCTGACCTGTGGTGGCACAGTGGATAAAGAGTCGACCTGGAAACGCTGAGGTTGCCGGTTCAAAACCCTGGGCTTGCCTGGTCAAGGCACATATGGGAGTTGATGCTTCCTGCTCCTCCCTCCCCCTTCTCTCTCTCTCCTCTCTAAAAATTAATAATAATAATAAAAAATCCACGCAGAACGGAGGGGATGCACAGGATTGAAATCAAAGGTTCTGATTTTTAGCTGTGATTCTCTCATGTTTTAGTAGCTGTGTGACTTTGGGTAAGTCATTTAACCTCTCTGAGCCTTGCTTTCCTTATCTGTGAAATGGAGGTAATAACATCAACCTCATAGGATAGTCGTAGAATCAAATCATAATGTAAAGATACATAGTGAGTGGAAACACTATGTAAACACTAAAGCAGCCTACAGACATTTTTTACTAATGTTCTGAAGATGAAAAGAATCAAGAGGAACCATGGGGAAAAAAGCTTACCAATACCAAATAGATTTTAAAAGTTATCAAAGGAAGAAAGACAATGGAGAGTTTACTGGATCAGATTAAAAGTATAACGTCACTGCTTCCTTTGATGACCCTTTTGCTGTGAAATCTCTGAGCCTAGAGCCTTGGGGAGGATATCATGCATATGTACAAACATGAACTGGGGCTTTTAAGATCATGCTCTGAGGTCAAACACTAAAATGATTGTATGTCAGGACAAGGTGCAGAGAAGCACATAACTGCCTTTCCCTATGAAGTTTATGCAATGTATGGGGAGCATTGATTTTACAAGATGAACAATTTCAGTTATATATCTCTTATACCTTATTAATAACCTCTTTATTCATCATTAAAGAGATTTATGGCAACCCATGTTTCTCTTCCCAATGGGCCACTTTACACACCACGGAACAATTGTCTACTTAGTTCCATAGTCTGAAATCTACTTATACCACAAATTATACCCCTTTTTTTGTGCATAAGAATACTTAATGACTTGATTTGAGGAAGATGGAGATTCTTTATATGGGATCCAGATTTTTCAGGCACTCACAGGGATGAAGGGAAGGGCTAAGGCAAGCAGCCCACTCCTCTCTGGCAAGGTCCTTTCTTTATTGATCGATCAATATATGGCTGGTGTGTTTTGAGAACTACTAATATGTATGTCTCTGTGCTGAGTGTTATAATAACATCTATAAAAAATAAGAGGTGTTTTTCTTCCAGGAACTTGTAATTTTCTTGGGAAGACTTATATAAGAAGAATATATAAAAAGTTATATATATGAATTACATATGACACTCTTGAAGTTTGAAGCCTTTGTTTTTCTCGTCTTATACATATAAGGTGTTCTTCATTAAACATGTGTTGAATGAATGAGCAAATAAATGAGGTAAATCAAAACACAAGGCAGTATATGGTACTAAAATAAGTCATACAAGCAGTGATTGCTATAGAACTGAATGGATGTGCTAATTTGAACAAAATCATTTGGGGGAAGGTTAAGGTTATGGCTTTTCTTTTTTTTTTATTTATTTTATTATTATTTTTTTTACAGAGACAGAGAGAGAGTCAGAGGGATAGACAGGGACAGACAGACAGGAATGGAGACAGATGAGAAGCATCAATCATTAGTTTTTCGTTGCACGTTACGACTTCTTAGTTGTTCATTGATTGCTTTCTCATATGTGCCTTGACCATGGGCCTTCAGCAGACTGAGTAACCCCTTGCTGGAGCCAGCGACCCTGGGTCCAAGCTGGTGAGCTTTTTGCTCAAGCCAGATGAGCCCGCGCTCAAGCTGGCGACCTCAGGGTCTCGAACCTGGGTCCTTCCACATCCCAGTCCAATGCTCTATTCACTGCGCCACCGCCTGGTCAGGCAAGGTTATGGCTTTTCAATTTGGGTTTGGAAACTCAATGCTCTAGGTTCCTCATTGGGAAGGAAGAGTTAGCAGGAGGCCTGTAATCAATCTCTCTTTTCACCAAGGATGCTTGGGGGTAAAAAGGGGATGACCCAGGTAATTCCTCTTCCAAATATGCTTGTTGCAGACCTTCTGATAAATACATTAATAGTTTTTCCCAGCAGAAAAATGATAGTTATTACCTGTAAAATGATTTTAGAAGGATACATGCATGTGTTTAAATTCCTTATGGTAATTAAGCTTTAATTTATAGGATTAAGAGGACATGGCGAATTAGAGAATTAATGGAGAATTAAATGAAGATATTTAACTGAAATTGATCCTCTTGTGAAAGCAATGCTACAAATATGTTACTTAGACCTCCCATACTAGATATGATCAGAAAAAAATCCAAATGCAGAAGAGAAAGAACCTACATTCATGGTCTTGGATTCCTCTAAGGAAAGAATACTTCACCTCTTCCTTTTGATTGCCTGTTGCTTTTGAATTATTTGTGAACTTTGGCATGTGAGTCTGATTCGACAATCTGAGTCTTTGGAGTCTCTCCCATTTCCTTTTCTATTACCATGAACTGGCAAAACTCCTTTAGACACTGTTAGGCCTGGGTTGGGCTCATATCTTTGTCCCTTACTGGCAGTGAGACTTCAATCTGGTTATATTAGTATTCTGAGACTTTGATCCCTCATCTGCAAAATGGTTTTGCTAACAGTGAGATCCGGAGTGGTTATGAGATGAAAGGAGGGAAAAGCGTGTTGAGCAACTTACCCTTCCCTGCACTGGAGCAGGCACTCCTTTCCCAGCTGGAACCAGCCCGGCTGGCAGGAGAGGCATTGCATACTGTGCCTCCCTTCACATGTCCGACAAGAGCTGTGGCAGGGGGCACACTGGTGGCTGTCCTCATCAGTGTAGTGGCCCTCAGGGCAGTCCTGCACGCAGGTCGTGTCTACCAAGGGCGAAAAGAATCTGTCTTGGTTATCAAGTAGGACGCATGTCTCCCAAACCCTCTTTATATGCTCCCCGCTGTGTCCCATGGAGTGAGGGGAATGCAGGAGGAATGTGACAATGTCCTTGTGGGCCGATGGATATCCTTGGGAACGAAGATGAATATCCAGGAAATAGGATCAACCATAAGGCAATTAGGAATCGAGAGAAAACAGATGTCAGGGTGGACAGGCTGTGTTGGACAAGACAGAACCCAGTCTGCTAAAGCGATCTAGAGGATGTAGGGCCTCCTAGGAGAGAGAGAACATTTAAAGCAGGAGCCAAGTCAGAGCTCCACTGAAGAAAGCAGAAAGCGTGATGACGCCTTCCCACAATTTCAACTTTCTACTTCTAGCCTTGAATGTGTGTGCCCTCCAATACATATCAGATTTTACCTTCTTCTGCTGTACTGGCCACACACTAAGCTCTTGAAATGTAAATTAATTTAAAATGAAATAAAACTAAAACTTCATTTCCTCAGTTGCATGAGCATAGATATAAAGTATTCTTATCATGACAGAAAGTTCTATGGACAATGGGACTCTTTTTGCCCCTGTATTTAAGAATTAAATTAAAACCTTAAATCCTCTGTTCTGTACAGAGAGATGAGTTGGAATTGAGTTGTTCAGCCTTACACTACTACCCCAGTCCTTCCTAATCCAACCTCCTGGAGCTGCTGATTATTGTCTTTTCTTCTTCTTTAACAAATTGAGGGTGGTTAATTAGAAATAAAAAGATTGAGACTTGCTGGCTTTGCAGTTTAGCATGCAGTTCTTAGAGGCAACTTCTTCCCAAGTTTCAGCTTAAGCTCATTGAATGGAAGAAAATGCAGGTTCTCCTGCATTTTCAGTGTTAGCCACTGGTCAAATCTAGAGCAGACCATAAGCCAGTTTTTCTCCATAACTGCCATCAGCATTAAGCACAGGTGCTCGTGGAAAACCTAAATCATAGTAGAGCTGCTATGGACTCAACCTCTGTACTGGAAGACTCTCTGAGCTACCCAAGGGCAGGGCCATGTCGTTCTTTTCCAGCACCCAGCACAGGGCCAGGTCCCCAGTCAATGTTTGTTTGGTGGCTATATTGTTAAAGATGGACAATGTTCACTGCCCAGCTGCTGTATCTGACTAACTAGGTAGAAGCCTTAATCCCTTAAGGATGAGACACCTCTATATTAATTCCTTATTGCTGTTGTAACATATTACCACAAGTTTAGTGCCTTAAAAGAGTACAATTGTATTATCTTACAGTTTTGGAGGTCAGATGTCTAAATGGGCCCAGAGAGTTACGTTCCTTGTAGAGGCTCTGGGAAAGGACCTGTTTCTTTGTCTCTTCCAGCTTCTAGAGGTCTCCTACACTTCTTGGCTTATGGCTTCCTCCTCCATCATCACAGTCACAACTTAGCATCTTCTCTTTCTCTGTTTCTCTGCTCCAACATCATATAGCCTTGAACTACAAACTTTGATCATCCTGCCTCCCTCTTCTAAGGACCTTGTGAAAATCCAAGATAATCCTTCCAAATCCAGACTACTAATTCAATCACATCTTCAGAATCCTTTTTGCCATTTAGGTACCATATTCCTAGGGCCGGGGGATTAGCATGTAGACATTTTTAGGGGGCTAGCCTTGTTTTTAAGGGGTTTAGTATTGTTCAGTCTACCACAGCCTCCAGAGGAATTATGTAGTTTATATCTAGCCTGACCCTCAAGTAGAGAGGAACAAGGCAGGGGACCATGAGAAGATCAGGTCTGGGCACATCCTCCAGCCAGCCTTTGGGGTACTGTGTACAGGACTACACAATGTGGACTGTATTATACCTTAGTGGCGAAGTCTCAGTTCTAGTCAGATTCATATCCCTAGTTTAAGAGAAGACCACCTTGTAATGAGAAAAATGTCTTCCTCTCTGTGAGAAGGTACCTGAGGTGATCACTGGTAGCACTCTAAGTTGGAGATAATTAGAAAAGAAGGTCCTGTTGCTTGGGATGATACAAAGATCTGGAATATTCTCATGAAACAGTAACTTCCAGGAAGAAAGGTCACTGAGATTTGTATAATCAGAGCTAAGATGGACGGATAGAGAAGACTGACGTCTTTGAGTGTTTTACACCGGGTAGTGATCAAGACGGTATGAGGATAGCTATCCCTGTGTCTTAGCAGAGGAATGATACCCTTTGATGACATCTCAACCAGAGGAAAAAGTCTCACATATTTCTACTCTAAGCGTCTTGCTCCTCAGATCTGCTCTCCTGGGTTAGAAGATGAGTTCTAATGCTTTCCAGGTCTTCAGTGCATTTGTCTCTTTCTGCTCTTTCCTCCACCCTTCCACTGCTCCTTCCAGTTTAGTTGAGTTTTGTTTCATTCTATTTCTGCCATACCTGTGTGAAGCCTAGTCACGGTATTCCTGGAAATCTGAGGACATTGCCTCACATTAGGAAAAACCTTTACAGGTGACCTTCTGGAGGTAGCCATCCCCAGGCTGTGACATACTTTGTTCAGAAGATTTATTAATCAACAGATGCTAAATCAAGGGGAAATTTTCATGAAGAGCCAAATATCTATAGGCTTTTAAAGTGTCTCTTCAAAGACTGCTCTTTAATCACAAGAGAAAACAGTAACTACAAAGTGGAGAAATTGGAAAGCACCCTGAACAGATGACCAGAATTAACATGATCGAAGAGAGGCAGGTGAACATCGTGTGTCTCCAAAAGGACACAGCATCCCCTGTGCACTATTCCTGCTGAGAATGTATAATCTCCATCTAATCATGGGGAGACTTCACACAAACCCCAATGGAGGGTTAGGACCATATTCATCTAAAACAGGGGTCTCAAACTCGCGGCCCGAGGGCCGCACGCAGCCCACTCACCAATTTTGTGCGGCCCGCAGACTAATCAAACTTCGTGGATTAGTCTGCGGGCCAGTCTGCGGGCCGCACAAAATTGGTGGGCAGGCCGCATGCGGCCCGCGGGCCGCGAGTTTGAGACCCCTGATCTAAAATGTCAATATTATAAAAGAAAAAGAAAGTCTGGGGAAACGTGTCAGAGTAAAGGAGGCTAAAGAGACATGGTGTCTAAATGCTATGACTGTAGACTAGACCCTCTTCTAAAGGAGAATTGACACAATTGTAATACAGGTGGTGTATTAAAGTATTGTATCAATGTTAACTTCACTAGAGTTGACAATGGTACTGTGGTTATATAAGAAAGTATTCCCATTCTTAGCAAATAAATATATAATAGCATGTTTGTGGGAAAGGGGCCACGATGTATGTAACATATCCTCCAATGGTTAGAAAACATGTATTGTGTATTATACACATATACATTGAGAAAGAGGGAATGAGAACAAATAAATGATAAAGCAAATGGTAAAAGATGAGGTGGGTAAAGGGTATATGTGTGTTTGTCCTTGTGCTATTCTCACTCTTCCATCTTTTCTGTAGGCTTGAAATTTTTCAGGCAAAAAGTAAAAAAATTAAAAAGGAAGACATCAATATCTACAGGGCACCAGACAGTATAAGAAGTAGTTTCCCAGATGGAGGAGGGGACAGTGACTCACTGAGGAGGAGGCTGTTCCTTGGGCAGGTGTGACATTGGTCCTCAGAGGGCCCGGTGCAGCGGAAGCACTTTGTGTGACAAGGCTTGCATCCTAGAGCCTCCTCATCCCAGTACTCGGAGGGGGCACATTCCTTGTGAGGCACGCAGGCCCCATGGTTGTTCAGCCTCAGGCCTTCCTGACAGGTGGTGCAGGTCCCAGGTGGAGAGCAGGTGTGGCAGGCCCTGGGGCAATCTGTGGGTGGGATGGGCACAGCAGACAGAGAGTGAGAGTGGGTCAGCACCCCCGCCCCGAGAATCCGTTCCCCTGGAAAGTGGATTCACATGCCTTCCTTGTTTCTCCCAGATAGTTCTAGAGCTCTGTGCCAAAGGCATGGGGTTGGGCATAGCTCTTAGGCTCTCGGTGGAGTATTCTTGTGACAAAATGAGAAAAAAAATGGCTGTTTCATATTTTCTGTAACAATTAGAGAGCCCCTTCCTGCACCAGCAACCTTGAAAATATTAGTAAAACTCACTATAATTAATCAAACTGCAACAAAATAGTAATGAGTAATTCTGCAGCAGCATGGTCACACACTGGTTCCTGGCCTTTTCCCCACCACAGTTGCCATTCTGTGGTCCTCCAGTGCCCTTCCAGAATACCTTGAGCTTACCCCTAGCACTGATATATCTTATAATTACCTGTTTACAAAAGAGACCTCTTTTATATTCATTTATGATTGCATATTGCCTAGGAGAGGGCCTGGCATATGTATCAGGTACTTGGTAAATACTTGTGTGTGTGTGTGTGTGTGTGTGTGTGTGTGTGTGTGTGTGTGTTTTGGTAAGAGAAGGGGAGATAGTGAGGCAGACTCCCATATGCATCCCTACTGGGATCCAACCAGCAACCCCATCTGGGGTCATGCTCTAGTTCTGAGCTATTTTTAACACCTGAGGCTGATGCTTACCAACTGAGTCATCCTCAGTGCCTGGGCTACCTCAAATTAATCGAGTCTCTGGATGTCGAAGGGGAAGAGAGAAAGAACGGGGAAAGTGAAAGGGGGAGAAGCAGATGGTTGCTTCTCCTGTGTGCTCTGACTGGGAATCGAACCCAGGACATCCATATGCAGGGCTGATGCTCTATCTGCTGAGACACTGGTCAGGGCTGGTAAATATTTGTTAAACGAAATAAGAACAATTTACTGACACCTTGGGGTTTTAGCAGTAGCCATTTCCTTTGCCTAGAATTCTCATCTTCCAGATATACGCATGGTTGGCTTCCTTCCTTTATCAATGGTACCTTCCAGGCCACTTTCTCTCTAATTTCAGCTTCATTCTGTCCAATTTCTTGTTCCTCTTCCCTGCCTTATTTTTTCTTTTGACTTATATTTTTCTTTTACTTCTTTTTTCTTTTTTTTTGTGAGAGGGGGAGAGAGAGAAAGAGAGGGACAGACAGGAAGGGAGAGAAATGAGAAGCATCAATTCTTCATTGCGGCACTTCAGTTGTTCATTGATTGCTTTTTCATTTGACTTATCTTCTTTAGAGTCAGCCTTCCCTGATAGAATGTAAGCTCCAATAGGGCAGGGCTCTGTCTGTATTGTTCCCTGTTCTTCTCCAGGCCTGGACGAGCACATGGCACATAGTAGGTCCCCAATAAGCACTCACTGTTTGAATAGACACATAGTATTATTATTGTGATTATCATCATCTCATTTTATCTGTTATCAGAAAATTGAGGCTGGAGGTGGTAAATCACTTGGCTGGAAGAGGGCAGGGTCAGGAGTTGACCCAAGGACCTTAACAAGAGCTCTTGCTATTTCTGTCCCAGAGCCTTGGAAAAGGTATGGAAATCTTAGAGATGCTTATGCTATCTTGTAGGAAAAAGTTTGGGGTGATCAGAGTGGATTCCAAGTCCTTGTGTTTCTTAGAGGAGATCCTGCTTGAAGATTGCTTGGTTCCAGATGCTTCTCTATACCGACCTGAATCTTAATCTTCAGGTCAGGTTCTTTGTTTCTTCTCTCTGGAAGGTCAGGTTGTCACCCTGTTTCTTCTAGTACCCACCTCCCTTTGGACTGGTGGCAGGTACAGTAGCATTGCTGGGAGAGACCTAGGTCAGTTTCCAACAGTAGATCTGGTCCAAGTGAGCCCAGGTATCTGTATTTTTTTAAAAGCTCCCTGGTCGATACCAATGGGCAAACAGGGATGAGAACCAGAGGCCTTTCTTTTTTATTTTTTTAAAATTTTTCCGAAGTTAGAAGCGGGGAGGCAGTCAGACAGACTCCCGCATGCGCCCGACCGGGATCCACCCAGCATGCCCACCAGGGGGCGATGCTCTGCCCATCTGGGGCGTCGCTCTGTTGCGACCAGAGCCACTCTAGCGCCTGAGGCGGAGGCCACGGAGCCGTCTTCTGCATCTGGGCCAACTTTGCTCCAATGGAGCATTGACTGCGGGAGGGGAAGAGAGAGACAGAGAGGAAGGAGAGGGGGAAGGGTGGAGAAGCAGATGGGCGCTTCTCCAATGTGCTCTAGCTGGGACTCCAACTCAGGACTTGCACACACTGGGCTGAAACTCTACCGCTGAGCCACCCGGCCAGGGCCAAGAGGCCTTTCTTGATGAGAAAATTAAATTAGGTTAATTATAGTAAAGACTCTGAGACCTGTAAAGTTCTCTAGATGGCAAGTTACTTTTATTATGAACACCAGAGAAAGGCCAGAAGCTGCCCCCAGTGCCTGCCCTGGTACAGACAAGATGGCACTGCAGGTCTTTCGCTGAGTATCTACACTCTCGCAGGAGCTGACGCCCCGGCTCCGCAGCCTGCCTCACGTGCTCCCTCCCTCCTGCCCTGTGACACTGGCCTGGCCACCCATCTTCAAGTCCATGCTCTCTCATAGATAGTCAGGTGAGACATCAACACTGAAGAGTGTACATAAGCTCACAAAAGGGTATATCGGATCATGAGGCTAGAGAAGAAAGCCTTCGGGAATAAGATACATCTTTACGTTCTATGAAAAACAGTCCCTGGGGTACACATTCTCCACCATGAGTGGCCCCAGGTTTCTCCTGCCACGCGAGCCCACCCTCAAGCTCTCACTGTGTTCGCGGGGCCTGCCTCTGGATAGCTATGTCATGTTTGTTTAGAAACAACACGGGGTGGGGGGTTAATTCCACTGTCTGCCTAGCTAGAGTCAATCCTGTGATTATAGTTAATTCACTGGAATATAGTTATACACTAGAAGTTGCTAAGAAGTCTTAAATATTCTTACCAAAACAAACAAATAAACAAACAAACAAAAAACCCAAAAAACCAAACACCCAAAAAACTGTATGTGTTGACAGATGTGCTAACTGACCTTATTGTGGTCATTATTTCTCAATGCTTATGTATATCAAATTATCTCATTGTGCACCTTAAACTGACACAGTGTTATATGTCAATTACATCTTAATAAAACTGGGGGGGGGGTTCTTTTTCCCAGAATGCCTCTCTCACTTGCATGAGATTTCCTCTAGTAAAGGGCAATTTATTAAAAATTTGGTTCCCTAAAAACTAATAAGAGGCAAGGAATTGCCTGACCAGGCAATGGCACAGTGGATAGAGTGTCAGACTGGGATGTGGAGGACCCAGGTTCCAGACCCTGAGGTCTCCAGCTTGAGCTTTGGCTCATCTGGTTTGAGCAAAAGCTCACCAGCTTGGACCCAAGGTTGCTGGCTTGAGCAAGGGGGTTACTCGGTCTGCTGAAGGCCTGCAGTCAAGGCACATATGAGAAAGCAATCAATTAACAACTAAGGTGTTGCATAGAAAAACTAATGATTGATGCTCTTATCTCTCTCCGTTCCTGTCTGTCTGTCCCTATCTATCCCTCTCTCTGACTCTCTGTCTCTGTAAAAAAAAAAAAAAAAAAAAAAAAAAAAAAAAAAAAAAAAAAAAGGCAAAGAATTCATGCCCAATTCAAAGAAGAAGGCATAAATAACAGCCGATTCTTTCTTGAATGCGTAGGGATTCAAGTGCAGAGTGGGAGACGGATTAGGGTGATGTGACCGGAAGGGGGAGCTCTAGCGATGCAGCCAATGAAGGGAGACAAGGCACCGAGAACGTCCTCGGTGGCACCGCTCTCTTTATGCTGCTATAAAGTTTTAATGGCTTAAGGTTTTCAGAAAAATCTTCCATTTTGGGTAAGTTCTGAGGGCTCATCACTTATAAATCTTCATGTATGTGAGGAGGGTCAACACAATTCATTACTGATAGAAGTTATATGATCAAAGCTAATGAATGATTCATTTAAAGAAAAAATAAATCAGAGCAACTTTAAAATATGAGAGAAAGGGGTGGGACAACAGTTCTGGGGCTGGAACTGCGCAAACCCCAGATCCTACTTCGGCGTGGCGAAAACCCATAACCCATTAGGCTTGCTGGGATTTGGCGCTCGGGCATGTTCCCCGAATTCTTTACCTTTGCAGTCCTTAGTCTCCTTTTCATAGAAAGTGCCTGCTGGACACTCGTCCAAACACTGCCCATCATAGAGAACGGAGGATGACTGAGCACAGAGGTCGCAGTCGTCTGCCGAGGGGCCGCTGCACTCCAGACAGTCTTCATGACAGCGGAGACACTGGCGCATGTCCTCGTAGAAGTGGGGGGGACAGGACTGATGGCACATATCCTCGTATAGGAAGTATTCAGGCATGCACTCTGGGGAGAGGAGAAACAGCAGTTATCCCCAGGGAGACAGGAGAAAGGAGTCCATTCCCTGCACGGTGGCTAGCCCGTCCCCCACCACTTTGGCTCATTTGACCTGCGTGCACACCTGTCCCAGCTCCACAGCCAGGGCAGATCATCCATGCCCCCCCCCCTTCAAAGCCCTGCCTTTAAACTGGAGACCACATATGGAAGCCTGTTTAGATGGTGCTGGGTTTACATCCTGAAGGGATCTACCCCTTGGAGGTGCAAAAAATTGTAGTGCCGTGGCAGACGAGGGCAGCTGAGATGCTGGAGGGATTGTTCCAAAAACTCGAAAGCATTAACAGATTTTTCAAGCTGTATTGAACACCTCTGGCTCTATTTAATATAGGAAGCAGTTTGCAAACTCTTGAGTTAGTTAATTTTTTATTTGTAGGGTAGCCCAATGAAATATGCATGGATAGTCAGTATGAGGAATATATTGTGTGTTTGTGTTCATTCCATTATTTTGGTGGGGGGTGTGGAATTCTGGAAAACACTTTAGGTTACACCAAGAGAATTCTTTTAATGGGATAGCACCAACCAAATGAGTCTGCCTTAGTCTGGAGAGGAAATTAGCCTTTCTTGGGAGATAGTTCCAGAGAAAAAATTCCTAGCCAGAGCGCTCTTCTTAGAGTTAACAATAGTCAATTGTACAGTATTGTTAACCTGGGACAGTGTGGGGCATTCCACCCTAAATGCTCAGTATACATGTGTGGAAGAAATCATGCAAAAGTTGCTCGTCTGTCTTAATTTGCAGAGTCCACATGGAAAGGCTTTATCTCGCCCTAACTTTTCTCAGTGACATGCACTGAGGTAGATAAGTTTCAGTAAGGGTGGGGAGACTGGTTCCCTCAGCTCTGCTTGGATACCCCACCCTCAGAGAGTTGGCCCCCAGGGGGGTGGCTTGGAAGAGCCACGCTCTCCCCTGGGAAGCTCCCAGGTACCTTTGCATGTTTTCTCATGGATGCACTCCTGACACATTTCTGGGCAGCGCCTGCACACTCCCTCCACAGCCACGTGCCTCTCCGGGCAGGTTTCCTGGCACACTCCCTGGTCCAGGACGAGGCTTCCTTTACAAGACTGGCAGTTGGTGGCATTTCCTTCACACGTTATGCAAAGGGAGCTACAGCGTTCACAGGTGCCATTTTCTGCATAGAAGCCCCTGTGGGGAGAAGAGAGAGCAAGTGGGGAAGCCTTCCAAGTAGGGAAACAATTCACAGCAGGTGGCAAAGGAGTTAGGGCTGAAAATGAAGGCCTGCTGCTTTTGTTGATCAAATGAATCCATCAGGTTTCCTGAGGAGGTATGGTCAACAATCAAGTCCAGAAAAATAAAATAAAGGCGATAGCTATCATTCTTGTGAATTTGGTTTGTTTGAAAACGCTCTGGTTAATTTGTATAAACCTTAGTAATTTTCTGACTCCCTTATTTTATTTAATTTTTATGTATTTTTTTCTTGCTAGAGCCTTACATTAGTGAAGAAATTGCTTTTTATTCAATTTAATACACTTTTAAATAAAAGTTCAATTTAGCAAATTAAAAAAATTACTTTTAAAAGGCTCGGCCTGACAAGGTGATGGCACAATGGATAGAGCATTGACCTGGGACGCTGAGGACTTAGGTTCAAAACCCCAAGGTCGCCAACTTGAGCACAAAGGTCACTGGCTTGAAGCCCAAGGTCATTGGCTTGAGCAAAGGGTCACTGGTTTGGCTGGAGCCTCCTGGTCAAGGCATGTAAGAGAAAGCAATCAATGAACAATCAAAGTGCCACAATTATGAGTTGATGCATCTCTTCTCTCTCCCTTCCTGCCTGTCTCTGTCTTTTTCTCACTTGCTAAAAAAAATAAAAGGCTTAGAAGAGTTAATGCCTTGTAAAATTGGAAGCACCTTTGCTTGTGGGTATTCCTAGCTAAGATCTGATGGCTTTTTCAAACACATAACATTTGCACAATGCATCAAACATTTGGAGCACTGCTGTTGGAGTATATGTTGGGTGATTGACTTCTTCTAGGTGGAATTTGATGTCTGTATACACATTGTACCTCTGAATGATTTAACTATCCACTACAGAAATCATTCACTGGTGTAAGCACAGTTACTTTGAAAAACTCCAACCCTCTCAAATATATTTTGGAGATGAGAGAAGTATGGACAATGTTTCTTTGAAGGAAAAAATTGAAGGAAAGAGATGGAACTTGAAAAAGTGGTAAAATCATAAACCAGTTTAGAAACAATGGACTCCTGAGGGCCTAGGTACGTCTTCCAATTGTTTTCTAGAATTATCCTTCTATTAGTCAGCAATTGAAATAATAGGGCTGCATGTCAAAACAGCCCGAACTCATTGTCACTCATATATCTGTAGGCTGAGCTTGCACTCAGAGAGAAATACATGACTATTACAGGATTAATTCAGGCATGCACTTTGGGGGAAGGAAGCTTGACTCCAAGCTATAAACTGGGTACCTGTTTCTTTATGCCCCTTGATCCTAGAGAGGGGATTACTGGGGCGTGCTCTTCTCTTAGCCTTGACAGAAGCAGAGGAGGCCAAGTTTGGCCACACAAACACAGTTTAAGCCCTGGCTTCTCTTCCACTAACATCCCATTGGATAAAGCAGGTCAAATGACCCAGCTCAAAGTCAAGGGTCAGTGAGTCTATTCTGCCTCTCATGGAGGTTGCTACAAAGTTACAGGCAGAGGGAATAGATACAGGGAGAAATAAAGAATTGCAGCAAATAACTAGAGTCCTCTTTGAATCCTAAAGCCAATAAAGGGCCCCTTTTATAAAGCATCTTTACTTGCGGTTTTAATTAATTAATTCACATTCATTTAATCATTCTTTCAGTTATTAATTTTTTGTATTTAGTAAACAAAAATACATTGAATGTGTCAGGAAGGAATAGGACAAGGGTGAAGAAAAGTCACATTTCTAATGTGGTTTCAAGAAAGAAATATTGGAGGAAAGCAGTTTAGGTTGAAGAGAGGGAAATAAAGGCGTTCAGATGGAAGCTAAGCGCAGGATCCCTCACAGTTTTGGCCATTTCGGAGGAACCCACAAGAACCAATTCACTGCTACTTTGTTCAAACAAGTCAGTATCTTGAAAACGAATTTGACAAGATAGTGGGTAGATATGTGTTATGTGCTCACCAAGAGTTTGATTGAATTTGAGAAACCTGAAATTAAGGGGATTTAGTGCATTCTCAAAAATATCCTGTCTTCTACCTGAATGAGAATGTGGTGGATTCACTGTTTCTGTGTGGACAATGATGAATGGCCTCACCTGAGGAGAGGCCTGGCCTGTCTTCCTCACTAACTTCTAAACTCCTGGACTTTACCAAGCAGTAAGAATGTCTTCGTTATTTCTTGTGGGTCCCTCTAACCACAGGTGACACCTGACGTTAACAAAATTAGGGCGTGGCTGACCACACTCTCTAGATCAGTGGTCCCCAACCTTTTTTGGGCCACGGACCGGTTTAATGTCAGAAAATATTTTCACGGACCAGCCTTTAGGGTGGGACAGATAAATGTATCATGTGACCGAGACAAGCGGCAAGAGTGAGTCTTAGGTGGATGTAACAGAGGGAATCTGGTCATTTTAAAAAAATAAAACGTCGTTCAGACTTAAATATAAATAAAATGGAAATAATGTAAATTATTTATTCTTTCTCTGCGGACCAGTACCAAATGGCCCATGGACCGGTACTGACCCGCGGCCTGGGGGTTGGGGACCACTGCTCTAGATCTAGGGTGAGAACTGGCCCAGCCAGAAGAACCAACCTTTAGAGGTTGGGGACTTTGGGCCATGTGAAACCGCTCCTCTGACTTCTGGGGAGTTTTAATGCTAGGCTGCCTGGGGTCCCTCAAGAACAGTTTCTGGACCCTGACAAAGAGCAGTTCTAGTCCAGGATTTGAAAAGATGCAGCACAAAGAAACCTTTTTCAGATTTTTCTCACTAGGGCGTCAGTGGTGGTCAGATGAGATGCTGAAATGAAAGGAAGGGATTCAAGCAAAAAAAAAAAAAAAAGCCTGTAGAAACTAAGGCTAACTCAAAAACATGAATCTCAGGAACTTGTCGGGAGGCAGTCAGGTGCCGATGTGAGAGGTGTTGTTTAGGGAGCCACTTTGCTAAAAGCAGCCTTCTCCACACAGGTCTCTGCCCAGTAAGTTGTCTTCTTCCTGCATTTGCAGAACTTATCTGTGAATGCCTTATTTTCACTGTTAACTTTTCTTTAAGAAGACTGATGTTTCTTTTTACAAGAAATGTCCACCTGTATTAAATTGCTACAACCAAAGTACTTTATGACAAGTCCTTCACGCGGAAGTCTTCTGGCTCAGATAAATAGACGTCCCGGGAAAGCTGTGTGGCTCTGGAGCTTCGCCTACACTTTAGACACCCACGACAGTAACGGCGCCGAAAGCGGGCCACTCTTCTTCCACTGGAGCTCCCAGTCTGTTCCTACTCGGCGAGTCTCAGCACGCCTTAGTTTAGGCCTTGTCTTTGGAACAACCACTACAACAATGTATGCTACTACTGAAACCTTTTTCTTTCATGAATCTATACCATATTTGATAAAGCAGTGGCCACTAATGCGGACTTATAAATAATTCTGAATAACCTGGATGCCGTTTCATTGCAGGTTGGGTTCCTGTTATAAATCTTGTTGCTGTTTTAGGATGAATTGTACCCAAAAGAGCAATTTCTCAGAAATAATAACAACTTGAAAGTACAATGCTGGAGAAAAGACCAGTCAAAACAGATCACATTTTGTAGCATTCTAGTTATATGAGGTGTTCAAGATTAGGCAAGTCCACAGAGGCAGAAAGTAAGTTAGTGATTGCTTAGGGCTGGGGGGACGCTGGGAGTAACTGCTGAAAAGATACTGAGGTTTCTTTTATGGGATGATGGGTATATTTTTAAATCGATTGTGGTGATGATCGCACACTGTATACATATACTAAACGCCATTGAATCATACACATTGAATTGTGTGATATGTGAATTAAACCTCAATAAAGCTGTTATAAAAAAAAAAAGGAACCCCAGTTGGATGAGAACATGGCATTGTGCAATGCTGAAAACATGGACCTCGGGGCTAAAGAGATTTAGGTTGAAATCCCGACCACATCATGGATTACTTGTGTGTTATTAGGTATGCTTACCCCTTTCCTCATCTTTAAAATGGGGGAAATAATAGTAACTGGATGAGAAGATTCATGTGAGGATTAATGGATCATACATTTGAAGAGCTTAGTGCAGTGCTTAGACATCACAAACACTCAACAAGCACTGTTTTTCCCATTGATTTGAGAGACAGAGAGGGAGAGAGAGAGAGAGAGAAGTATTAACTCACGGTTCTACTTAGTTGTTCCATTTAGTTATATACTCATTGATTGCCTCTCATATGTGCCCCGACCAGAGATCGAACCTGCAACCTCTGTGCACTGGGATGACACTTTATCCATTCAGCCACCCAGCCAGGGCCCAAGCAGCTGTCTGTCTTTAAATGGTTTCTTTTCCCTTGGAATTTCTTAGCCCTTTGTGTATTTAGGCTCTGAGAAGTGTGAAAGTAATTGATGTAAACTTTCCATACTGGGTTGTAGGCCTGTCGCAGGCTCAGACTTCCTTCAGCTGATTTTAACGTAGCTCCCATGATCAGTTTTTACACACCCAGTAGGTGCTAAATATGTATTTGTAGGGTTGAATTGAATATAATTGGCTTCTACACTAGATTGGAGGCTTCTTGAGGGTAAATATCATCACTTGTGTTTGAACGAACCCTACAGGGTCTATCTCAGTAATGGGGACAAATAGGTCATTAGGAAATAGGTGTTGTTTTTAACAAGTTTTTTTAGTCAGCAGGGAAATGAAAATTCTAATTCCTTAAAATAGATTCTGTTGGTTGCCTCCCCAGACTCATTTCCTGCCTCCCTCTCCAGTCTTCCTGGATGTCAGTGTTCTGAGTCTGGTGGGATTTTTGGGGGGTGGGATCTTGTTCAGCCTAAACTGGCCCTAAGCATCTGCCTAGTGAGATGTGAAGGAAAGGCTGAGGAAATTTTCTCTCCTTTTGGAAAAAGATAAAGTAAGAGAAACATGTCCTTTTCCGTCTCTGGTTGTTGCAGCATGGGGTGGTCACGTGTGGAGGTGGCACAGACAATGTGGCTCAGAGGAGGACAGCTAAGGAAGATGGGAAAGCAAAATGGAAAGACTGTGGGTTCTTAATGAAGTGTTGTCCACTGAAATAACCAATGCTGGGGTTCTAACTGTTTTGTTTTGTGAGATAATGAACCCTGTATTGTCTCAGTCACTCTGCTTGGCGTTTCTGCTGCTTGTCGCGGAAAATCTCCTGATGTACTTTCGCATTTGCTACTCTCACTTCCCTTTTGGGTAAATCCTGGAGGTGAGACCACTGGTAGGAAGAGTAAAGGAATCATAGACCAGGGGACTAAAGAAGCCATGAAGAATCAATAAGTAATTAAGCAGGTATTTTCTCTTATTTATTATCTTTGATTACATTTTGTCTACTTTAAACAGAAGAGGTTCGTGTATTCCACAGCCTTACTTTTGTGATGGAAAAAAGACAACTACTTGATCCTAAGTAAAAGGTAAAAAAAAAAAAGAAAACACCCATATTTTTTACACAAGTAAAAATATATATGATACATATAATCATCACATACAGAGAAATGCGCATCTGGCATTACATAAGTTTTGGCTACTGTGGCCAACGGTGATATTGGACAGTCAAGAAGGGGCCCTTGTGTGGGCTCTGTAACCAGGGAGAAGAGTTCTTTGGTAGGCATGGTATCCAGGTTACAGAGGAAAATGAACACAGTAGGAAGTGAAAGGAAAGGAAACTTACTTAGGGCACTTGGTGTAGCACCTGCCTTCATGGAGGAAGAGAGGGTGTTCCAGCTGAGTCAGGCACTCTTCACAAAGACCGTCTCCAGAGCAAAAGGCACAATCCTCCATACATTTCTCACAGCTGCCACTCCTCACAGAGGGCCACATGCCTTTGGGACAGGAGGCCACACAGGCCTGAGCCAACAGATATGCACCTAGAAAACCAGGGAAGAAGGCCGATCAGGTGGTCATCATGGGTCTGCCCTAAGAGTGCACACACCCATGCAGAGAACTGATGCACATGACAGCTTTTTTTAACTGCTCCAAAAGCCAAAGTATTATATTTCAGGCTTAACGAAATGTGTATTAGTGATGCTAAGTCTTGCAGGGGAGTTGAATCTCTAGAAAGGAAATTGCTCTGTTTCTTTCACTTTCCTCCTGACATTGGTGCAGGTCACTTTGGGGCTTCCCTTTGCCTAGTTGATAGGGCTAGTAACACCTTCACCTGTTTTTCTGGCATCTTACAGTTATACACATACAGCTTGGTGGGTTCTGTTCTGCTTCCTAAAGCCTATCTCATTAGGACACCAACATAGTAGCATCTCTTTCATCCAATGGATGGTTCATCTATTTATTTTTAATAGAAAAAAAGTCAGATGGCACCATTGTTAAGAAAACAATGTAAAAACCATCCTCAACTCCAAGGCAGAGTCTTCAATTTTGGTATGTAAACTTGTAGGCATAGAATCACGGCACACCCATCATTTTAAATTCTGTTGTTTTCATATCCTATCTCACTAGTGTCGCACATTCCAACATAACGATCACTTTAACAGAAGCATAACATTCTTTATTCTCAATGTTAGTGCACCATGTTAATAAACTATATCCCTAATTCAAGGTTATTTCTGATGTTTTTATAAACAACGAAGCAATTAATTTGTTAGACTGTTACATATTGCTTTTGTGGTTTTGCTCCCCTAAATTTAGTACCAGAACTGAAGAAGAAAATACAGTAACAGGTTTTCTATCCCCACCTAGATTCTCCACTAGAAGTTCTCTCGTTCTGGCTATTGCACTCTACAAGAGCAGTGGAACCTCTACACATATCAAGTACTTGGAGACACTGACAAATTCTGTGGCCAAAGCAATTGCTCGCTTCATCACAATTTTTGATAAGAAATATTTCTTTTTTTGCCCTGCCTTTGAAAGCCAGTTTTTATTATTTTATTATAGGTCAGTGTTTGGATGCCTGTGGGTCCAGAGTAGCCACTGTGAGGAACATGTGATGGGACTCGATCAAGTCCTGCAAACCCCTTACAGATGCCAATATACATGAGTTACAATGAATTGGCTTGGTCACTGCCACCTCCGGTCACACTCCACACGAACCTTTTGGACATGAAGTACACAGGGTTGCAGAGCCATTGCAGGTTTTACAAGAAGGATGACAAGGCAGGTGTTTTCTCAGAATATCTGTGTAAGGAGAGAAACAAGCAGTCAGTCTCCCCTGAGAAGAATCAGTGTTACAGTGTTGGAAGAGATCTCATGGAAAATCTCATCTCTTCCTCCCCTCCTCCTCCAAATAGAATCCCTTTGCTCTTGCATTAGCTAAATGTTGGCACCTGGTCTTGGCCTACGATGATGTGGACTTCACTTACTGTTGCTCTTCCTCCTTAATTTACAATTGATTATCAAGACTTTGCAAACTTCCAGAGACAGGATAGCCTTCAATACTAAGGGGATATATGAATGTTACTTCTTTCACGTATTAAGAATGTTTGGGTGCTTGTCAACATGCACATGTGAGTGAGTTTTTCAGTCCAAGGTAATCACTTATTTCCCCATCATTCTTCAATGGTAAGTTCTCTTCACTCTAAGGTGATAACTGAGAATTCATTGTTTCTTTCATGAAAAACTTATTTTCTTTGTTTTGTTCTTTGGAATCAGATTTCATAATCGGTCAATGTTTGGGTCTCTGTGTTCTTCAGAGTAGCCATGGTGGAATACAACCTAAATTTATCTCACCTTAAATTTGTCCCAATCATCATCAAATATCACTAAAATGGAGCAGCCCATGAGTTTGCTGGTTGGTCAGGTGATAAGCAGGCCAACCTGGGAAACATTAGAGCTCTTTCCTCTCTCTCCTTCCCTCCAACAGCATTGGTAGGGCAGGCTTTTCACGTAAGTCAGCTACTCCACGGGACAGTTTCAAAGGCATACAAAATTGTCTCAATGACATCGCTCAGTCAATACACAATTGAGATCATGGCTACAGTTCAGCAATTGTTTGGTAATCAGCATGACCGACAGAGGGAAAATTTAGAAAAAGAAGTTCTAGCTCATAATGTGTGGTATGAATGATCCTGATCCTCAGCCAACTGTTATGTTGGCATCTTGCCATTCTCCTTCCTTCCTTCCTTCCTTCCTTCCTTCCTTCCTTCCTTCCTTCCTTCCTTCCTTCCTTCCTTCCTTCCTTCCTTTTCCTTTTCTTCCCTCCCTCTCTTGCCTTACAGTTTCTTTCTTCTCTTTCTGAAAGTCAGTCTGGCAGAGATGGGTCTCTAGTTTATACCTGCCTTCAGATCCCAGCTGTGCTGCTCTGTAGGGTAACCATGGATACAGTAATTAAACTCTCAGAATCCTACTTTTCCATGTCTCTAAAATGAGAGAAAACGAGTCTTCCCTTCTGAGACTGTTGTGAAGACTAAATGAGATAATGGGTATAAAGTGTGCAGCTCAGCAAATGGTAGTTTCTTCTGCCTCTGTTTCCCTCTTTCTTGACTTCCTTATTTGTTATCATTCCACCACATTTCTGAGGCTTTTGTTTTTATTTCCCTTCCTCTTTCCTCTTTTCTTTACTTGGAGTGGCACCCATTGGCATGGCTTGGTTTCCATGATGACACACATGGTTAATTAGCTGGTGAGCCTTGCTACAGAGAAAACTAGATTTAACGGTAGATGGTGGATTTGAATGTAGATACAGAGATATATATGATTGTCCACCCTGCCATGCTGAGTGGCAGTCTTTTTCCCAGTTTGGAAAGAAAAATTTGTCCTGGTTTTCCAGTAGACTGACTGACTGATGTAATCTGCCTGGGGGGACCTGTTAAGAACTCAATTAGCCCTGTGTAGAGCAATGCTAATCACAGGATTTTTGTAAAAGTGGTCCACATGACTTAGCATGATTGAGTCTTTCCCTGAAGGCCCCTTTTAACCAGACAAATCACATAACCTCAAAATGAGGGCAGCAGAGAGCTGAGCAACAATTATGTTGCTAACAGGTCTCAGTAATCAACAGAGCAATGCAAAACCACAACGTGGTATTACCTCACACCTGTTAGAATGGCTGTCATCAAAAAGATGGTGAGGGGTGAGGAGAAAGGGAATAGCCCATAAACTGTTGGTGGGAATGTAAATTGGTGCAATCACTATGGAAAACAGTATGAAAGTTCCTTAAAAATTTAAAAATAACACTATTATATGATCTAGCAATCCTACTTCTGGGAATAGAACTGCAGGGAAGTGAAATCACTATCTTAGATAACACAATGTTCATTGCAGCATTAGTTACAATAGCCAAGACATGGACACAACCTAGGTATCCATTGATGGATTAAGAAGATAGGGCATATACAGGGTGGGGCAAAAGTAGGTTTACATTTGTGACTATGAGAAACGCCGAGTTTATTTTTGTATTATTATTTACTAACATATTACTTGCCATACAAACAACTGTAAACCTATTTTTGCCCCACCCTGTATATGCAGTGGGATATTATTCAACCATAAAAAGAAGGAAGGCATACCCTTTGCAACAACATGGATAAACCTTGCAGGCATTATGCTAAGAGAAAGACAGAGAAAGACAAACACTATGATCTCGCTTATTTGTAGAATCCTAAAAAATCAAGTTCATAGAAACTGAGTAGATTGCGGGTTGCTGGAGGGGGCCACGGGGGAGGGGATGGTGGAGACAGTGGAGGAAGGTGGTCATAGGGAACAAAGTTCCGGTTTTAAGATGCATAAATTCTTGGGGTCTAATATACAGTAAGGTGACTATAGTTTAAAATATTGTATAATTGAAAGTTGCTAAGAAAGTAGACGTTAAAAGTTCTTACCATAAAAAAGGTAACTATGGAGGTAATGGGTGGATTAGCTAATCTTACGATGGTGATCATTTTGCAGTGAATACCTGTATTAGATCATCCTGTTATACACATTGAAAATGCATAATATTATATGTCAATTATATGTCAATGAAGCTCGGGGAGAAGAATGCTTACTTAATGGTGAAGAGCAGTTATTATAAAATAATAAAATCATATTTGTCAGACATTGAGGACCTTAAAAATCTTTAATATATTTCCAGGCCATGGGCTGATTTTCCTCTGATTTTTATCATTTTTATACTAAAATGCTATAGTTATGAATATGAGTTTCTATTATTTTTTCCATATTTTTATAAATATATTGTGTTTATATCTACAAACACACATATTTACAATTACATATTTAACATTCTGACAATTTGATATTTTACTGTGATACACTTGGTATAAAATTTATTCTATATTGTCCTCATGTTTCCACTAGAGGGTACTCTGTACACACAGTTAACAGCAATTAAACATGGGCAATGATTAAAGTCATCCCCAGTCAGGGGTCTTGATGGTAAAAGATTAGTGACTAAATCTCAACAAGTCAATTTTGACCTTGATCATAGTTTTTTTGTTTGTTTGTTTTTTTCTGCTGCAGAAATTCTAGACTGTACAGGACCTCAAAAACAAAAATCACCTTGACCAAGTAAATGTAGTGTCCATCCTTCAAAAATAATTGTAGCGCAACCAGATAAAACGGGGTTCTTCATATTTCATTTTGTTAAATAAGAAATACTCACATGGTTCAAAATGTCCAAAAAGCAAAAATCATGAAGCTTTCCTAATCCCTTTCCACCCTTTTTTATATGAACTGTATCTATTCACACTGTTTATCACATTGCCTTCTTTTTTTTTTTTTTTTGGTAACAATATATTTTGGAGACTATTCTTTATCAGTCCATAAAAAACCTTTTTGTTCTTATTTATGGCTCCATGGTATTCCATTGCATGGATGTATCATACTTCATTTTTTTAGTCTCCTGTTGTAACCATTTAGTTTTTTTCCTGTCTTTGCTATTTCAAATAATGCTGCAGTGACTAAGAAAGTAAGAGGTGACTTTTCAGACTATTAAAGAACTATAAGGACAGAGGTTTAGATTCTTGTTAGCCTCCCTCTCTCAAGGTGTAACCAATGGCACATCAGGGATGTCTTTAAGTGTTCTAGAAGTCTCCACTGCTGCATTTCCTCCCAGTCTTTCCCCTTTGCGCACCCCCTTATATTTTGTGTTGCTGTCCCCTCCATTCATGACTTCTTCAGCCCACTCGCTCCTGGCTGCCCAGCTTCTTGGGTTGGTTTCAACATCATAGAGACTCCTGATTTGTGGGTAACAATTTTTTTTGTTACCCTTCTCCTCCCTAATTCCCTGTTACCTCTTTTCATTTGAAACTTCCACCTTCGTCGCTCCCGTGGCAGGCTCTTCAGCACAGATGGGCTTGAAGTGAGCGCAGGTTCTTTTTTATTAAAAAAAATAAAGTGTTTTATTTTTTAATGCAAAAAAGATAAAATAGATAAATTGCCTATCATCTTACTACCCAGACAGGTCTGCTGCATATACCTACATTGGCACGTAGCTTTCTCTTCTTTATAGTGAATGTGTGAGTACAATCACACATGTGTATACATGTGTAATTATCAATGTATACACAATCACATATGTGTATACATTGAATTACCTTCACTTTGAATTACATTATACATCTTATAGGCATTTTCTCTTGCCATTGATATTCCCTGTAAACATTATTTCTACTGATTTGTATATTTATTTGTATGAATCATAATTTAATTGATTTTTTTGTTATTATAAATAAAACTGTTTTAACATCTTCACAAGTACACATTCTTGGTTCAGTCAGGACTCTGACTGGTTATTGGACATCTCAATTGAGCATTATTATTATTATTACTATTATTATTTAATTTTTGCATTGATTTGAGAGAGAGAATGAGAAAAGGAGAAGGGAGAAAAGCATCAACTTGCCATCCACTTAATTGTTCCATTTAGTTGTGCACTCATTATTGCCTCTTGTACATGCCCTGAGTGAGAATCGAACCTTGTGGTCTCAGCACACTGGGATGATGCTTTATCCACTGAGCCACCCAGCTAGGGCTCCAACTGAGCATTATATGCTGCCTTCTTTCTGGGACTATTTTTCCCAAATCTGTATGGCTCTCTAGGCCCTCGTTTTCTTTCTTTCTTTCTTTCTTTCTTTCTTTCTTTCTTTCTTTCTTTCTTTCTTTCTTTCTTTCTTTCTTTCCTTCCTTCCTTCCTTCCTTCCTTCCTTCCTTCCTTCCTTCCTTCCTTCCTTCCTTCCTTCCTTCCTTCCTTCTTTCTTTCTTTCTTTCTTTCTTTCTTTCTTTCTTTCTTTCTTTCTTTCTTTCTTTCTTTCGACTAGAGAAGGCTATTTTGAAAGTGTACTAGTGTTTCATGTGTTAAAACTGGACCAGGCTAAAGCATTAAGGAATAGATTAACTCTATTGTGTCATAATATGTGCTTGGAGTTTTATATGTATTCTTTTATTTAATTCTCAAAATGACTTATGTGAAGTAGTTTCACGTTCTCATTTTATAGATGAGGAAACTGAGGCTCAGAGAGAATGTGTATCATGTTCAAGGTCACAGAGCTACTAAAGAACAGAGCCAGGATTTGAATTCAGGCATGCCTAATTCTCACCCACTAGAGAGATGTTTTAGTAATTAATTTGGATTGTAAAATCATTTGGTAGACATCAAAGCAGTACTGTACAGATAAAATGGCTCTTGGAAAAACAAAACAAAAATCTTGATTGTTTTTGTGTGTGTGTTTGTCAATTTTCATGGTATAAATACCCCCACCATAGCTGATTTTAAGCTGCCAATGATTGTACAACCCACTTATAAAATTATTGGAGATTTAACAATCCATGCAACTGGGTACATGTGACTCCTTCATACCACTACGTTAAAGGTTGTATTACTTACCTAGAGACATTGTTCTCTGCACTCTGATTGGTTAATTAAATAAAAATGATGTCCTCATGTTTGAGGCAACTCTATACAGCTGCAAAGTCCCTCTAAAAATCAGATTTTCATGGCATCTTTAAAGCTCTCTAATGTTCAGCTACTATTAGGCAATGTGTTCCCCACTATGGAAATTTTTTTTTCCCCACATGAGTGGCTTTTGGTGTTTATAACTGACTCTGGGATTCCAGTCTTTGCTCAGAGCATAGGAATTAAGATCAAAAGACAGACTAGTGATATATTGTTAGGATGTGGTCAAAGATAAAAAGATAATTCATCATATCTGCACTTTATTGGTTAGACTACCATCAGAATATGTAATTAGAGCCCACTATAGATATGGTTTTCATCAGTGATGGGACTAGGTGGGTAGGGGAAATATACAGAACTTCCTGCAACCACCAGGGGGAAAAACAATTAAGAAAATCCGAAGGATTTAACAGTAATGGAGTAAACTGTTTCCATACCCAACCAGCTATGGCCATTATCTTCTTTCAAAGCCCATGACCTGCCTTCCCTGAACATTTCCACCAGCAGTGGCTCTGTGTGATGCCTGAGTCACTATTGAAGTCATTTGCAGCCTATTTAATATCGGTCCTGTTACTAGACGGACGAACCTTTACAATATATTAGTGATGGGAACAGGGGACCTGGAGATGATCTATACTTTTGTGCAGTGCATTTTAGTGGCAGGAAAAACAGAGAGCTGAGCAGCTATCTTTGGACATTACTTCATCTTGGCTGGAGGTTTTGCCAGGGCTGGTCTGATGTGTAGGAAAGTCTCCGTCCTTGTACGATGGTGGGAGGTATTCTCACTCTGTTGGTAGTTGATATGGATAATGATGGCCCTCTCCACTGTCCCTCTCATTGTGAGTAGCCACCATAGTAGAAGAAGAGCTCAGTGAACTCTAGTTGGATTTTTATTTCCAGGGTATTTCCCCTGTACATGCTGACATAGACTATGGGGGCGGCCATAGTCTTTGGATGCAAGTATGATTTGTTGTTCCCAGTAGGGCAGCGGTTTTCAATCGGAGTACCAAGGCACACTGGTGTGCTGCCAGAATTTATAAAACATTCAGTGCCTGACTATTCAGTCAGGGGCACAGTCTGCTTTTCCCTTAGATTTTCAAATAGAAAAATGACAACAGCCAACATAACAATAGCCATCTGGTGTGAATGAATCAAAATTATACCTATTTTTGTCAGAGCTCCAAAAAATATATTTTTTGGTGTGTGCTGCAGAATTTTAGTAATTAGTTTCTGTGTGCCATGAGATGAAAAGGGTTGAAAATCATTGCATGAGGGAGTAGTGTGAGTGAAGGAAAGAACTGAAGTGTGTCCCATCTTACCTTCCCTCTCTGGATCAGCCTCTGTGTTTAAAACACTCCCACCACCTTGCAGGTATCACCTTGGCCGCTCCATTCTGTCATATACTCTGCGATTTGTCTGGGCTCCCTCTCAGTTGACCCAGGATGACTGCAGTCTGTTTTCTGTCATCTTAGAGGTATGGCTATTAGGGCTTGTTCTTTGGAACCCCTACTGCCTATCCTGTTACACCCTTGACCTTGTTTGTTTAAGAAAAACAAGTTGGGAGAAAGATGTAGGTCTTGACTCAGACACTCCTAGGGCTTTATAGACTGCTTTCCCCGTTTACTGTCTGTTTCAGTGGTGCCTGATCTCTGCTGAGGAAGCCGTCTACCTTGCTCAGGGAAGGTGCAGTTTTTTCTCACTGTTAATCGTCTGCATGTCTTATTTCCTAGATCATAGAAGTGGAAAAGTGCAGCCATGGCCTTGACTTTATTGCTTTTGTCCAGCCATGAGAAACATTCTCATCTACTTCCTGAATCTTTTACTAGTGCTAAATCCCCAAATGGACTAATTCCTTTCTCCAAAAACATTAAATTTTGATAGCAGAAAATGCAGAGGGATGGGTGTGGTGCTCAGACAAAGGGGAGCAATCAAGGCCTGGTTTCTGCTTGCGAAGTGCGTAGTCCAGTTGAAAGGGACGTGTAATCATTTGGGAGATCAAGTCTGCTCTGCCTCTTGGCTCCCTGGATATTTTCATCATCTGGGTGCCAGATAAAATACAGATGTTCTGAGCTAGAAACATAGCACCAGACTCTGTTCCCGTTGGCCAGCACTACCTCTTAAATGCCTGAATGGCAGACAAACTCATTTGCAGCATTTTGGTTCAACTATAATTCACGGAAGATATCCCAATCTTCACTGAATGATTTTCTTCCCAACTCTGTCTCTGAAATCGGCCTGTGCTCTCTGCGGCCTTTGGCTGCTGGGTTTGTGACGATCTCTGAGCTGCTTTTCCTTTGTCACATATACAGTGCTGTCCACATGGACGGCAGCCACAGATGTCCCTCTTCTGACACCCAGCAAGAGCCTTATCTCCCGCCCAAGGTCTTGCCCTCTCCACCCTCTAGAAAAACCCGTCCTGAGCAGACCTCTTCTCAGCTGCTGTTGCTTCTGCACTGAAATGACCCCCCCTGACACATCCTTGCCTCGCAACCAAATGGAGAGCCTCTCTTGTTTTCTCTGCATAGAAAGCGAGTCCAATTTTCCCAGCAGGAAGAGGATTTTGTTTTTTAATCACCCCAGATGTGGAGAGGCCACCAAAGTTTGCAATGACCGTGAGAGGAAGAGTGTGACTGAGGCTCCGAGGTGAAGAGGCAGGTGGGGTGCCTGCATGCAGACCTTGCCTGTGAGAGTCCAAGCTCCCGCTTGCTTCCTCACTCCTTCCCCCTGTTAGGACCCCCACTTTCCCACCTGGAGAGGGCAACTTCTCCAAGGCAATTTTGAATGATGGCAATTTCTAATAATCTGCCCAGACAGATCAGCTCCTTTAGCTTAAGTCCCAGTACTTGAGAGCAGTTCTTCCTTGCCTCATTGAAATAGCCGACCCTACTGGGCAGTGTCCTTTTCCTTAATAAAGAGAGGCACAGATGACGGAAGCTATCCCGAAACCTCTGAGAAAGTGGTACTTGGGCCATTTCTCTCTATGACTCTCTTTATGTGCTCAGAGGTCTGCTCCATCTCTGTGAAAACTCAAGCAGCCAGACCAAGCATAAAAGACCTTTTGGGTTTTCCCTCCTGGCCAGATGTCAGCTACAGCCAAATCCTTCCCTCTCCTGCCTTCAGCATCAAAGAGACCCAACCTTGATTCTCATTCTAAGCTTTTGTTTTCCTACCCAGCCTTCAATTCTTGCTCTCTGAAAGCAAGAGTTAAAGAGGGACGGAGGGAGGACAAGAAGGCAGCTGGCCACCTGCGATCACTCTCGGGAGACACATACCATTCCAGAATCTGTCTTCCGTCTGGGTCTGGACGGGAACCATACACCTCCCGTGCAGCAGCTCTAGGCCTGCCCGGCAGCTGCTGCACTCGTGGTGGCGAATGCCGGTGCAGCTTTCACAGGATGGGTGGCAGGGCTCACATTCGCCCAACACTGGGTTACCGTAGAAGCCAGGGCCACACTGCCTCACACAGCTGCCACCTACGGAAGAACACAGAGAAGGAGCATTCAGGAGGACACCTGGTGGGTGGAGCTCAGCGCTCTACACAGGGCCAAAGTTCTAAAGAGGCTGCAGGGAATCACAGGGATGTTTTTGTTTGAGTTTGTTTTAAAAGAGACCAGGATGGCATTAGCTTATTTCAGCCAGTAAATATGTCTTTAAACAGTGAGCACTTGAAGCCCTCTTTTAACTGAGATTTTAAGTTGATTCTCAGATCAAAGGATTAAGAGCATAGAAAATAAGAACTTGACATTCTCAGTGCTTTGAAAAACTGCAAATGAAATGAATCTCTAGGCCCTGGCCGGTTGGCTCAGCGGTAGAGCGTCGGCCTGGCGTGCGGGGGACCCGGGTTCGATTCCCGGCCAGGGCACATAGGAGAAGCGCCCATTTGCTTCTCCACCCCCCCTTCCTCTCTGTCTCTCCCTTCCCCTCCTGCAGCCAAGGCTCCATTGGAGCAAAGATGGCCCGGGCGCTGGGGATGGCTCCTTGACCTCTGCCCAGGCGCTAGAGTGGCTCTGGTCGCGGCAGAGTGACGCCTGGGAGGGGCAGAGCATCGCCCCCTGGTGGGCAGAGCGTCGCCCCTGGTGGGCGTGCCGGGTGGATCCTGGTCGGGCGCATGCGGAAGTCTGTCTGACTGTCTCTCCCCGTTTCCAGCTTCAGAAAAAAAAAAATACAAAAAAAAAAAAAAAAAGAAAAAAAAAAAAAAAAAGAAATGAATCTCTATGTAGAGAACAATAGGACGTCATTTGGGGCTTTCTGCCCCATTCTCTCTCCCATATGCATGCAAGACCACTGGACTATTAGTTCCTTACCTGGAAGACTCACAGTAATATGTCTTTCCTAACCATCCATTTTTATCAAGTGAATGAATTGACCAAAACCTAAGACAAAGGATCTTGTTTAAGTTTTACAGTGCTCAGGACTCTATAGCATGGATTACATCTCAAGGGAAGAGTCATGACTGAATATTCCAGGTAACCGATTCTAAAGCATTGTCTTCAGCTTCCCCTCCACCCTCCACATTCACTCTTGTGTTCATTAGTTTGGAGATAGACTATGCTTTGGTAATATAAGCAGGAGGAAGTAGTCCTGGCTAATGTTTATTTTCAAATCAAATGAAAACTTCTCCTTGGACAAAAGGCACCAGCGCGTGCAGACCCTGAAACTGATCAGATGTGCTCTCTCTCTTTTCTGGGTGGAGCTCTGGAGCCTCGTTTTTACCTTGTTTGATGCCATTTTCAGACTTACCCAAGAGAAAGAAGCCCTCTTCACACCAGTAACACTCATTCTGGCCACAGCTGGCACAGTTGGTATCACACGCTTTGCATTCCAATTCTTCACTGTAGGTCTTCTGAGGGCAGGTTTTATAACAGTGGTGTCTAAACCTAGGGGAGAAGGTAGAGTTTCTTCCATGAGCTATATCTATTGATGTGTTGCTCTTATCCACCATAATTTAATCTCTGTATGTACATCTACACACGTTTTTTTTTGTTTGTTTGTCTGTTTTGTTTTAACAAATATAGTATTTGGGTTTCAAGGCAGAAAACTTCCTCTTGGGCTGGGTGTGCCTTTAAAACAAGTCATGAACAGCCTCTCTCCAGACTTCTGAGGACCCTTATCAGGGCAGCTGAGAGGAGGCTTCGAAGAAAGACAGGGGTGCTGATAACTTATATATGGAGTAGTGATTATGTGTCAAGTATTAGCTTATTTAAACCCCTATACAATTCCCACATGGTAACTATTACATATCTTTAATTTGCAGATCAGGGAACTGTGTCTCAAGGTTAAGTGCTCCAAATCACATAGGTTGTTAAAGGTGGAACTGGAATTTTAACCGAAGTCTATTTGAACAGTTTGTGTGCTTTTGCCACATGACACTCACAAAGTCTGACACAGCTCCGTATTGGATTCAAGTAGCTTACTGAAATATCTGTATCCAGATTATTACCACCAATATTGAAGTACCTTAGCTTTTCTGTATATGTATTTTTACACATACTGTCTGTTACTTTCATTCTATAGTAGAATACGCCATTGAATGACAAGCTCATTTGAAGGGGGAGTAGAATGAAGTTGACCTTTGCCCTTGAATGAATTCTGTAGCATCAACAAGATATCAGAGGCAGGCTTTGCCTTTCTTCCTCACCAATTCCTATTGTAGAGTGTTTCATTAGTTATATTCAAAGTCATTAAGTATTCTAAAGGGTTATAAATATGTGTTTCTTGAAATAAATTTTGCATGTTTTACCCTTAGTGATGTTGGTCATGTTCTTTTTAGTGTATAGTAGGTCCTTACTTAATGTGGTCAATAGGTTCTGCAACTTCAAGTGGAATGATATATAATAAAATAGCCTAATTGATATAAACAAAAGTTAAGTTCCCGTGGCACCTCATCAATGCTATAATGAAATGACATTGAACAAAATGATGTTAAGTCAAGGAAGGACTGCTTTTGTTTCTCAAGAGGCTTTATGAAACATGCTCCTTAGTGGGCCATGGTGAGCGGGAGAGGCTGATGAGGCTGGCTCCAAACTTTCTTGGGTAACAAAGGAAGTAGGTGCAGGTCAAGGGGTGTCTTCTGGTGTCAAAATAAAGGAGGGCAAAGTTAGGCGGGAGAGCCCAAGAGTATTCCTCACCCACTTCTGCACAGTCACTACTTTTTTGGGTCTAAGTCCTCCTTCCTCAGTTATTCAAGTTTGGGCCCCTAACCTTGCGAGCTCGCTGAGGAACACTTGCATTTCTGCTGTTCATTTCTGCTTGGGTATCTGTGGCAGGCCATATGCTGGATAAATGCCAATAATAAATATGCTGACAAATTTCTTTCTGCTCATTTACTGTCATCTGGTCTACCTTCTATAAAGTCTGGGAGCCTCTTCTCCAACTGTCCTCCCTCATTTAAATAGAACAATAATTTAAATCAGTGGATCAGAAGTGCAGTGATATAGAGAGACAGTCAATGCAGAGAATAATAGGCTACTCTGGGAAAGCTGAATTAAAACCATAAGGTTAAGTAATGATAATGTTAACTGGTTGTTTTTAATGTTTCAGCTTATTGGGTTTCCTTTTCCTTCGCATCTACCTCATCCCTTTTGATGTCTTCCCACAGCCACATTTTGAGCAATTTTCCTTGGAATTGAGCCCATTAAAGTTGAGGTGACCCAAATCTGGACAACCCCACTCCCTACCCCTACCACTAGCTGTGCTACATCATGAGAGAACTAAGCCTCTCTGAGCTTCAGTTTTCTCTTTTGGAGAATAATATTGATCCCATGTTCCTGACAATGTTTTTGGAAAGGTGAAAAGAAGAAATGGAGGTGAGTATTTGTTTATCACAAAACTGTCCAGTTCTTAAGATGACAGGGAGGAATTATGTAGCCTATGCATTATCTGGGCCTTTCTTTTTTTTTTTTTCTTTTATCTTCCTTTCTTTTTTTCCAAGATAGGCACCAATGTACCCTGGGAGGGAGACTAGGATGGAAAGGGCAGGTGGCATTGATACATGCCATGTTTGATTTGCACATTTGTATTAGAGAACTTTGAGGGTCATGGTTATCTGTATTTCATTTAACCTAGTGGTCTGTGTCTTTCATTACCCAGGGCATGATTGAGAGCTAATGTAGCACCTGGCTACGTCCTGGGCCGTCTGGCTCTTATTAAGGACAAGTTCTTCATGAAGACATCTGGAAACAGCTTGTCTGGGTCTATTGTTAAGTTCTGTCCAGAACCAGCAAGGTATGAATCTTGGTCACCCATGGTAAGATTCCTAGACACCAGTGTCAGATTGGGTGCCTTCCAGAACCAGGAAAGAGAAGGCCTCCTTTCCAGCAAGAAAACAGCTGGGCTCTTGTTGCTAAATCCAACAATTATTCAACAATAGCCTGACAGGGCAGAGTTGCTTCAGGCTGCAGGGCCTCTTTTCTTTAATCACTGATTTAGGATTAAGTTGGTAATGCTTAAACTGCAGAAACATTAGTGCTATTAAAAAGAGGGCCAGACTTACATGTAATATCCCGTAATGCATGATGTGCAGGTTCCTGGGTCATCTGGAAAAAAAATTATAATAATAAAAAATAATAGTCACTAAAGGTTCATCAATTGGAAAAAAATGGGCTTTGGAAAAGGTATGGCTTAAGACCATCTTCTGGAATAATTTCATGAAATGTACTGTCCAGAAATGGTATTTGAATAGAATGCACCATTTTTAATTAGTACCAAGCTGTTTGCTACGAGTTATCCTTATCAGAGCTAGTAAAATAGAGATTCTCATAAATACTTGGCTATGACCTTCAAGAAGGAATAAGCCCAAGCTACTCGGTCTTCAAATTGCAGACCAGGAACCATCCACTTTGAGAATGTCCTGGTTTTTACTGAAGTAAAGGCAGCAACCCCCCCCCCCACACACACACACCTGAAAAGGGGCTTCCAACTTCCACCCCGAATGGTGGGTTTTTCATGAATTACCCCAAATGCCTGCCAATGTGAGGAATTGTAATCTGGGAGGTTCCTTTGCAATTTGGACAACTGTTTTTTTCCAATACAGTTTCCACTTTGTGTCTGCACTTTACAACCCTCTTAAAGAAACTGTCCTGTTCTCATGAAGTACAATGATCCAGTGTGTCCCTGTTGACCCAGGGAAGGATTTTTTCCTAAAGCTTTCAGGGGTCTTAATGAAAGAGAAAGGACTTTGAGAACCACTAACTCAGTCTATTCCCTCCCTTCTAACTCTCCCTGAAATATTCCAACACCCAGGTCCAATTATTATGAGAATTCTATGACGTTCTCTGGCCTTCAACTCTTGTAAGTTACCTCTAGCAAGTTCTTTCTATCTGTTATACTGCAGTCTTGCTCTTTCATTCTAATAGAAGATAGAAAACAATTGCTTCCTTTTAAACCATTCTTCTTGGTACATGAAAAACTAAACAAAATGCTGTCCTTTGAACTTGGTGCATAGCTTTCCTTTCTGATCCACTCTAGGCTCTATTTTGGTTTCACAAAGTCTGCTCTTTGGTAGAGCCTCACTTGAATCTTTAACCAAACATTCATCTTGTATCTTCCTAGGGATGTTGTTACACATAATACAACTAATGCATTGCACCAAAAGTTATATTTGAAGCATTTTTAAATGGCTCCACCATTTTCACAGAATCCCCAGAACCATCTGGAAATAGCCTAGTTATCTTGCATTGGAGAGGACACTACCTGTTTCTAGTTTGAAGTTTTAACCCTGGCTTAACTGTCTTGAGAACTCATGTTAACTTTTCTCTACTTGCTAGGTCCTAGTCTCTGCAGCTGTAAAATGATCTTATTGGATAAGATGGTTACAAGGTCTTCCCAAAAGTCAAAGATTCTGATGCTGAGTCTAGCAGGAGTTGGTAAACTATATGGACAACTTCGGGGCCAAAGCTGGCCCTGACCTTTCGTTTGCATCTTGCTTATGAATATTTTCCTGTTACAGTGTCAGAGTAGAGCAGTTACAACAGAGGTAGAAAATCTTTACTATCTGTCACTTCCCTGTAGGGAAGAAGTCTGCTGGCCAGAGCACTGTTGGGTCATGGCTTTGTCATGATCACCTTTGTTATATAACACAGGTATAAATGTTATTTTCTTAACAGCTGGCCTCCAAGTTCCTCTTAGGGAGAAAACTGTCTATATTTAGGAAAATACCTTGTAAAACAACTTGGGGTAGAAGTTTAATCAGAAGTATTGAGTATGAGCCAAGGTGGCCAAGGAGATAGCCAGGCCCTTTTGCAAGAGACCATGATTTGGTTATGGGAGAAAAATGGTTTTCATGTCTGGGTCAACTTGGTTTGCAATAGAATGACTAGAGCAGGGCAGGGCAATGAACCATAAACCAGGCTATTAAGTGGAATCAGGAATCTGAACCTAGAGGTACCTCGAGAAAGTAGAGCACACTGGATGCTTCAGATTCTTGGGGGAGGGCTTTCTGCTTCCACAGTCCATGGACTAGGACTATGAATCCATTTTAAAGTGGTGCAAAGGCCCCGAGGAACACTAATGGTTCTACTGGGTAAGTTGATTTCCTGCTATGAGTCTGTGTTTGCAACTATATTCTTTTCAGTCCTGCTCCTAAGGAAGTAGCTACTACTCAGCTCACATTTGGGCGGCTTACTTTTCCCTTTCCTGTTCCTGATGAATATATTTGACTTCAATGGCTTTGCTCATTTAGTAAGGGATGGGACATTCTAATCCTGTTCTGCATTGTTTTGGTCATCTGTCCCATCTAGGAACTTAATGAGTTTGCTCTATGTTCCTTTAAGCCTGTCACTGATGAAAATATTGAATAGAACCAAGCCTCAGGAATATGCATACCAAAGTAATCTTGAGTCTAGACACTTTTCCAGCCCTCTTGCACAGTGAATTTGGTGCCTTCACAACAGTCTGCATAAATGAATAATGCATAGGACAGGAACTGTCTTATAACAGCTTATGAATGCCCGTTAGTCTTCCTCATTATTACCAGTTGTTCTAAAGAGTAAGAATTATTTGTAAAAAATTTCCAGCTCAGAAGACCCACAAGTCAGACATAAGCTAAATGGATTTAGCTTGACCGCTGAGAGGCAGCTGTTCTGGGATTAAGTAAGGTAACAATCTCAGACCTCGAAGTTGACTCTAAATCAAGTTGGCATTTGGGTGGTGAGGAGGGGTGGCTTAGAAATAGAGAGATGAATCTTCCTGGCTGTGTGTGTGTGTGTGTGTGTGTGTGTGTGTGTGTGTGTGTGTGTGTATTGGGAGTGGTGAGGAATGGAAGAGTCTAAACAAGTTAGAATTGTTAACTGTCTTGGAAGGTGCTATCCAAAGTAGGATGTTTAAATAGCTTTGATTATTTGATCTTGTCATACTTTTGAGCTGAGAGAGCATATTTTGAGGAGGGAGGGGGAAAGTTCTGTCATAATGCAGAGAGAGAGACTTGCACATTTGGAAAAAAGCCTTCAGAAACAGTTACTGGCTTCCAGCTGCTCAAATCCCCACTAAAGAGAATGTGTGTGCAGATGACTTGTCAAGATGGGGCATGGGGATACAGTCTTCCTTTCTTGAGAAAATTCATTCTTATGGGGTGGGGTGGGCAGGGCCATAGCAACCACTGTGTCTGGAGAGGTTGTCATGATCCTCCACATTACCTTGCCCCTGTCTCCTTGGTGATCATCAGTGCTGGAACTCATCGCAAACTCCCTGTCCTCGTGGAGTCGTTGCCTCCTGCACTCAACATCACCTTCGGTGGTCAATTGCCATTCTCTGCCATTTTGTTATGTTTTCAGAAATATCTATAGCCTTCACAATTGACTATGGGTAGATCTGGGCAACATTCGGAGTTATATACATTTTACTTACAAAATGTATTGGAAAAAGGATATATTATTTATTTTTTAAAATTTTTATTAATTTTAATTTATTGTGTTAACATGGATCTAAGTGTCCCCACTCAATATATCTCCCTCAGGAAAAGGGATATTTTAAAATCCAAATGGAACTAAACATTTAGAAATATCCAGAGAAAAATATCTTTTTAAAATTTAAATAAACTTTGAGCCACACAACTAAAGAAGCACATAGCAAGAATGATTCTATTTCACTTTTTCTAAATTTATTGTCATTATTATATGATTATTTTTTTATTTGGGGAAGAGAGAAGAACTTTGGTGTCTTAAGAGTAATTCTTTATTGGCATTGACTAGTTTGCTCAGTAGATAAGAGCATTGGTCCGGCGTACGGATATCCTGTATTTGATTCCTGGTCCGGGCATTCATGAAAAGCGACTGTCTGCTTCTCTTCCTCCCCCTCTCCTCCTTCTCTCCTTCTTCCCCTCCCACAGTCAGTAGCTTGGTTGGTTCGAGCATTGGCCCCAGGTGCTAAGGATAGCTCAGTTGCTCCAAGCTTCAGCTTTACTTGCTAAAAACAACTCGATTGATTTGAGCATCAGCCCCAGATGGGGGTTGCTGGGTGGATCCTGGTCAGGTCACATGTGGGAGTCTGTCTCACTGTCTCCCCTCCTCTTACTTAAAAAAAAAAAGAGTAGCTCTTTATCATATAATAAATATCTATATATGCCAGAATTAGTCATGGGTTAGATATATTGTTTAGGCAAAACTGATTGCAAAACTGTGGAGAAAAGTTTACGCCTGGGTGCTCCTACCTTACCCTTGGCTACTTCTTTCAAGATTCATTTTCAGGCTTGTAGGTCTTTCATTCTTACCCCATGCATAGGCCTCCCTCATGGCCTATAGAAACCTACCTGTCCTGTGTCCCACTACTACAAAGACCTTCTCGGTTACTGCCTGCGCTGCTGACTGATAGGCATGTTAAACTTGTGCTCTTAGGAGGCTCCTGGGCTGTCACCTACCTCAGTCCCTTCTCAGGTATCTTAGACCCATTAGGCTCCTTCTGCCTTGACCTTTTAGGCCACAACTACAGATGTTTCATAAAACAGCACCCATCTTATTGTACTAAATCTATGTTCCAAAACTATAGAGGGTTGTGGAAAGGTGGGAAAAGTGGAATCTAGTCATATCATTCAATCATAGTCATTTATATTTATGTTTTCAACTTATCTCCCAACTTAAAAATGCTAGGTGAACAAGTTAATTAGAAACACATAGTCTGTCTATAAAGAAAGAGGAGCTAGAAGCCAAGTACAGGGAGTCCTTATGTACATGTAGGTGAATCAACCCATCAGAGAGCCATTCCTTCCATCTATAATATTAAGGAACCAAATATAAAAATATGGAAGATTAATAAGTGAGTTCATTAGCTCAGATGTGGCATTTTGGTTAGGTGTATCCTGAGTCACTGGCCTTCAAAGAGAAGTGTACAAGGCAATTCATTGGGCTATAGAAAAAAAAAAACACCCCAAAACAAAACAGAATATATGTTTCAATTTTTTTTTTTTTTTTTTTTTTTTTTTTTTTTTTTTTTTTGTATTTTTCTGAAGTTGGAAACAGGGAGGCAGCCAGACAGATTCCCGCACGCGCCCGGCCGGGATCCACCCAGCATGCCCACCAGGGGGCGATGCTCTGCCCATCTGGGGCATTGCTCTGTTGCAACCAGAGCCATTCTAGTGCCTGAGGCAGAGGCCATAGAGCCATCCTCAGCGCCCGGGCCAACTTTGCTCCAATGGAGCCTTGGCTGTGGGAGGGGAAGAGAGAGAGACAGAGAGGAAGGAGAGGGGGAGGGGTGGAGAAGCAGATGGGCGCTTCTCCTGTGTGCCCTGGCCGGGAATCGAACCTGGGACTCCTGCACGCCAGGCTGATGCTCTACCACTGAGCCAACTGGCCAGGGCCAATTATTTTTTTATCTTCTTAAAATTTCTACTTTAGCATGCTTTTTAAGTATATGTAAAATATTCAGGCACTAGTACATATAAATAATTACACACACACACACATATATGCATTACACACACATATATAGGCATGTGCTGAGTTTTAAACCAATGGGGTGATAAGTCAAAAATGTATGAAGATTGTTACTTTAGATTTCTGTTATCATGGGGCTTGGAGAATTATTGGGGCTAGAAATCTATGAAGTATGGGCAGAGCATCAGTTTGCTCTGATAATTTGCCTAAGTGTAGGAGGCATTGGGAAGGCAAATAAAGCCCCAAGTTTGGTGGAATCTACTATATAGGTGATTAGATCTGGGAATATGATTGAGCCAAAAGCCTGAGATAATCTTGGAAATGTAGGGTATGATGAATTACAATAAGGTAGGTGCTGTTTTATGGTAGATATAGATGAACGCTTTTGATTGATATGACTAGATTCCATATTTCCCACTTTTCCATAAAATTAGTACACAAATTTGTTCATCAAAAGAAACTTCCTGGGTGAAAATAAGCACTGATCATGTCCTATGAAAGACAACCTAAGAGTTCATCTGTTGGGAATGTGTTAAAAAATATATATGGTTCATTAGCCTGATCTGTGGTGGTGCTGACCTTGGAACGCTGAGGTCACCAGTTTGAAACCCTGGGCTTGCCTGGTCAAGGCACATAAGAGAAGCAACTACTACAAGTTGATGCTTCTCACCCTCCCCTTCTCTCTCTCTCTCTCTCTCTCTCCTCTCTCTAAAATCAATGAATAAAATCTTTTAAAATATATATAGTACATTTACAAAAGATGGTTAGTATTCAGCCATTAAAATTTTGTTTCTCAAGACTGTTTAATGACATGAAGACATGTTCATGATAGGCTATGTGAAAAGAACAATAAATCATATCTATGTGTATTTATCTACAGGTGTGGATATGACTATCAAAAATCAGAAGATACCCTGGCCGGTTGGCTCAGCGGTAGAGCATCGGCCTGGCGTGCGGGGGACCAGGGTTCGATTCCCGGCCAGGGCACATAGGAGAAGCGCCCATTTGCTTCTCCACCCCCGCCCCCCTCCTTCCTCTCTGTCTCTCTCTTCCCCTCCCGCAGCCAAGGCTCCATTGGAGCAAAGATGGCCCGGGCGCTGGGGACGGCTCCTTGGCCTCTGCCCCAGGCGCTAGAGTGGCTCTGGTCGCGGCAGAGCGATGCCCCGGAGGGGCAGGGCGTCGCCCCTGGTGGGCGTGCCGGGTGGATCCCGGTCGGGTGCATGCGGGAGTCTGTCTGACTGTCTCTCCGTTTCCAGCTTCAGAAGAAAAAAAAAAAAATCAGAAGATAAAGCTAAAATGTTAACAGTAGTTATCACTGTCTGATTTTATGTGTTTATATATATGTTTTTGTACTTTCTTTATAAATATTATTGCCAAATTTATTAGAGTAAAACAATGCTACTAAGTAAAGGGAGAAAGTGCTCCAGTTATGAGTTCCGGGGTCACTTAGCCATAAGTCTGGAAACAGTCTCCTCCCACAGATCTTCCCCAAGAAAGCTGGCCTTTTGGTCTTGTTCTTTATTTTCTGTCTCACTTCTGCCCACTGCTGCTTTCTCGTCTTTTCATTTTTATTTTCCTCAGCACTTCCGAATCCTACAGCACCAGGACCAGACTGATGTTCTTCCATAGGGTGTGGCTGACACAGTGGCAGATGTTTGCACAAACTCCTTTTTAGACATTCACTTCTAATATGAATAGTTTTTTTCTGATGGGATTCTGTGAAGGAGGCAGATGACTAGGGAATGGGGTTATTCTTGGCTCTGCCTCGGACTCGCTAACCAGACTGGAGCTGTTCCTGCGCCAAGCATTCTTATGAGCACCTGCAGCCTTGTCAGAGCATCAGCAGAATGTCCGCCCCATACTGAGAGGCACCACTGCTCCCTCTGAGGGGAGAGAAGCATGACAAGCGGCCAATGCTGAAATTGTTTTGGGAGATAATTAAGCACATTGTCAATAATGCTTATTCTCCCAGAGTAAACATGTATGTAGCTATTAGACGATACTGAACAAATTCGTAGGGGGTCACTGACATTCTCCAGTCCACCTGGGGATAATGAACTGGGTAAGTGGTTTATATGCCCAAAGGGTGAAACTAATTATATGCCTCAAAAAGCACTGAACAGGCTTAGTATTTTGAATTACTTCAAATAATTAACACTGAAATACAAAATGGACCTTCTGGTAACTTTGCCAAAGTAGAAGATTTTCCTGGAAGGTTCAGTGGTGCTGTGATACAAAGTATTTTGTTGGGAGACTTTTGATTATTTTGAATTATTTTGTCTTCATTGGTGTCCAAGGACAATGAATAAATATTTAAATTGGCACTAGTGCAAATGCTGACAATGGGCACAACCCCCTGGAGAGGCACAGTAGTCGTAGAAGAGACCTGAATAAATAATCTAAATCATTGTCTACAAATGTTGGCTAAAGGAAGGCTCAGTTCTGTGTTGGACCCTGGTCCTTACCAAGTCCTCTAATTCCAACAACAGAGTATCACAATAGGCGACTGTCCCTGGATCTCCACCCTTGCCCAGACTGACTAGCAGGTGGAAGCAATGGATGAATGTATGCAGTGTTGCTCACTTCAGCAGGATATTCACTCACTTATTTATTTATTCTGGAGTTTGCATTTTAGGGGGAAGAAGTCAGCAAAAGGAAAATTAGATAAGTATTATATGTAATAGAATGTAAATCTCAACACATGCATAAAACAGCTACTAAAATGCAGGCTTTGCGAGGACAAGTTTTGTTTTGTTTTCCTGTACTTGACTACCAAGAGTACTGCCTGTCGTATAGCAGGTGCTCCAGAAATACGCATTGAATGAAGAAGAAAAACACATAAGTACATACAATCAGATAACGGGTTCGAGAGTGATGACACTGGAATGTAGAAGAGAGGGCTTAGTTTAGATAGGCTAGTTAGAGAGAGAGCTTTTCAAGACTTGATATTTGAGTAAAGATCTGAAATCTAACAAGGAACTAGCCATGTGAAATTCTGGCCACAGAGTGTCCCAGACAGAGACCAAGAAAAGCTTGATCATTTCTAGGAACATCAAGAAGGTCAGTGAGGCTGGAGGGGATAAAGAAAAGAGGGAGAAAGTCGAGAGACTAGTACAGGGTCATGAACAGGATCAGATCAAATATGGTCTTATAGGCCAGGGTGAGAAGTTTGCATTCCAATCTAAGAGTAAGTGGGAGCCATGAGAAACTTTATAAAAAAAGGTATGATGTGATCTGATTTACTTAAAAAGATCAGTGTGAGTGCTATGTCAAAAATGACTTCTTAAGCTATAGGAATGGATTCATCCATTAAATCTTGTAAAACTAGGATTCTAGGTAACATTTTAGGAGCACTCTTTTAAGAAATAAAAATCTTGTAAAACTAGGATTCTAGGTAACATTTTAGGAGCACTCTTTTAAGAGGATTCACTAGAGGAGAAATCACTAGGGATAAACGGAGACTGCGGCTGCAGTAATAAAGAAAAGTCAGATTTGAGAGAAAGTAAAAGGTAAAATCAGGAAGATTAGATAATAAGTTGTGGGAGGTAGAAAAGTAGAATGACACTCTGACTGTGGTTTGAGTTCCTGGATACATGGTAGATGAGGAACACTTAGCAGTAAAATTCACTTAGGTGCAATAAACACACGCTTAAGTGATTATGTACCATAACTCACATACTGCTTTGGATATTATAAGGAGTATATGCAGATAAGAAAGGCAATCCCGCCTGACCGGGTGGTGGCACAGTGGATAGAGCGTCGGACTGGGATGCCGAGGACCTAGGTTCAAGACCCTGGGGTCGCCAGCATGAGTGCGGGCTCATCTGGTTTGAGCAAAGGCTCACCAGCTTGGACCCAGGGTCGCTGGTTTGAGCAAGGGGTTACTCGGTCTGCTGAGAGCTCGTGGTAAAGGCACATATGAGAGGGCAATCAATGAACAACTGGGGTGTCGCAATGCTCAACGAAAAACTGATGATTGATGCTTCTCATCTCTCACTGTTCCTGTCTGTCTGTCCCTCTCTCTGACTCTCTCTGTCCCTGTAAAAACAAACAAACAAACAAAAAAGAAAGGCAATCCTGCCTTGGCCAGATAGCTCGGTTTGTTGGAGCTATACGAAGCACAGAGGATCCCTGGTCAGGGCACATACAGGAACAGCTCCGTGGTCCTGTCTCTCTGTTTCTCTCTCCCTGCCTCTCTCTTAAAAAAAAAAAAAAGTCAATCCCTATCCTCAAGGAGTTTATAATCGGTAAGGGGACGGTAATTACCAAAGTTAATTACAGAGGAAACCATGATGTGGCAAAATGTAGAATAGGTAAACAAATATCTAATTTGGTACACCACAGAAATATTTGTTTAGGGTCTGAAGGGAACCATGTTATGATTCTCTTTGTTCTGTCTTCTCATTTAATTAGGTTTTAATCTCTCTTTTTTAATTTAATAATCCAAAGGATTTTTATTGTAGTCAGGGTTGCCAGATAAAATACAAGACTGTTTCAGTGTAAGGATGAGTTAAAAAATAAACTTGCCAGGACAGGAAAAGAGCCATCCTGGTTTTAGCTTTGGCATCGGGTAGATTAAACAACACTTCCTCTGAGACTTTGTAGTCATAAGCTGGATCTCATATAGGTATATAATCAGAATTTATGTTATTTCAATGTTCTGGAACATCTCAAAAGAAAATTCAACTAAAAGTAGTCTCAGGTAGGTAGTGTCCCAGGGTGACTGTCAGAAGCAAATGCATATCCTTTCTGGAGAAATGTAATCTTAACCCAGATCTCAAAGAATTCTCATAGGGGTATTTTCAAGGAAAATGGTCACATTTTTAAAAAAACCAAACTACAGAAGGACATTAGGCTCTGTAAGCGAAAGTCAGAAGAAATAACAGATAGCAGAATCAGGTCTACAGAGACTGCAGACTTAAAATTATCTGGCATGGTAAGCAAAAATAACAAATATTTAATATTTTCAAAGAACTAAAAGAGCATCTTGAAATTAGAGACATAACCAAACAGTTTGGAAAAAGAAATATATAACCTCTGTAAGTTAAAGACATAAAAATTCAAATTTAAAATTCAATGGCTAGATGAAATAGTAAATTAGGTATAGCAGAAAGCAAATTAGTAAACTCAAAGATACAAAGAAAAGATTAAGAATTCAGTTCAGAGAGGCAGAAAGATAAAAAACAGGAGAGTGGTAGGAGATATAGAGGTGAGAAAGAGGGGGTCTAATATGTATCAAAGTTCCAAAAAGAAATAATAGAATGGAAAAGAAGCAATATTCAAACATAATAGAATACCTGAGAATTATCCAGAATTATGAAAAGATATCAATAATTAGTTCAAAGAAACAACATAAACATATATATATATATATATATGATTTTTTTAATCTACAAGAAGACCCATCTTAGTGAAATTGCAGAACAACCAAGAAAACAAATAACTCTTAGTCTGTAGAGAAGGATAAAGAGACATAGTATATAAAAAGAAAGAAAATATCTTGAGAAAAGGACTTGAAAATTTTGGTGGATGAAAGAGCATTAGTCATTTGAGAAGGACACTAAAACAGTGACAGAAAGTTCTTTGAAATTTTGATGAAAGACCTGGATGTTGGGATACAGTGAATTGTGAATGATCTGCCATAGTCAGAGAATATATCTTACTCATCTCTGCAAACCTTGTACCTAGTATTATACCCACCATTAATTTATTCCTTCCACAAATATACTTTGAATCCTACTGTATGCTAGGGCTATGTGGATGATTAATTCCTAGTACAATATAAATTTAGAATCAAGGTCTTGAGTAGGGAGGATGCAGCAAGTAAAAAGACATTGCACTGAATGTTGTGTGGTCAGTGTCACTTATTGGATTATGAACAATTTATTAGGAAAACAATAGGGTCATACCTAAACTAGTGTTATGCGTAGAGGGGGCAGTGCAGTAATAGGAGGGATCCTTGAGGAAGTGAAAAGCTTAGATGAAACCTGAAAAAATGAGTTTGATGGAAAAGGTGGGAGAGAGAATGAAATCCTTTGTAGGTGGAAAGGCCTGAAGGGAGAGACAGCTAAGTCTTTGGAGACAATTTTCTTTTAGTAAAGGGTTCATGAAATTCCCATTTAAGAAACTATAGAGGGAATGACAAGATCTTCTCAGAATACAGTTGCCCTTGCCTTAAAAACATTTAGGTTTTTGAGGAAAAGAAGTGGAAAGATACAAAAGTAGATTGCCAAGAGTTTGGGGTATCTGGGGAAAATCTACTATTTTCTTTTTTAGTAATTTCCTTGAGTAACTAAAGAATTTTGCACAATTTTTAAAAATTTTCTTTATCATGTTTTGCACAAAGCAGACCATTGTCTGACATGGCTATTGAAGAATGTTTAACTAACATTATACTCTAAAAGATGGTATATTTGTGCATTAGATTTGCCTGAAAAACTTTATTCATTTCTATTAAAAAATACCATGCCATGTGTACATATTTAACTAGAGAGATTTATAATCATGAAAACAAAAAGAAAAGGGTAGATATTAGGGCTCAAAGAAACAAAAAAAGCGTTGGGAGAGAGAAAACTGAAGAGAGCAGCGGCTAGATTGGGAAAGAAACGTTTATGTATGTCACGTTGGATATGCAGACTTTATCCGGAGCCCTGAGGAATTTCTGTAGGTTTGTAGGCAGTTGTCACAAATTTTAGAAAGAGCACTATTATTGCAGTATAGAATGTGGATTTTGAGCGTGAAAGAGTAGAAGAAGAGAATTAGGGAGACTAGTTAGAAGGCTATTGCAGTATTCAGGTGAACAATGTTGATTGCCTAGACTACAGTGTGGTAGTGGAGATGGGTCAAAGTGGACAGAATAAACAATATTTAGGAGGTAGAAATGACCTGGTGACTCCTGAGGGTTGAATTATGTCCCTCAAAACAATATGTTCTAGTCTTAACCCCAGGTACCCATGAGTGACCTTACTTGAAAACAGAGTCTTTGCAGATACCGTGAAGTTAAGATGAGGTCATATTGGATGAGGGTGGGCCCAAATCCAATGATATGTTTATATAAGATGGCCATGTGAAGACAGAAATACAGATACAGAAGGAAGAAGGTCATGAAACCATGGAAGTAGAGATTAGCGTGATGCAACTACAAGCCAAGAAGGTCAAGGATTGCTGGCAATCACCAAAAGCTAGGAAGAAGAGAGAAGGTTCTTCTCTCAGAGCCTCCAGAAGGAATCAGTTCTGCTGATTCCTTGATCTTTGGACTTCTGGCTTCCAGAACTGCGAGAATACAGCATACCTCAGAGCTATTGTGGTAGGATGCAGACCATTAAACCACTGTAATAAAGTGAATATCACAGTGAAGCAAGTCACACAAATTGAGTTCCCCATTGCATATAAGAATTATGTTTACACTATATTTTAGTCTATTAAGTTTGAAATAGCATTATGTATAAATAATGTAATATGTTAATTAAGAAATACTTTATTGCTAAAAATGCTGATTATTATTATTATTATTATTATTATTATTATTTTGTATTTTTCTGAAGCTGGAAACGGGGAGGTAGTCAGATTCCCGCATGCGCCCGACCGGGATCCACTCGGCACGCCCACCAGGGGGCGATGCTCTGCCCATCCGGGGCGTAGCTCTGTCACGACCAGAGCCACTCTAGCGCCTGGGGCAGAGGCTAAGGAGCCATCCCCAGCGCCCGGGCCATCTTTTGCTCCAATGGAGCCTCGGCTGCAGGAGGGAAAGAGAGAGACAGAGAGGAAGGAGAGGGGGAGGGGTGGAGAAGCAGATGGGCACCTCTCCTGTGTGCCCTGGCCGAGAATCGAACCTGGGACTCCTGCACGCCAGGCCGATGCTCTACCACTGAGCCAGCCAGCCCAGGGCCAAAAGTGCTGATTATTATCTGAACCTTTAGTAACTCATAATCCTTTTACTGATGAAGTCTGGCCTCAATGTTGTTGGCTACTGACTGGTCAGAATGGTGGTTGCTAAGGGTAGGGTTGGTAGCAATTTCTTAAACTAAGACAATAATGAAGTTTGCTGCATTGATTGACTCTTTCTTCCATAAGCAATTTTTCTGTAGCATGTAATGTGGCTTGATAGCATTTTACCCACAGTGGAACCTCTTTCAAAATTATAGTCAATTTTATCAAATCCTGTCATGTTCCTTTATCAACTAGGTTTATGGTATATTCTAAGTCCCTGTCATTTCAGCAGTCTTCATAGCATCTTCACCAGGAGTAGACATGCTACTCTTCCTTTCACTTGAACACTTAAAGGCCATTGTGGGGTTACAAATTGGTCTGATATCAATATTGTTGTATCTCAAGGCTATGGAGGCGTGAGGAGAAAGGGAGAGATAGGGGAACAGCTGGTTGGTAGAGCAGTCAGAATGCATACAACATTTATTAATTAAAGTTTAGTATCTTATGTGGGTGTGGTTCATGCCCCCAAACAACTATAATAATAACATCAAAGAACTGATCACAGATTACTGTAAAATAATATCAAAGATCACAGATCATAGTAATGAAGAAGTTTGAAATATTTTGAGAATTAGCATAATTTGACAGAGACACAAAGTGAGAAAATGCTGTTTGAATAATGGCACCAATAGGCTTGCTCGATGCAGGGTTGCTGTAAACATTCAGTTTGGTAAAAAAAAAAAAAAAATGCAGTATATGTGAAGTGCAATAAATCAAAGTGCAATAAAATGAGGTATGCCTGTACACATTTCTGTTGTTTTAAGCCACTCAGTTTGTAGTACTTTTTTACAGAAAACTAATACAGTGATATAGTATGTTTAGGTGACACCATTTTCCTCTGTGTTCTGCCTTGATCTTTAAAATATTGAAATGATAGCTACTAGAGTTTCTTTCTAATCTACCTTCTTTAAACAGAAAGAAAGAAGCTTCTTATGTAATTGGTGACTTTGAGAGAAGGAACTCAATACTGGGGAGATGGAGAGAGTAATGTAGGGTCAAGGAATGTTAGGAAGGTCACTTTTCATAGATCTAATTTATTCTCCACTTTAGCCTAAAAAGTTATCAAGTTTATACTTTCACCTTTTTTGTATGACTACTCCCCTTCTCCAGTCTTGATATTTCCTTGGTTCTGAATTGTGGAGAGAGTTATTTCTAACAAAACCTAGAAACAGGGAAAAAAGTAAAGGATTTCCTAGAATTTTGGATTGAGCAGCTGAGTGGTATTATATTTAGAGCCAACTCAGGAGTAGGGGTTGTTGAAAGCACAGGTGGGAGATGACAGCATATAGGAAGTGCTCACCTGACCAGGTGGTGGCGCAGTGGATAGAGAGTTGGACTAGGATGAGGATGACTCAGGTTCGAAACCCCAAGGTTGCCAGCTTGAGCGTGGGCTCATCTGGTTTGAGCAAGGCTCACCAGCTTGAGACCAAGGTCTCTGGCTTGAGCAAGGGGTCACTTGGTTTGCTGTAGCCCCCTGGTCAAGGCACATATGAGAAAACAATCAATAAACAACTAAGGAGACTAAGTTGAAGAATTGATCCTTCTTATCTCTCTTCCTTCCTGTCTGTCCCTATCTCTTTCTCTCTCTGACTCTCTCTCTGTCTCTGTCACACACAAAAAAAGTAGGAAGTGCTCAGTGTGTTTGCTGAATTGAAGGTAGTCCCACCTCCTCACTTTATGGATGAGTATGTAGCCTCAAGGAGTCTCAGTAACTTGTCCAAGGTCAGACAGAACAAATGCAGATTTGGAAAATTTTGATTCTCATGCATTCTTATTTATTTATTTATTTATTTATATTTTTCTGAAATGAGAAGCAGGGAGGCAGAGAGACAGTCTCCCACATGCACCTAACTGGGATCCACCCAGCATGCCCACTAGGGGGCGATGCTTTGCCAATCTGGGCTGTTGCTCCGCTGTAACCAGAGCCATTCTAGAGCCTGAGGCAGAGGTCATGAAGCCATCCTCAACGCTCAGACCAACTTTGATCCAGTGCAGACTTGGCTGCAGGATGGAAAGAGAGAGACATAGAGAAAGGAGAGGGGGAAGGGTGGAGAAGCAAATGGGTGCTTCTCCTGTGTGCTCTGGCTGGGAATTGAACCCAGGACTTCCACACGCCGGGCTGACGCTCTACCACTAAGCTACCTGGCCAGAGCTGTGGTTCTCATGCACTCGAAGTACTTTCTCTTTCTTCTTCTTCACCTTGCCTCTATTTTCAATTACACATCCTTGCTTTAAAGTATTCATACATCCACTCTGAAAGACCATATTATGCTATTCAAGATTACTGACCTCTGCACCAGTTAGCAAACGCCTACATCACACTGTCAGCTAAGGAATGTCTGTTCAGAACACAAGCCTTGCGACACTTCAATTGGGCGTTGAACCAACAGTTTACCCAAATCATTCAATTAAGAGCCCTCCACCCACCATATAAGGGGTCCCCAGGATATTTCATCATTGCAGTGTTCATTTCAAGACCTTACTTGGAATGTCCAGTCTCTTTGGGATACTCTGCCAAAGCTGAATTGCGCAGAGCAAAATAGAACTCTCCTTTGGATGGTGAAGTGAGAGTCTGGGGCTGCACGAGCCAAGCTGGGGAGGGCAAAGGCGTTGGGTTTGCCGTCTCCCTGCAATCCTTTTTTTTTTTTTCCTTTTTGTTATCACTCTATTCAAACAACAAGAGATGGTTAGAGATAGAAAGCAGAACCCCTCATTTCTCGACTAGGCTTAGGTGCATTTCAAATTCTCATCACCCAAGGAAACTCTCCAACTAAATATATTGTTAGAAAACGGAAATCCAAGGCAACATACGTTGCTCTCCCTTGCTGCCTAAACAGAAACAAACTGCTGAAAAACAAAATTGATCCTTAACAGACAGATTTTCTGGTCATTACTTTTTGCCCAAATTGCTGGTTTGTATTTGTATAAAGAAACCAGGGCTTGTGTAACCAATTCCTTTTATTTAGGGGGTGGGAGGGGGAAAAAAATCTAAGAGTCATCCTGTGTGATAAGCTCTTCAAAAAAAAAAAGAGGCTCTTACATTTTAAAAAAGATATTTTGAAAGACTCTGCCTATTCATCATCAGAACTATTTTAAAGAAGTGATGTTTTCTTTTGTGTATCTTAAGTTACTATAGCAACTGGATCACTGTCTACTCATGAATCAGGAGGCATTGGCCAGAGACTCTGTCCTTCCCCCTAGGTTTGGAGTCCTTGTCTATTACTCTGCCTTTTTAAAACTTCACAGATTTTGGAATTAGTTTTCTTCAAAAATGTTTCCCTGATCTGAGAGATTGGTTGTATTCAGAGCCTTATTCATTACTACATATTTTTTCTTCCATGCACTGTGATGGCTTCTGTGGACTACTAGGTGTGTTCTGATTGCTTCTTTCTCTGGACTTCTGTGCTTTCATTTCTTACAGCTCTGGGAGGTGTTGCTAAGTCTCCAGAGCCATATGGTTGATTTGACTGAACCCCTTCCACTTTCTCTTCCATATGTATACCATCAGCTGGAGGGGCAATGTAAATGAAGTTTTGTTTCCTTTAATGTTCATTCTAAGCTTCTCCTCCTCAAAAGTCAGCACTCCCATTACAGCTTTCATCAGTAATCCTTACATCTGGTGGAACAGTGATCCAGGATGAGCACAACTTGTAATTATTTGATGACCTGAGGAATTCAATGACTATATTTCCTGGGGTCCATACACTTTTCTGAATATTTGGTTCACATGCCGATCACTGGGTGGCTTTATTGGTCATATAAAATAGGGACAGAGGACCTCTGAGTGCCTGTAGTCCAGAAACTGCTAATCGGAATCTTTGCAGAAATGTTTTGTTGGCTAGCATACAGTAGAATGATAGCATGTTTAAAGAAATCAAAATATTTCTTGGAGGAGGGTGTGGAGGTGAGAGGAAAGAGGGACAAATGTACAGTGACAGAAAATTATTTGACTTGGGGTGATGGATACACAACACAATCAACAGTTCAAATGCTATAGAAATGTTTACTTGAAACCCATGTACTCTTTTTTTTTTTACAGAAACAGAGGGAGAGAGAGAGTCAGAGAGAGAGAGACAGATTAGGGACAGACAGACAGGAAAGAAGAGAGATGAGAAGCATCAATTCTTCACTGAAGCTCCTTAGTTGTTCAGTGATCGCTTTCTCGCATGTGCCTTGACCGGGGAGCTCCAGCAGAGTGAGTGACCCCTTGCTCAAGCCAGCAACCTTGGGCTTCAAGCCAGTGACCTTTGGGCTCAAGCCTGCGACCATGGGGTTATATCTATGAACCCATGCTCAAGCCAGCGACCCTGCACTCAAGCTGGTGAGCCTGTGCTCAAGCCAGCAACCACAGGGTTTCAAACCTGGGTCATCTGCATCCCAATCTCATGTTTTATCCACTGTGCTACCACCTGGTCAGGCAAACCTATGTGCTCTTACTAATCAATGTCACCTCATTAAATTTAATTTTCTAAGTAAAAATATATTTTCCATAAAAGTCTGGATTACCTCAAAGTCTGCCTGTGACAACTGACAGGGGCTGAGCAGCAAATGCCTCTCCTAGATGTGGATAGCCATGTGGGCTCAAGTCCCCAGCTAGTGCACTTGACCGTGGCATCTGCCAGGCACCTGTAGGTATTTGAATTTAGGAGCTTTGTTCTTGCCCAATTTCCACCCTGCCTCAATTTTTACAGATAAAGAAACTGAGACCTAGGCTTCTCAGGACTTGACCAAAGTTAAAAAGCTAATTAGTTGAGAGTTAAGTCCAGATTTACTGACCACTCACCCAATGCTTCAAGTTTTTTGAAGATCAGAACTAGGTCTTAGAACTTTTCCCTGACAGAATTTAGTACACACCAAGTAGTCAGGAAATACATTTTACACTATGACTATAACTGGACCAGTGCATGCAGGTGATCACCAGGAAATGCTGCAACAATTCTTGTCATTGTGTGCTTTTTGGAAAACACTCTGTATTATTTTGAATATGAAGGGGAATATTTTTCAGGTATAAACACATCACCAGGTGCTGAGCATGTGTATGTGTATATGGGGTGAACAGGAAGAAGAGAGAGACCCTTGGGGGACATTCTCCAAATGTGGCAGTTTTTCAAGGTATTTTTTTAATTTTTTTTTTTTTTTTCTGAAGCTGGAAACAGGGAGAGACAGTCAGACAGACTCCCGCATGAGCCCGACTGGGATCCACCCGGCACGCCCACCAGGGGGCGACGCCTGCCCACCAGGGGGCAATGCTCTGCCCCTCGAGGGCGTCGCTCTGTTGCGACCAGAGCCACTCTAGCGCCTGGGGCAGAGGCCAAGGAGCCATCCCAGTGCCTGGACCATCTTTGCTCCAATGGAGCCTCGTTGCGGGAGGGGAAGAGAGAGACAGAAAGGAAGGAGAGGGGGAGGGGTGGAGAAGCAAATGGGAGCTTCTCCTCTGTGCCCTGGCCGGGAATCGAACCCGGGACTTCTGCACGCCAGGCCAACGCTCTACCACTGAGCCAACCGGCCAGGGTCTTTTTTAAATTTTTTATTAATATTTTAGAGAAGAGAGAGAGAGAGAGAGAGAGAGAGAGAGAGAAGGGGGAGGGAGGAGCAGGAAGCACCAACTCCCATATGTGCCTTGACCAGGCAAGCCCAGGGTTTTGAACCGGTGACCTCAGCGTCTCCAGGTCGATGCTTTATCCACTGCACCACCACAGGTCAGGCAAGATTTTTTAAGTGTAATAGATTGACTGAAGGCTGGGAATTATGAACAAGATGAAAGACTGTCAGAAGCAGCACTATGAGCAGAGCAGTGATTTATCTAGAGAAGAAAGATTAGAAACATTTTTATGTTATTTGTTATTTATTCCCTCACCAATTAATGAATGGCAAGTCCTAGTCTCCAGCACACGGTGAGTCTGTCTGCCCTTCCAGTCCCACAGTAGTACAATGCTGTGCCGATGGTATAAGGGTGGGCCCTCAGCGTGTGTGTGTGTGTGTACGTGTGTGTGCGTGTGTGTATGCGTGACGCACCCACAAGCATGTATGTAGATTTTGTGAGGGTGGGCAATGAAATACTGAACAACAATTAATACTTTTCAATTTTTGAGAGCACTTTCTCCTTGGATCCATTCCCAAAATGAACAAAAATTAATAAACAAATCCTGATCATTTTGACGCCACAGAAAATAAAGGGAAAAGCTGGTCATAAAGAGAACTCAGGTCTGACCAGGTGGTGGTACAGTGGATATAGCATCAATCTGAAATGCTTAAGGACCCAGGTTTGAAACCCTGAGGTCACCGGCTTGAGTGTGGGATCATAGACATGACCCATGGTCACTGGCTTAATCCCAAAGGTCACTGGCTTGAAGCCCAAGATCGCTGGCTTGAGCCTAAGGTTGCTGACTTTGGCAAGGGGTCACTGGCTCAGCTGAAGATCCCCCCCTCCCCAGTCAAGACATGTATGAGAAGCAATTGAGGAATAACTAAGCCACAAGTTGATGCTTCTCATCTCTCTCCTGTCCTGCCCCTCTGTCTCTGCCTGCCTCTCTCTCTTTCTCAAAAAAAAAACAAAAAACAAAACCTCAGGCTGTGATCATATTTAATCTAAATGATTCATGGGGAAATGAAGCTGTTATCATAATAAAAATAAAAGCTTAGCACTTGCCAATGGGGAAGCATGTCTTGTGGGGCAAGGTTGGAGGTGCCGGGCTCTAGTGCTTACAATGGTCTTAACACAGGAGCTTTGTGACAACGGAGAAAATATTTTAAGGAACAGGCAAACACACAGGCTCTACCAAGCCAAGGTCTTCTTCTTAATGAACTTCATGTGACTGCTGTAACAGCGTTCCAGTGGCACTTGGGTTTGAAAACAAGAGGGATTTCACAGTATGATTAAGTCTACACAATAACACGGAAAGTAGAAAGTGGGCTGACAATTATCTGCCAGATTTGGGGAGTGCTCTGTGCAACTGTAAAATACCTTAGATTGGCGGTCTCTCTAGTGTGATTCTTTTGGATAATTGCTGGCTATGTCTTCTCTTTATTTCATGTTCTATGGGACTGATTGCTTTGTGAAAGCCCTTCTATTTTCTTTCTCCACGGCACGGGAACACCCTAGGACTAGTTTGCAGGGTGCACTTGGAATAAGAGCTCCGTTTTATACGGCTGTCTGTTTTGCAGTCTGCTGATGCCTCTCTCAGACACTACAAAGATTCTGTCCACAAGGCCATTGCATTTTGCAGCCCTCCAGGGGCCTTCATTCATATTGGCAGGTGATAAGCTATTTTCAACACATGGGTAATCAAAGTAATTCAGCATTTTTCCTTATTAGCACTTCTGAGTGGAGAAAGTGCACGAAGCTGCTCTTCCTTCCTGCTGTCTCTTTTCTCTAGGTTTAGAGCTTTTATGCTCCTGATGGGCTATGTTGTTAGTCCAAAGGGATTAAATGAAAGAGCGTCTACCAATCTTTCTAATGGCCACAAATTACGGGGATGAAAATGCCCAGCATTTCTTTCTTTGCTTTGAGAGAAACCACCAGCCTAGTAGGAGAGCCATTGTTATTTTCTTCCCTGGTTCTTGAGACACTATTGAAGGAGACATTATCAAATGATAGACACACACGTGGGTGCTCGAGTGCATGAGTGTTCCTTCTTGGTGATGAGGCAATTTTTGAAAGCATTGGCACATTTTAGGAATCTCTAGTATTTTCTAAAAATTTTGACATTGATGGAAGCTAGGTAAGTATGACCACAGAAGGCTCTAAAGCTCATACATTTTGGTATGTGTCTAAAAGGGGACGGGATTTGGTTTCCATAAAAACACCACCACAAACACCAATGTCCTTTACTAATGCTAGAAAAGATGAAAGGGCTTATTTTGCTGTAAGAATGAAATAGGCACACATTTAGAAACATTTGGAGACACCCGTGAGTTACCCAAGCCACAACAAATCTGCTTTAGGCCCGTTAGTGTTAATTATGTCTACCATTAGTAAATATATGTAATTATTTTTTACAATGGACTATTTACTATATTTCTCTGAAATTTTGGCTGATAGCTTTGCTATCTTATTGAAGAAATACATATTTTTAGCTGACTATATGGATATTTTAAGCACTATGCTAATGTTTCACTCTCCAATCAATTATTTGAAAATTGTACTTTCTTTGATCGAAGTTATATTTAATATAGCTAAAGAGAAATGGGAAGAGGTTTTCTGCCTTTATGATAATTTTAGAAGCTATACATTTGAAAAGTATGAAAAATGAGCAGGCACGATAAGATAGGTGTCAGATGAAATTACAAATCAGAAAAAAACATGTGGCTTGAATGGACATGAAGTGCTAATAATTTGTTCTCTTTACAAGATTGCAAACTTGGGTGGTTTTTCTAACATTTTATTTGAAAATAACTTTAAACTTATAGAAAAGTTGTAAGACTACAACCATTTACTCTTTATCCAGATTCACCTATTAACATTCCACACCATTTGCTGGATCATTTGCTCGCCTGCTCTGTGTGTGTGTTTCCTGAACCATTGAAAGTGAGAAGCACACATTGTGGCCCTTTATCCCTAAATATTTCAGTGTACATTTTCTAAGAATAAGTGCATTCTCTTCTAAAACCACAGTTCGTCATCAAGTTCGGGAAATTTGATGTTGATAAATACATTTATCTAATCTACTGTCTATATTCCAATTTTTAAAAATTGACCCGATCACATCTAATAGAGATCCATTCTAGGATCACGTTTTGTAGTTAGTCATCTTTTCTCTTTAGTCTTCTCGAATCTGGAACAATTCTTTGGCTCTTTTTGTGTTTTGTGACCCTGACATTTTTTAAAGACAACCATTGCTTTTTCATAGCATGTTTCTCAATTGAGATTTGTCTAATATTTCCCCTTGTTTAGATTCAGGTTAAGCATTCCCAGTTACACTACTGCATGGGTCATGAGGCGTCATGTTCAAGATACTTGTGTTGTGTCCAATTCTACCTGTCCCTCTTTCTGGGTTTTGCACCTCAAGAAATTCTTCACACTTTAATCCAGCACAGCACTCAGCCCCTGGAGCTGGTGAACAGCTCCATTAAGGTTATTGAAAGAAAGCTATTTCAGGAGAGAGAGGAAGAGGGACTTTAGAATTCAGACTAGCATCAAGGCAGGAAGTGACATTTGAGATAATAAAACAATATTAATAGTCATGCCATTAATATTTCTAAGAAATACTAACACTTGAGTCCTAGCCATGTGCCAAGCACTTCATTATGTACTCTAAATGACATATTAGTTTTCTATTGCTGTCTTAACACATTACCACACATTTAACAGCTTCCAGCATTATAGTTGTATTAGTTTAAAGTTTTGTGGGTCAGAAGCTGGTATGGCTCTCACTGGGCTAAAATCAGAGTCCTTTCTGGAGCTCTAAGTACTAGTTCTTTGCTCATTTGGGTTGTTGGCAGAATTCAGTTCCTTGCGGATGTGAAACAGATCCACCCCCTTGCTGCCTATCAGCTGAAGGGTGTACCCAGCTTCTAGAGGCTACCCATATTCCTCATCATCGTGGGGGGCTCTTCAGCTAGCTTCAAAGCTGGCAATGAGCAAATATACATTTGCTCTGACTGCAGTTGGAAGGGGTCACCATTTTTATAGACTCATGCTTAGATTCAGTCTACCTAAATAATCTAGAATACCATCCCCATTTTAAAATCTTTAACCTTAATCACATCTTCAAAGTCCCCTGTGCTATGTAAGGTAATACATTCATAGATGCTAGGGATTAGGGCAGTGGTTCTCAAACTTTTTGAAGTCGGGGCGCATTTAAAATCCTACAAATAATTGGGGTTTTTTTTGTTTTTCTGTTTTCTTTTTTTGTGTGTGTGTGGCAGAGACAGAGAGTCAGAGAGGTACAGACAGACAGGAAAAGAGAGAGATGAGAAAATCAATTCTTCATTGCGGCTCCTTAGTTGTTCATTGATTGATTTCTCATATGTGCCTTGATCAGGGGGGCTACAGCAGACCGAGTGACCCCTTGCTCAAGCCAGCGACCTTGGGCTTAAGCTGGTGAGCCTTGCTCAAACCAGATGAGCCTGTGCTCAAGCTGGTGACCTCGGGGTCTCGAACCTGGGTCCTCCACATCCTAGTCCGTTGCTCTATCCACTGTGCCACTGCCTGGTCAGGCAAAATTCTACAAATAATTGTGGGTACACTATATACAAATTTCTGAGAAATATGTTATAATAATTAAGTCAAATATTAAAGAAAAAAAATAAAGTCCAAGCATGCTTTTATGGTAATTAAACAAAATAAATATGACAAAATTAAATTTATTCTGACATTAAAAAACATTTTTATGTTACATTTTTTGTTATGCTTTTTAGAATTCATAAAAAAGAGGGGTTAAAAAATTTAAAAAAAGACAAATGTTATATATATATATATATATATATATATATATATATATATATATATATATAAATACATTCTTAGTATACATTCTTAGTAAGATTTAGTTAATTCGGCAGGTCCTGGTGCAATTGTCTTAAGTTTTTTCATTCTTGAGTTTATGAGAAACATGAGACTGATGTGTCCTAGCGATTTCTTCAATGTTTGGACATATATTTGAAAGGCAAACTTTCATTTCCTCATCAATACATTGCAGAAGAATTCCTCTCTTTTTACCCTTAATTGTGTTGAGTGCAGAAAACCCCCACCATACATATCATCTTAACTTTACACCAAACAAAGAATAGAAGAAACTTGCCTCCAGTCTTTCTGGGGAACATGGGGGGTAGTGTAAACAATCTAGCACCACAGCTTAACAGCCTTTTGCAACCTAGTAAGGCAAATGAGGTGGGGGGTTGGGCAGACCGTCAGTTTATAGCCAATTCCCCATACCACTATCCCCCAAAAATCTGAACTCCAAAAAACCCTGTTGGTTTTTTGGTCCCCAACAGGCATATATTTCTCTGGAATACCATAGGGTGCACCTGGAAATCTTCTAGGGCACATCAGTGCACGCTGGCACACAGTTTGAGAACCACTGTATTAGGGTGTGGACATGGTTGGAGGAGCCATTCTTCTGCCAACCACTGGTGGGTTATGTTCATTTAATACCACGATGCTGTGAGATAGGTACTGAAATTATCCCCATAATCGATAGTGCTACCAGGGTTCAGAGAAGATAAATGAATTTCCCAGAATCACACAAGTGGTTAGAGGCTGGGGGCAGGATTAACTTTAGGCAGAGGGGTTTAGCTAATCTGGAAGATTAAACTTTTAATTTCGGCAACAAAGTCCATTACCAAAGGGAAACTTATAAAAAATCAAATATGTAAAGAAGATGAAAGCAAAGCTGCCTTTGCTAAATTGCAAGAAGTGGATGGTTGGGGAGGGAGAGACTTCACAGAACAGGGGACAGACCACAGCTCCACCCAGCCCCTCTGCTTCCAGCTGAAGATGTGAGGTCCAGAGACAAGTGTGAAATGAGTCGCCTGAAATGAGATCTGGGACTAGAGTCTGGCTTTTTCCTCCCCACAAGGACTCTGAAACCCGCATACCACAGAGCTATTGTTAGGAGTTGGCCCATTTATTTGTTCAAAAATTTTTTATAGTGCATCCACGTGTGGTTGCCAGGATTCTAGGTGCTCATAAATACAACAATACATATAATGAAATCCCTGCCTGCCTGGACGTTACATTGCAGTGAAGGAAGAAATACAGCAAACATGTTTCAAAAGTAAATTAAAATTTAAAATATCATATAACTGTATGTGATCTGCCAGAATTAAAATAAGGTGATTGATGTGTATATGTGGTGAAGGGGTGTGGGGAGGATTGGACGGCAAGAGAGAGAGAGAGAAAGAAAGAAAGAAAGAAAGTCGGCTTCTTTAGATCGGTCGCTGAAGGGAAGCCTCTTAGCAGATGACATTTAAACTAAGATATGATAACAGAAAGGGGCCAGCAACAGTAATATCCTGGGAAGAGCAGTCCAGGTTGGGGAAACGGTAGCTAGTGCTGGGCCTCGGGATTAGAATGAGAGGGAAGTAATCAGACCAGGACCCTCAAGTATAGCCGGTGGGGGAGGGGGAGGGGAGAGAGGTAGATGATGAGGTCAGAGATGTGGAGGAGACTAAAATTAATAAGGCTCCTTTGATTAACACACACATCTGCTGATTGTCGAGCATTATCTACTAGTTCTAGCTTCAGCCAGATTTCTCAAGTAAAGAATGTTTGGCTTGCCGGCAGAGTGAAAGCATAATGCGCCATCAGATGAGGTGTCTGTTCACTGGACAGGGATCCGATGCTTTCCCTCATTACTCACTAAGTGTCCAAGTGGCCCATCCCATTAATGTATATTTGGGCACAAAATGTGCCAGTTGGACAATCGCTTTGGGTAACTGTCATTGACCATCGTAAAGCTAAGCTGTTACTGACTTCAAGGTTCTGATTAGCATTTTAATATTCAAGAGTGTAATTACCAAACTCAATCCCAAGGAATAATTGACAGATTTTATGTTTGAAATCTCAGTAGGTCAAACTTCCCATTTGTAAAACTTTTCGGTTGCTCCTTTGCCGAGCAATAAAAGGAATTTACTTCTGAACTGAGAGCTCGTATGCCAAATTTTTACAGCCTTAAATATAGTATTTTATCACTACTATAAATGGTTCTTGACTCACCTCCCACAGACCCTTCAGTGCTAAAAGCAAGAGTCCTCCCTAATTCACTTGTTTCAATTCATAGAAGATTTCTAAGTTGAAGCCAGGTCATTTGGATAATATTTCAATTGTACAGGCTGCATTTCTGCTAAGCATAGTAATTCTGCAATTTTACAATTGGGCTGGGCAGTTAGCATACTGTGCTTTTCAATAAGCATCCCTTCAAAACAACTTCCTTTCTCTTTCGTGACTCACCTCTAGACCTCACCCAAAGGCTCGATGTTATCACTGAAATGCTGGGGACATGGTAATATAGAGACTACATTTTTAGGTGGATTTATTTTTCTAGTGGAACATCCAGCTTCCTAGCAATTATTTTAGGGCATAAAGTTTCATCATGATGATAAATCAAGCTGTCAGTTCTTTCTGGTCCAAGTTAGAGGTTGGAGAGATTGAGAAACTTTTGTACTCTAATATTCTACCCTTTGTATCTTCAGTTATGACCTCCTCTGGAGGCAATGCCACATTTGTCCCTGTATTTTCTCTTGCCCTGGTGATCTGATTGAATGGGGACTGCTCAGGTAGAAATGCTTCTCTCCCAGTGGTCTCCTCTCCTGGTCCTTAGTGGCCATGGAACAAGGGGCTGAAATGTAGACATTCCTGGTCTGCCCGCCTGATTCATACAAAACATTCCGTGGGTAATTTATAGGTAGTCAGAACACATTGTTTTCATGGAGAAGATTTGGGGAAAAAAAACAACTGGTTGCTACAAATGGCCATAGGCACAGCTGGGAGGAACAAAGGTTTGATTGACCCAGTAATACTGCCACTGAGAACATGACTAATGTGTGGAGATGTCAGCATGGATACTCCTAGTCTTCCAGTGCTTTAACTTTGGGTGGTTGGCCAAGGGGTAGTAAATGAGGGATGGCCTTGCCCAGACCCTGTCTCTGAGCCCATGCCTTCTCTCGCTTGCTGTGCTGTTTGGTCCCAATTCCACTTCTCATGCCCTGGACTGGAAGCTGAACTGAAGGATGTAAGCCAAGGTTTCTCTGGGGGGAGTTGCAGGGAGACTTCATGGAAAGGATGAGTCTGGACTCCTACCAAATTACCCTCCCTTTGACTTTTAGAAGGCTGGAATTTCAGGCTCCAGAGGTGCAGAGGCAATTTACTGACACTCATTGCTGGCTCTACTCTTAGTTGGAGACCTGCCTGATGAGCAGCTGGGTGAACCTGCAGTTGCTCCCGCCTCACCCACACTCAGCTTCTCTCTAATCTCGTGTCTGCTCTGTGACTTAAATAATTTGTTTCCCTTAACCAGTGGAGCTGGAAGTTCTTCCTACCATCTGGTAAAGGACTATGGAATGGCTGTGTGGCAGTGACACAGGGAAATGGTGTGTTAGAGGTGAGATGAGGACAGCTAACAATAGGTACAAAAGCCACAGATGTCTACTGAGTGCCTACCTGATGACAGGCACTGTGCTAAGTGCTGTGACACAGTGGCACACAAGTTAGACATGTGAGCTCAGATGCACAGACAGGCCTCTTGATGATGGAAGACAGGATAGGGAAGAAAAAGGGTAGAAATTGAAAAAAAGAAAATTACATTAAAAAGATTTTTTTTTTTTTAAGTGAGAGGAGAGGAGGTAAAGAGACAGAATCCCACATGTGCCCCAACTGGGATCCACCTGGCAACCCCTGTCTGGTGGGTTGTCTTGGTTGATACTTGAATCAACCAAGCTATCCTCAGTGCCTGAGGCCAATGCTCAGATAACTGAGCCATCCTCAGCACCTGGGGTCGACACTCAAACCAATCGAGCCACTGGCTGTTCGAGGGGAAAAGAGATAAAGGGGAGAGGGTGGAGAAGAGTGTAGGGGGAGAGGGAGGGGAAGAGAAGCAGATGGTCACTTTTTATGTGTGACCTGACCAGGGATTGAACCCAGGACGAACACATGCTGGGCCAACACTGTATCCACTGAGCAAACTGGCCAGGGCTACATTTTATTTTGATATTAATAATAGAGCCTCTTGGGTTTTTTTTTTTTGTTGTTGTTGTTGTTGTTTTCTATTAGAGAGTCCAAGATCCAATCCTCTTTCTAGTTTCCATTATAATCCCTAGGGCCATATTAAGAAGCAAAAGGAAGGCAACTCGTGGATGTTTTCCTTGATAAAACAGGATGGAATTAAGAAATGGAAAGTGTATGAGACTTTCCCAAAGATTTCTGTTGTGGTGGGGAAAGGATGGAGATGGATACTAAAATTTTGGACTCCATTTTCCACAATGCCACAAAATCTAATAACCTGACCATCCATAGTTCTAATCCCTACTGCTGGTCTCACTTTTATTTTTTGTTGTAAACCTGATGGACACACATAAACTGAGGTCTTGGTTGCCGAAGGATTTCAGAAAAATCAAATATATCTCACCAACAGAAAGTAATTTGGCAGCCCTTTTCCAGGTTGTTGTTCTTAAATATGCAAAAAAAAAAAAAAAAAAGATTTTCTAGATAGTTCTATAAAGCTGAAATCCATCCCACATGCCCAGCTGCCCCTGACCCCAGTCTCTGGAAGTTTTCTGTTGTAGACCCCACAGTGCTTGCAGGAATGGCAGCCAGTCTTCTGAACCCCCTCCACCCTGTATGCTGTGTTCGACCACAGTCTGTGCCTTTGTGTAACTGGGTTTGTTTTGAAAGTAACTGGCTCAGTTCTTTTTCTGAAAGTACACGTGATCCAGAGGGCCTCGGCTTGCAACTCAACTTCACAGGTCAGTTACGCAACAAGTAGGAGGAACTTTGATTATACCCGGCTCTGGGGGAAAATGGTGTAATAATATGAAGAGCCAAGCTGATGAGCTAATTGCTCTAGAATTGAACTTAGGATACCTTGCCACTATTTTCTTCTCCCCCATATAAGAATGTGAACTTGAATGCAGAAGAAGGAGCAAAGGGAAACTTCAGGAGACATAACTAAGAAGCACTTAAGAGTATAACAAAAATGGAAAAAATATGGCAGATTGACCTTTCCACAAAAATGATGTCTCAGTGCAATCTACTCTGGAAAAAGAATAAATATTTGGATGTTCTGTGGGTTTGGAGCCAGACAGTTCTAAGTTTGAATTTGGCTCTAAAACTTGCTAGCTATGTGACTTTGGGCAAATTACATAAGCTCCCTGTGCCTTACCTTTCTCATCTATAAAATAGGGACAAGCATTTTGAGTAGAGAGGACTGTGTGAGAATTAGAGATCATGTTTGTCAAGTGCCCACCTAGCTGAGCACCCAGCACAGAATGGACCGTAGGTTGTAGTGATTATAATGCATCTGCCTCTGCTTCAGCTTTCTGCCTCAACAAAGTCTTTCAACATGATATTGAAATGATCAGGTTATTATTCCTCTAATTAATTAGTGATGTATGTAGCCATCTTAATAAACTCGGATTGCACATTAGAATCAGGTGGCAATTTTTAAAGACCACTGATGCCCGAGCTTCACTGCAGACCAATGAAATCAGAGATTTGGGGAGTGGGTGCCAGGACTGCATGTTCCGTCTCCCCAGGTGACTCTAATATGCACCCAGGGCTGAGAGCCACTGGCCTTTCCCGTTTATATGTGAGCCGTTTGAGCGCAGAAAAGATGTTTTATTTTCCTTTATATCCCCATATTTACTTAGCCTGATGTAGATGCTTAGGAAATATTTCTTGAACCAAATTAAAAAAAAATAAAATAAAGGAAGTTCTCCAAGTCCCCCAAACTGGGATTCTAGGGGCACTTTTCTTAGGCAGGAGATAAAGGTAAGAGTCCCAGCATATTATTATTGTCACAAAAGGGATTTGAAAGAGTCAAGACAGGTCAGGGTCCTTTCAGCTGTCAATTCACTGTCTGACATTATTTATCACTGGTCCTCTTTTTGATTCTTTAGTTGCTAAGGGATCAGAGAAGCAAGACAGTAGAATATTTTGGGAAACTCCATCAGTTAAAAAAAATACCAATTTCCTCAGAAAATTTTTCTTTGAAAGAAGGAGAAAGTCAGATACTGCCATGGTATGATAGTGAGCAAGAGCAGACAGGCAGAAGAGAGAAATCAGTGAAACAGAGTGGATGCATGTTTGGGACTATTTAATGTACAAACATATGATGTGAGACCTTGGAGTATCCCAGTAGCAGCCCCAGTCATTGCCATAGTGAGAATGTCATTAGGGTATTCACAAAATACCAGTTTCTCTTTCATAGGCACAAGGCAAGCTTACACCTCCCTGCTCTGTGATCATATCAGACCATAGGCATGACCATATCACTCGCTTTGACAAAAATATGTTAGTGGGAGTTACAAGTGTCATTTCTGGGGAAACCTTTAAAAGCCAGTGTAATTTGGGCCCTGGCCTGTTGGCTCAGTGGTAGAGCATCGGCCTGGCTGCAGAAGTCCCGGGTTCGATTCCCGGCCAGGGCACACAGGAGAAGCGCCCATCTGCTTCTCCACCCCTCCCCCTCTCCTTCCTCTTTGTCTCTCTCTTCCCCTGCCGCAGGGAGGCTCCATTAAAGCAAAGATGGCCCGGGCGCTGGGGATGGCTCCTTGGCCTCTGCCCCAGGCGCTAGAGTGGCTCTGGTGGCGGCAGAGCGACGCCCCGGAGGGGCAGAGCGTCGCCCCCTGGTGGGCAGAGCATCGCCCCCTGGTTGGCGTGCCGGGTGGATCCCGGTCGGGCGCATGCGGGAGTCTGTCTGACTGTCTCTCCCCGTTTCCAGCTTCAGAAAAATACAAAAAATAAATAAATAAAAGCCAGTGTAATTTTCTTCTGTCGCAACAAGGTAATGGCTGCTTCGTCAGCCTGGGTCCTGGCTTAAAGATGATGCAGAGCAGAGTTCTCAGCTGACCTGGGATGGATGTGTAGCATGAATGAGAAGTAAGTATTTGTTGTTTTAAGTTTTTGAGGATTTTGGGGTCATTTGTTATTGAACCTTGCCTATCATAGTGTATACATATGACAAAGAACTTCTAAGCTGCTTCCTCTGTGAAAAGAGTAAACAAAGTTATGCAGAAGGTTGCTTGAAACTGTTTTAACATCTCTGTCACTTCCCCTCTGCATTAAATTGGTCAAGTTCCTTTTTTTTAAAATTTTATTTAGAAAATTAACTTTAAAAGGGTGACATTGATCAATAAGAGTACATAGGTTTCAGGTAAACATTTCTATAGCATTTGAACTGTTGATTGTGTTGTATACTCATCACCCAAAGTCAAATCATTTTTAGTCACCGTATATTTGTCCCTCTTTTTACCCTCCCCCCCCCCGTAACCATTTCCCTTTTATCAATGTCCGTGAGTCTCAGTTTTATATTCCACTTATGTGTGAAATTATTCAGTTCTTAGCTTTTTCTGATTTACTTACTTCATTCGGTATAATGTTCTCAAGGTCTATCCATGCTGTCGTAAATGTCACTATGTCATCATTTCTTATAGCTGAGTAGTATTCCATTGTATGTATGTTAAATTGGTCAAATTTCAATACTTCTCTAATCCTCAGTTTCTCTGTTTGTAAAAATCATTGGATTGTGAAAACACATCATCTACCTTAAATGTTTAGCAAAATGCCTGGTGAATAATGGTGCTTGATAAATATTAGGTTATACAGCCTTATTATCTGTAGGACAAACTGAACAAATGATGGAAAAACAGAAAGTACAGAATCATGCAATAACTATTTGCTAAATGAATTCATGAAGAAAGCCAAGATGAATAAGGGACCATGAAACTGCAACACGTTTGCAAATCTTTAGTGTTAGGTTCTTTTTCTTCATAAGGTTTCGTTTTTTTCCAAACTTCTATCTCCAAAATAAGGTATCATTTAAAAAATGAGGGGAGAGGGAGGCTCTAGTGAATGTAAATTAAAACAATCATTTTAAGTTTTTAAAAGAGTGCTTGTTTCTCTTTTCGTCAGCAAACTGGTGACAGTACATCGAAATTCTAATTCTTCCCTGAAGCTGGCTTTTGCTTGGCCTTTCAAAGAAAAGAGGCATCCGGAACTGCCCTTCCCCACCTGTCCATGGAGATGATGGCAGCTGACCACCCGGGTCATGCACTCAGGTTGGTGTGACAGTGAGGGATGCTCTAGGTCACTGGAAAAAAGGTCCTTTAGGAATGTTGAATTTCACCTTTGCCATCAGCAACTCCTTTCCAATTTAAAGGAGACACCAGCCTAGTATAAATTTTATTCTAAGCCAAGCCTTTGGTTTGGAAGGTTCCCAAACTGTTTGACACTGGTTTTCTTCCCCTGGAAGTTTATGGGGAAGGTCCAGTGAGAGATCTGGGTAAAGTGAAATAAATAGTGATCTGTGACTCTATTTGATTTGGAGAATCCTGTATGTCTGCCCCCTTGGAAAAGTAGAACATGAATTTTATGTTGTAGATGTCTCACTATTTTTTCTTCTATGAGCAAGGTCTCCTTAATTATAGAATGTTTAGAAGCATCCTCTACCCACTAGATATAAGTACCAACCCCCACAGTTTTGATAATAAAAAGTGTCTCAAAACATTGAATAATGTCTCCTGAGGTAATATTCACCTCCAATTGAGAATCATTAGTAGACACTTTAAGAAGCTAGGTGATGTTGTGTTCACTTATCACATCAGGAAGTACATGATATCAGGTTATGTGGAACTAATGATAGAAATGCTTAGTATAGCTTGGTTACCTTGGTAACCAGTAGATCTTCCCATTCTAATTAACTATTAATTATGGAGGTACTTTGAGTGTATGTGATTATCTTGTTCCTATTTTTTTTTTATTTACCGATTTTAGCATTTACTGATGAGTCTGCTTGATCAATATACTAGGGGATAAAAAATTATGATTTTTCTAGTTCTTTCCTTCATATATACCAGCTGAAATTTTTCTGTAAGGAAAATTTTTATTTATTCTATTTCCCCTTTCTCTCTTTTAAAAATATTACTGAACATAGATTCTGTTTTAAATGAATTGCAATTATGCCTGACCTGTGGTGGTGCAGTGGATAAAGTGTCAACCTGGAATACTGAGGTCGCCAGTTCTAAAACCAGGGCTTGCCTGGAGAAGGCACATATGGGAGTTGATGCTTCCTGCATCAACTTGCTTAATCAACTGCATCAAGTGTTTAAAACACTTGATTTAAAAAATGAATTACAATTACTTATCATTAATATCTTGATGCTCATATTGTCCAAACTGGTCAGTGGGAACCCATGTCCATTAAATGCTGTGTCACTTGTTATGAGTATCTACATCACTTATGTGGTTCAAATAAAAATATGTAGAAAGTTATACTTAGAGAAGTTTCACTCTCAATCCCTTTACCCTTTCTTTTATAGGTAACCATGTTCATTAGTTTCTGATTTATTTTTTTAGCATTTCTTAAAAAACTAAGTGAACTGTGTGTGTGTGTGTGTGTGTGTGTGTGTGTATGTATACATATGCAACTATATTTTATTTCACCAACCCTTTTTACCAAAAAGGTAGCATACTGTGCACATATTTTTGCACCTTGCCTCCTATTAAGTGTATTGTAAAATCACTATCAGTTCATATAGATCTTCTTTGCTCTTTTTATGGCTGTATAGTACTCCATCGTGTATGTGTACTTAGTTGATTCAATCAGTCTTTCATGAATGGGCATTTAGGTTGTTTCCAATAGTTTACTACCACAAATAATGTCACAATGAATAATACTGTGAATATAGTGCTCTGAGCTGCAGGATGTGTATTCTCAGAGTAAATTTCTAGAAGGAATGTCCTGAGGTCAAAGGATAAATGCATATGTAACTGTTATCTACTGCCAAATTTTCTTCACTAGTGGTTGTACCATTTTGTCTTGCCACGAGTAATAAGAGTATTTTCCTACAGTCTTGCCTACACAATCTGTTTTAAGTTTTTAAATTTTTGCCAATTTGATAGGTGAAAAATGGTAAGTCACAGTAATTTTAATTTGCATTTCCCATATAATGAGCAAAATTAATCATCTTCTCTTATGCTTAAGGGCCATTTGTTTCATGTGATTTTAAAAACCTATCTCTTTCTTTGTAATTTCCTGACTGTTACTGTTGATCAGGCTTCCGTTACTTCATAGCTGGGTTTTGAGATAGTCTTCTAGTTGGCTTCTCTACCTATAACCCTTCTCCTTTCAATGATCCTGAACACAGTTAACATAGTTACTAAGTCAATATAATTAAAACACCTCTTTAAAACACTCTTTCTCTCTTATTTAAAAAAAACCCCTTCAATTATTCCCTTTTAGACACAGAATATTTTTAGACTCATTACTCTAGAATTCAAGATATGATTTCAATCACTTCTCCAAACTTCTCTTTGCACATTCCCTTATTTTTATGTATTCATTGTGCAAAACTGGTACATTTAGTGTCCTAAAATCCATGACAGAAATTCTTTCCTCCAGACCTTTTGTTTTGCTATTGTTTAGGTAAAAAGCCTCTTTATAGAGCAGCCCTGCCCTCTTATCTGCCTAAATTCCATGGAAACTCTGAGGCTTATCTCATGTGGTCCTTGACCACATCAGTGCCCATGGGTGCCCTCATTTCTAAATTCTGTTAGTGTAAATCTTTGTCCCCTTATTTATCACTTAATTGTATGGCCTTTTCCTTTTTTTTTTTTTGCAATTACTTGAAATTAAAAAGTTTGTGTATATTTTTCCCCAAGACTAGAGATATTAGTAAATAAATGCTAATGGATTTTCATCACCTACTTTTGAGCCAAGATAAAGGCACATTAGCCTCTATATTATTGTCAAGGTAATGAAGTAAAGAGAGATTATATAATTTGATTGAATTATCATCAAGTCATTGGTCATGTAGGTATGGGTCCCAAATCTCAGATTTTAGTTATGTTATACTTATTACCACATTTCTTAAATTAAAACAAAAAGGATGGGCTCTGGCTGGTTGTCTCAGTGGTAGAGCATCGGCTCTGCATGTGAATATCCCAGGTTCAATTCCTGGTCAGGGCACACAGGAGAAATGCCCATTTGCTTCTCCACCCTTTCCCCTCTCCTTTCTCTTTATCTCTCTCTTCCCCTCCCACAGCCAAGGCTCCATTGAAGCAAAGTTGCCCGGTGCTGAGAATAGCTCCATGGTCTCTGCCTCAGGCACTGGAATGACTCTGGTTACAGCAGAGCAATGGCCCAGATGGGCAGAGCATCGCCCCCTAGTGGGCATGCCAGGTGGATCCTAGTCGGGTGCATGCAGGAGTCTGTCTCTCTGCCTCCCTGCTTCTCACTTCAGAAAAATTTAAAAAACAAAAAAAAAACAAAAAAGATGCCTTAAAACATTAAATATAAAATGATTTATTTATTTATTCTCAATTAATTAACAAATATAAATTAGACGATTTAGATTTATCTTAGTTAAAATTTCCATTCAAGGTACTGATTAGAAAGAAAGAATTTGGCATCCAATCTTTTTGGGACACAATAGTGTTATGCAAAATGCTATTTGTTTGTTTATAGCCTGATAAAAGGCCCATGAACACATTTGATTAAAGAAAACGTCATATCTAAATCCATGTGTATCCTAAGCCATGCATCTCTGTTTTGCATTTGGGAAACTCTCAAATTTAATTTAGTAAACATTTACACATTTACTGTGCATTTATTATGTCACAGCCATGCTGCTAGCTCTTGTGGGAACAGTGTAAAAGTCACAGAGCTTGTTCTCAAGTAGTTTAATGTCTAGGCAGCGAGATGTATACATACCAAATATTACTGTATAAAGTGTTATTATTGGCCTATAAACAAGGAAAACAAGAAAAGAGAATTTTACTGGAGAGATTAACAAAAGCTTCAGAAATATAGTGATAACTGAGTTCAGCCAGGGCAATCAAAAATACACAAGGCCCAATATACACTTTATTAAATAAGAGAAATTTTAGAATTTGAAATGAGAAATTAGCAGCATTTAAAATGTCCCAGCCCCTGCTCCTGTAATCCCACTGCACGGTGTACGTCTTTCTACTCTGCTGGTTGCCTTGCAAAAGCTTTGGCCCCAGGTGTGTCACTGTGACAGCCTGAAAGGGCCTTACAGCAGGAGCCGGGCATATCGACTCCCAATTCTCAGTGCAGGCACATAGTAGACAATTAAAATTTGTAAAGTAATAAATAAACTTTAATATTTTGATAGCACTTGGTGAAGTCAATTGAACTTTCTAATTTTGCAAGTTGATTATTTTGGCTTTTGAGTATCCAGATAGCTGGTATGTACTATGGAATTCATATTCCAGTGGCTACACTTTGGTCTCATCTTTAAGCGGGTCAGTTAAGGGAAGGTTGGGAACAATATAGTTCCCCAGTGATCGTGTTTGTCACCACTCCCACCTCCATGCCAAGATTCTCACTGATTCTGAATGGGTTCACACACATTCAAATATCCCTTTAAATCTGAGAATCAAAATTACAAGTTTGAAACTGGGCAGACAGGTTCACATGCAGCGTGTGGTACAGTCACAGACTCTCTCTCACACACACACCTCCATGATTCACAAAGACACTAGCAAGGACACAACATACAACAGCATGGTGCAAAAGGAATATACAAAAATTAGCATGGATGTTAAATCTAATGGGCAAATATGGTCTGAAATGGGCAAAAAGGGAAATCAATATTGTTAAAATATTTATTCTTGCTCTCTGCAAGAATGATCACTCCTTATCACTTCACAGGAGACACTAGAATTTATTAATCTTTTTAATTTTAGTACTTTTATTACCTAGGTTTACCTCTAATTTTGCTGCTCAGAAAATTTTCATTTTACCCTTAACTCTCTGCCTTTAGATGTTACTCCCTTCTTAAATCCATTATTATATTTTATTTCCCAGAGATACATGCCCCATACCATAGTGGAAGGTAAGGGAGAATGGTATTCAAGTTCCAAAAACCTCTATTTTGTAGTTATAGACATTATAGAGGATACCTCATTTCCAGTTAAGGCAGAGAGAATTGGTGACAGCCATCAGGTAAATTATAATTCATGTGTGATATTTAAGAATTAAGGAAACTCATTAGAGAAAGTCAATAAAAAGGCTACTTAATTCCTGCACAGTCTGACCCCTTGCAGCCTCAAGAGTGCTTCATGAAACATTGGCTTCCCTGGGCATATTATAAGAAAAGCAAATTCTCAGGCCTGACTTCGACCCATAAATCAGAATTTCCATTTTATTATTTTTTAATAAATTTATTGGGGTGATATTGGTTACTAGGATCATATACATTTTAACAAATAATGTGTATTTATGTGCACATTAAAGTTTTAGAACCGCCCTAGCTGGTTGGCTCAGCGGTAGAGCGTCGGCCTGGCGTGCAGGAGTCCCGGGTTCGATTCCCGGCCAGGGCACACAGGAGAAGCGCCCATCTGCTTCTCCATTCCTCCCCCTCTCCTTCCTCTCTGTCTCTCTCTTCCCCTCCCGCAGCCAAGGCTCCATTGGAGCAAAGATGGCCCGGGCGCTGGGGATGGCTCTGTGGCCTCTGCCTCAAGCACTAGAATGGCTCTGGATGCAACAGAGCAACACCCCAGAGGGGCATGCCGGGTGGATCCTGGTCGGGCGCATGCGGGAGTCTGTCTGACTGCCTCCCTGTTTCCAGCTTCAGAAAAATGAAAAAAAAAATAATAAAAAAAAAATAAAGTTTTAGAACCATGAGTTAACCAATCACAGGGCTTTGTGGAGAAATTATTTGATCAATTTTTAATTTAGATTGGGTTTTCTTTCAAAGATTCAGACTCAAACGTTAATTAATTTCAATAGCTTGCCTATATTTACATCAAGATACATCCCTGGATTTGGTCATCTCCCTACTTTTTATTTTGTATCCAATCCAATCATGCTCTGTGATGCAGACTGTTTTTACCACCCTCTCCACAGAAGAACCAGGCGTGCATGTGGAAAAAAGAGGAGCTGGCGAGGGAATTAGAGAATTATGTGGAAGACTGACAAAGTGCTTTTAATTGTATGATTGGGATTTCAACTCACTGTCACCATATTGCTTTTTCTCAAAGGACTGTCTTAGAATTAGTCATTTTTGCAAAGGAAAACCTCAGGATCCCAACAGGCTTTTGTGTTTCACATACCAAGTAATTAGGCATTTCATTGCTTAATTTTCTCTCCCACTATTGTTCATTTTCAAATTTGTGACTTTGAGAATCTAAGGAGAGGCGAAGTCCCAGACACCTAGAAACATGGTTGCTGTGGGTATCCCCCACCAACTAATTAGCAACCAGTGGAAAAGATGCCCGTGTTTTTCTAAACTTGAGTTTCCTGAAGACAGTGACCTATCCATTGCATCAAAAGGGAGCATCTCTCACCCTGTTTTCCTGGGAGTGAACCCACTTAATGGACATTGATGGTGACTGTGATGATGACAACATTGGCAAGAGTCTCTGCTGAAGGAACAAAAAGGTGAGGATGTATGGGAAAGAACACAACTATTTCAACTCTTTAACAAAGAAAGGTGACATACCCACGCTGCATCCCAAACACCCTTCTTCACAAGGCACACATTCTCTGTAGTCTGGGTCTTGGACTTCACCTATACAGTGAGAAGAGTGAAAAACAATTCCTTTTTACTGAATGGGGACACATCAGTTGCTATGAACAAATGTTGGTGTGTAGCTTATTTTCAAGCAAGTCATAGAGCAATTATGAAACCTGAAACCATCTTTAAGGATCTATGTGTCACCCACATTTTTATTCCTTCATTAATTCAATAACTTAGATCACCTTGATTGGGTTCACAAAGAAGAGAGTGGGACTATATGCATGCAACTTGAATTGACATTAAGCTGGTAGATTTTATTTATTAAAGAAACCAGTTCTTCTGGGAATATGGAATTAGGTATATAAATAAACAGTCTCTGTCTCTTTTTATCTGTGGTCCTAAACACTTGTTAAAAAAGTTTTAAATCCTATACTACATTAGTAAACATTAAGAAGAAAAAAGAACATTTTAATTATTCTAGAAATATCTTGGAGTTTTCTTCAGCACCAGATTAGACATAATTCTTATGCAGAGCAGGGGAAATTTGCAACTGTCTTACATGGAAGAGAGCAATAATAATAAGTGCTGTTTTTAAATCTCCCTCTTCCAATGCGAGATAAGGAATTGGGCGGTAACTCTAATACACAGGTCATAGGACATTTCAGTATTCTCAGGTAGTTTTAGGTAGGATGGTTCTCTTTGGCTTCTCACAGCAACCATCTTGATGCTATGCTCTACCTTTTACAAATGAAGAAACCAAGCAAAGCAGAGAGAAATCAGACTATTTTTGCCCAGAGTCTTATAACTAGTAATTGGGAAAGAGAAAATTGTTGGCTATGATCCAGATTCTAATTTTCTCTCCACTTTATCCTGTCTGTGAACCCTCTGCTCAAGATCGATTTCTGTGAGATAAGCTGCACTCATTATGTCCTTAGATTAAGTCTGGGGAAACTCAGAGGAAAGGTGAATAGGGAAAGAGAGACAGGCAGTTATCACTGTCCCCAATTGATACATAGTCACACATGTCATCCCAGGCATTGACAGTAATCAAGAAGACAGTTCAAGAGTGTGGGACATCTAGCAGCCTTACCTGGTCCACACTCCAACTTCTGGCAGGTGTGGTTGGAGGACACTATGAGGTAGCCACCCATGCATCTCATGCAGATGTTCGTGCTGTGGCAAAGCTCACAGTTGTCAGGGCAGGGCAGGCAGGCGTGCCCTTGGGCAGGGTAGTGCCCCACCGGGCAGCTTTCCCGACACTCCCCCTGGTACAGGAAGCGCTCCTGGCCATGCTTATCTGAACAGACAGAGAGGCAACAAAAAAGAGGGGGAAATTACACAATTAACCATGAAGCTAATATAACAAGACATTTTGTTAAAAAATATATGACTGAGTGCTTTGGCTCCTAGGGGGCCAGAAGTATAAGAATGGATTCAATGGGGCCTGACCTGTGGTGGCGCAGTGGGTAAAGCATCGACCTGGAACAATGAGGTTGCTGGCTCGAAAACTTAGGCTTGCCTGGTCAAGGCACGTATGGGAGTTGATGCTTTCTGCTCCTCCCCCCTCCTTCTCTCTCTCTCTCTCTCTCTCTCTCTCTCTCTCTCTCTGTTTTCTTTCTCTAAAATGAATAAATAAAATCTAAAAAAAATTGGATTCAATGAAAAATGCAATATCTGTATGTCTACAGTCGAAAAGTTTTCCTTGGGCTCCTTTCAGGATCAGTGGAAGCTCTCAGACTTAGGAGCTAGAGATCCCATGAGAGGAAACAAATGCTGACTGATAGGCATGTTTGTTTTTAATGACAGTGCAGACTTTCAGGATGATTTTGAATTCTGTTATCAAAATCACATGCTTGTGTTAACAGAATTTTTGCACAGCTGCCAATTCCTATAATGGCGGCCACTAAAGCACTACCAACACACCTCTTGACTCGTTTACATGCATTCCTGAATGTCCCTGGGCTTCTGTCACACCTGGACTCTACAAGAAAAGAGTGAGCAGTGCCCCTAGCGTGAGACTATGCGAATAGTTAGTTACAATTACAATGAATAAAAAGGATTATATTCAGTTACAAGTACATATATTTAAAAAGCAAGGATAGATGCACTAGATCTTCAACCCCCACCCTCCTGCAGTTTTTGTTTGTGTGTTTAGGGTATCCATCTTTTCTGAATCAGGTCACCCATTTACTTTGGTTTCTGAAGAACAGCTGACCTGTGTTACCCAAAACAACTGGGGTTTACTTATCATGTAATCTACCACGTGAAGATCCAGAATCATTGACCTTCAAAATGCAATGCTGCTAAATTTGTGTCTAAAGATAGTACTGACCCCATGTTACGAGTGTAGAAACTGAAAGTCAGTACAGTTCTAGATTGAATCACATGAAATTGCGAAAATTCAATTTCCTACCTGTAAACATGGCCCTCTCACCTCATGTTTTTTATTTCATTAAAGCCCTGTTCAGATACAATTTAGAAAACGCACTCTTGGATTATGGAAGCCACCTCTTTTCTGGTTGTGATTTTGGTTGGTTCCCACGGGAACAAAGAAAATAAAGAGGGCTTCCACAGAGGTGGTGAAAAAGAGTGTCTGCTGTCTCCACATTTGAAAGGTGAGTGTTTGGGAGAGTGTCACCTGCATTTGGTGATTCTGCTGCTGTAGGTCAGTGTGGTGGAGCACAAAACTCTGATCTGGTGAATCTGGAATTTTAGAAGGCCGTACAAGGGTTAACTTTCTAAGTTGTGTTCTTTTTAAACACGTTATGAAAGCCTAGCAAACTCCATTTCTGTGACTCATTCAGAAAAGACCCTAGTTTTCAGAGGGCCCAAGTTTCCAGAAATCAGTAGCAAAGCTGAGGGAAAGCAGTGGGAAGCCTACTCGCTCTCCACTCAGCAATAGTATTGTACATTCTCTACATTTCCTGTGACATCAGTGCCGGATCCAGAGGCTTGGGGGCAGCCTGGCATAGAGGGAGTTCCAGATACATACGCAGTTGCTGAATGAGTGAATGAGTCAGTGAATTAATGTTTGGCAATATTCCTATTTTCCCAACATATCAAACTGGATCTTAAAATAAAAATTAATGATGACGGGTTTAGATATCAGAGAAAATGTTCTCCAATCCCCTTTTTACCATTTAGACATGGCTTTACTCTTTAGACAGATTTAGATATTGGTAATTTGGATTCAAAGGACAGAAATGTGAAGGGTCTTGATATTTAAAATGCAAGGACCCTGCCGAAGGAGATCACAGCCAGCTTTCCCTGTAGGTTTGGTCCAGGGGTGTGCCAACATTTGGTTGATTTTCTAATGGCCTCAGTAGTATGGCAACTCACTTAGTTGGGTCTCATAATTTGGATACCCCATTTATTTAAATCCCATGCATACATTTTTGGCTACTTGCCCAGAATTTAGATATTATAATGATATGTAAGAGAAGCTACTTTTAATAATAGAAGGGCAGATATTTTTGTTAGGTGCCAAACCTTTCATGTGATAATATGAGACAAGGGTTAAAGTGCAAGGGACTCCAAAAGAGGTTCAGGTTGGCTTTTATTTATACTGAAGCATAATTAACTATGCCCAGTTAATTACTGGAATTAATTAATTCCGATTAATCTCTTGGCAGCTGATTTTCTTAAAAGAGAAGGTGAACCAATGTGAAGACACCGACTATCTGCAGGGGAAACAGAAGGTTGAGGGTTGAGGCAAAGGGGAAAGAACTCCTGGAAAGAATGAAAGAAAGGAAGAAAGGCTGAGAGACTCTGAAAATAAATGTAATGCACTTTAATTCAACATTTTGCTTACTTGCTGGTTTAATTTAGCTTTGAGAGTGAATTTTCACCAACATGGTTGGAGAGCTGCATGTCTAAAAGGATTCAGATCTAATTCTTAATTAAATTACAATTAAGGGGCAATATTTCTACAAGCTGATGAGAGAGACTTATGTAGATAGATGGGACTCCCCAGCCAGAGGATTTTCAGCCTTTTATGAAAGCCTGTTGATACGGAACCTGTATGCATCCAGTCACCCATCTTCTTTAGCACTGTCTTGTATCTTAGCTGAGCTAATACATGAACTATGGGCATTATGCTCATAATAGGAGAGAACCTTACTAATCAGACCTTGCTCAACGACAATACCCTCTCTAGGAAGTCTCCTCTGCTCACTACAGCTGAACGTGAGTTTTCTTCTCTGACCTGAGGTAGAATTCCTACCATTCATTTGGCTTTTAATATTTTTTGTTTGTTTGTTTTATAATACATGAGGACAAACCCCTCTGTTAGACTGTAAACTCCTTGAAGGCAAGTAAATATTGATTGCATTTTCCAATGGAAACCATGTATAGTAACTTTGACATGGAAGGGGCACAATAAATTTCTGTTAACATGTTGAATTAAATATACTTTCAAACAGAAAAAAGAAATGTCACAGCATTTTATGTGTGGATTGTTCCAAGTAGTGATGGGATACTGAGAACATTTCAGACATTTGTTTAGCATTTGAGCTATTCCTTAAATTTGTACTATGCATGAAGAATTAGTGTGTTTTAAATCTGAAAGGGATTTTTAGATGCCATCGTGTTCGTGCTTCCCTTTTTTATAAACAACACGAGGGACTAAAAGAAGTGAAGTGGGGAACTAGAACCCAGTGTGTGCCTTCCATATGCTGGACACTGGGCCAGTGCTCAGAACACAACAGAAAACAGGTAAAACCATTCACTGCTCCTACAGGGCGTGTTCTTATGGACAGATAGGCATCAAGCTGGAGGAGGCCTGTAAAGGGGAAGTGCAGGGCTTCAAGGACCCTCATCTGAAGAAAGCTTGACCTAGACAAGGAGGGTAGGGCCACCCTTACTGAGGAAATGATATTGAAACTGAGACCTAAAGGATGAATAGAAAGAGGTCAGGCAGACAATGAGTGGGAAACATCTCAAGGGAAGTCTTTGAACAGCTGGAGAAACTCAAATGCCCATAGGAATAATAAAGTATAAACAATAACAGTAGGTAATAGTAAGAAGTTAATATTTGAGTGCTACTTATATTATTATTGATGATTAGATTCTAATAATTATTTATGATTCTGTCTCATTTAGTTTTATTTCATTTTCATAATAATTCTTAAAAGGGGCAACCATTATCAACAACTTCTAAATGAGGACAGAAACAGACTGAGCTGGCTAGGGATAAAATTTGACATAGATATAGTCTGTTTACATAAGAAACAAAAAGAAATAATTTTAACTTATACAAAGAAATGTACTATTTCACATTTTTCTACAAAAGCATGAGACTCAATTTGTTTTTCATTTTTCTCAATTTCATTACAAGCAAGAATAAAGATAAATAATTCTCTTCCACCAGCAATGCCATGCAAGTATGATGATGGGGTAACTGACAACTTCAGCATCAGTGAGAGCCCTGGCAGTGGGGGGTTTCTGGAGAAATGCTCTCCAACCAACCATTTGGGGTCTGTAGACACAGTGTTGCCAGATATCCCAAGCTTTTTTTTTTTTTTTTTGAAAGAGAGGATAGGAGTAAAGGGGAGGGAGGGAGAGAGAGAGAGAGAGAGAAAGAGGTATTAACTTATTGTTCCATTTAGTTGTATTCCCTTGATTGCTTCTCATATGTGCCCTGACCAGGGCTTGAACTGGTGACTGGTGACCAGGGGATCAAACTGGCAACCCTGGGATCAAACCAGTGACCTTTGTGCTCCAGAATGATACTCTATCCACTACACCATCGACCAGGGCCCAAGTTTTTAAGAGACACAAAAACATCCAAGTTTTTTTTGTTTGTTTGTTCTTTTTTTTTGTATTTTTCTGAAGCTGGAAACGGGGAGAGACAGTCAGACAGACTCCCGCATGCGCCCGACCGGGATCCACCCGGCACGCCCACCAGAGGCGATGCTCTGCCCACCAGGGGCGATGCTCTGCCCACCAGGAGGCGATGCTCTGCCCCTCCGGGGTGTCGCTCTGTGGCGATCAGAGCCACTCTAGCGCCTGGGGCAGAGGCCAAGGAGCCATCCCCAGCGCCCGGGCCATCTTTGCTCCAATGGAGCCTCAGTTGCGGGAGGGGAAGAGAGAGACAGAGAGGAAGGAGGGAGGGTGGAGAAGCAAATGGGCGCTTCTTCTATGTGCCCTGGCCGGGAATCGAACCCGGGTCCCCCGCACGCCAGGCCGACACTCTACCGCTGAGCCAACCGGCCAGGGCAAAAACATCCAAGTTTTTATTTGAAATTTTCCAATTTTAAAATTTGGCTCAAATTTTAAAATCGAGCTCAAATTTTAAAAGTATTATGTATGTAAATAAGGTATGAGTCTGTCCCACCTGAGATCAAAGTAGGGGACAGGCATCTGAGGGGGAGTCTGGACAGAGCAACGGTTAAACTGCGGAGGACCTTTGAGATGGTGGAATCTAATAAACTCTGAGTTGTTAAAACTGGGACAGAGAAGGTCATAGTTGTATTTTGAGGTGGTTAGTTTGTTCCCACAGGGCATAGGTCTTGACTGAGGAGACCCTGTCACAACCTCTATGACAATATTTCTCTTAAAGACCAAGTATGTCTGCCTTAATTTCCTAGCTTTTCACCTTTTCTTCAATAAATCTTAGCTTTCCTGTCTGGCTCATGTCTGACACCGTGTTCGCATGCCCTTTCTTTCTCCTTCTCTGGAAAGACATCTCAGGGGCAGCGAGTGTGTGATAATGTAAACTTATGTCCTAACAACAAGCAGAGATTTCATGGAGGTCCATACTCTGTAACAAACAGCTGTCTAATCTCCTCCCCCTTACCCCAGAGTTGAAGTGTCTGAGTAAAACCAAAGAATGTGCCATGGGAGAAGAGGTTTGGAGCAACAAAGAACAAGAGACCAGTCAGACTCTCTCACCTATGCCACAGGAGGTGCAGTTGGAGGGCTCGTTTCCTTGGCATTCTTGGCAGGTGTGATGGCATGGATGGCATTGGTTCTTAAATTCAAATTTGCCTGAGGGACAGTCCAAAATGCAGCGGCCATCATCAGAAATCCTAGAGGAAAAGCAGACTTTTAGAGTTTGTAAGGGTGACTTTCTGGGATAGCCTTAAGTTACAGAACATGTGGTGTTCATGTTTCACCACACAAACTTGGTTTTATTGTTCCAAAAACAAAGGGGATGCCTGGGACCGATCATCTTAGACCACGTGGAATGTTAGTCACATACGCATCCTTAGCCCAAGGTTGGGACCCACCAGCAGGCATGTCAGAATCTGTCTGGGGATGCAATCCTAATTCTGCTTGCAAATAAATTAACCAGTGCCTGCAGGGATTAAACCCATATTGTAGGCCCTAGTCAAATCCAGCCCACAGACAGATGATGGTCTTTGAACTTTCAAGGCACTAAATGGAACTTTGAATCCAGAGGCCTTGAAGAAAATATTTTTCCTTTAAATATGAGCATGCCCACACTTTGCAAGGGAAATGTCAACTCTAAGGGCTCTCAGAGGGTATAATGAAGCACTATTTTAGAGCTTAGTGTTACTTAAAACTTGGTTCGCATATGGCAAGTAATCAATGAACTCCGATTTTGTGTGTCATTTTTGCAAGTGTATTTTTTTCTTTTTCTCTTTTTTGTGAGAGAGAGAGACAAACAGGGATAGGCAGATAGGAAGGGAGAGAGATGAGAAGCATCAACTCATAGTTGCAGCACTTTAGTGGTTCATTGATTGCTTTCTCATATTGTACCATGACTGGGGGGCTCCAGCCGAGCCAGTGAACCCCTTGCTCAAGTCAATGACCATGGGGTTATGTCTATGATCCCACGCTCAAGTGAGTGACCATGGACTCAAGCTGATGAGCCTGTCCTCAAGCTGGTGACATTGGGGTTTCGAACCTGGTTCCTCAATGTCCCAGGCCAACACTCTATACCAGGGGTCCCCAAACTACGGCCCGGGGGCCGCATGTGCCCCCCTGAGGCCATTTATCCTGCCCCACCGCACTCCCAGAAAGGGCACCTCTTTCATTGGTGGTCAGTACGGCGCAAAGCACCGCGTCGCTCACATACAGTACTACTTCCAGTGACGCGGGATGCAAAGGGGATGCCTGGAACCGCATCAGGCATCCCCTGGAAGCAGTGTGAAATAACAGCAGAAGTAGGAAGAAAGAGAAAGCACTATAACCATTACTACACAGTACAAGGGCTCCCATATTCCCCCAAATGTACAATAACATAATGGCCCCTATAACCTCCCTTTGCCCAAAGGTCTTCCCCCACATTACTACACACCATGTTTCCCCTATTATAAGACCCTGTCTTATATTAATTTTACCTCCAAAAGACGGGGGCTGTCTTATTTTTAGTTCCCATTGAAATACTGGTCAGTTTGTTGATTTAAATTTACTTGTTCTTTATTTTAAATATTGTATTCCCGTTTTGTTTTTTTACTTTAAAATAAGATATGTGCAGTGTGCATAGGGATTTGTGCATAGTTTTTTTTTATAGTCCGGCCCTCCAACAGTCTGAGGGACAGTGAACTGGCCTCCTGTGTAAAAAGTTTGGGGACCCCTGCTCTATCCACTACGCCACTGCCTGGTCAGGTGCAAATGTTTCTTGAAATATAGAATACCACATCTTTGTTAGCTGACCATGTTTTCAATCACCTGTAGTAAGGGCACCTCAGATAAGTTAGCAGGTGAGCTGCTAAAAACTTTGGTTTTATACACATACAATATGTACCATAACATCATGGCTGACATTTTCATAGTTGTGCTTCTCCCCCCCGCCCCTTGCAAAGGAATCCCAAGAGAAAATGTAATTAAGTAAATTGTGTTCAAGAATTTTGCTCAGAAAAATTCAAAATGTTTCCTAAGTGCGAGAGTCAGATAGGTAATGTGACTAGATGAGGAGAGGTGGGGGCTCAAGCCCCAAGGCTTCTAATTCATTAGCTCCAGTGGGGAGAGAGCTGAGAATGTATTTTGGACAAGTTTCTTGGTGATGCCCATGCTGCTGGTCTAGAGAACATACTTCAAGAACTGCTGCTCCACTTTCTGCTCACTGATGGTCTGGATGGATTACTACAGTGTTCGCTAAACAATCCTTACACAGTATGGGTGGTACCAAATTGGTGTCTTATAGAGTTCCTTTAGAGTAGTAGTTATTATATCAGTTGGACAATTAACTGATGTAGTACATACATGTTCTCCGAGGGCATAATGCTGGCATCCGATCCTGGGAGAGCTAAGGACCTACAAAAAAGGGAGGGTTTCCTTTTCTTTCCACCACTTCTCTCCATTCAGACTGGGTGCCATGTAAAAGACCAGGTATAGGGCTTGTGCCATTTGTTCCTTGGGTGGACTGGCAGTTTCTATAAGTAGAGCCAGCCCTGAACTTGTGAATAGGCATTTCAATCCCAGGCTGGGAGGAAATTGGGGTGGGGCAAGGCATGCTGAACAGTGTGTTAGTGCAGCCTCCTATCTTGTTCCTACTCTTTGAAATGCTGTATCATTTGCACCTGTTTGGAAACAGAATGGGATTAAAGCCAACAGCATAAAACAAAAGGCTACTTCATTCTCATTCCTGCCTACTCGCACCCCCAAACTCTGGTCACCGTACCCAGCACCACTGGAGTGAACAATCCTTTTGGTGCACTGCAGAGCATGGAGTCCCAGTCCTAAACAGACACACGTATCTGGTTATTCATGTCAACACAGATCCCCTGCACCATGGTGTATAGTATAATGAGAGGACTGTGTTTCCAGCCTAGCCTTCTAGCTGATGGCATTAATGCCAACTTGGACTATCCTGACCCACCCCCCACCCCCCGCCTCTGCTTTCTGAGCTAGAAGATTTTTCAAGGAATAATGTGGATGTGGTTAGTCAAGAACAATAAGACAAAGCAAAACAAGACACCTCCCTTTAAGAAAAACTGAGCAAGAGCTTTCTGAGTTTTTCTAAACAAGGAAGCTACTCAGTGCTTTGCTGAAAAAGAGGATGGGGCACATTTATACATATGTGATGGTTCACTTTTTTGCTAAATAAAAAGGGGATGAAAAGTACATCAGGTCCTGGCCGGGAAGCTCAGTTGGTTAGCATGTCATCCTAATACTCCAAGGTTGCAGGTTCAATCCTCAGTCAGGACATACATAAGATCCACCAATGAATGCATAAATAAGTGGAGCAACAAATTGATATTTCTCTCTCTCTCTCTCTCTCTCTCTCTCTTTCTCTCTCTCCAATCAACTGAAAAAGAAAGTACACCATCATTTTGTCCCTATAGAAAGATATGACATCAGATTACGGAGATATTATTTCTCTTGAGAGGGGGGACTGATACTCTCAATAATGAGAACCATTTAAAATCATCCATAAACCAGGACAGGGATGAAACAGATAGTGTAATACTTCTTATGTGGGTAACAGGTTGCTTTTCTTCCTTGAGTGCCTAATTATAAGAAAGTACTAAGCACATAATGGTGTTTTAAATCGCCTCCCTCAACCTCCACCCTAAGGAAAGCTCAGATGACACACCCAGTTTTTGTAAGAATATAATTCTTTCTAAAGATTGAAAGATAGAGAAAACAGTCATGCTTAAGTGCAGGTACTGAATTACACCATCTCCCACACCCCCAGCCCTTCAAGAAAACTTGCTAAAGACCTTAAAAGTACCATTTCAAGTGGCACAGGCTTCCACTGACACCAGCAAATTGTTCCTAGTGGAGAAGAATAGAGACCTTGCCTTGGGCCCCATGGGGCTGATGAAAAATAAATTTAAAACCAACTCAAGCCATCTTGGGGATCATCAGTCATCCAATCTGTGGGATTCACAGACACCCAGGCAAGCTAATCTCTATAGGGGAAACACTCTCTACTCAGTCATATGTGCTCTTGGCTTTTTTATAAGCAGTGAACCATTCTGGTTCCATCAGGGCTCATGGAAAGGACGAAGGCAACAAAACTAAGTGTTAAAGAGCTGGTGATGTTTTAAACAGTAGCACTAAATTCTCCACCCACCCCCGCGTGTGTGTGTGTGTGTGTGTGTGTGTGTGTGTGTGTGTGTGTGATGGGAACTGGAATGGAAGAAATGGCAAGTCAGGGTTAGCTGATCCTCTGTGTTGAAAGTTGGTCTGGCTGAACTAAAGTCATCACAAGGGCACTTAATATAACCTCTTGGTGCTTTAATGTTTTGGGTTCTTTTCCTTTTTATGTGAGGGGAGGGGAGATAGTAAGACAGACTCCTGCATATGCCTTGACAAGGATCCACTTGGAAACTCCAGTCTTGGGCCATTGCTTGAATCAGCTGAGCTATTTTTAGGACCTGAGGCTGATGTGTTTGGACCAACTGAGCTATCTTCAGTGCCCAGGGCCATTCAAAACCAATCAAATTGAACCATGCTGCTGGAGGAGAAAAAGAAGAGAAGGTGGAGAGGGAAGAGGAGAGAAGTAGATCATCACTTCTCTTGTGTGCCCTGGCTGGGAATTGAACCTGGGACATCCATAGGCTGAGCCAAAGCTCTATCCACTGAGCAAACCTGCCAGGCCCTGTGCTTTAATGTTTTAACAGAATGAAATCTAGTGAAAAGTCTTTTTTTTCTTTTCCTGAATATTTTTGAAACAGATCAAATAAAACATTTGAGGGTGGGTAAGAACAGAGGTAACTTTTAAAACTTTTACTTATTTCGTTGACTCTGTAACTGCTTCAGGACTAGGTTAGGAGATTAGCTTGGGCAATGAAGAGCAGGACATACAGAGCTATATGTGTTAAATAGCAGAGACAAACTTCCTCCAAGTTTTCAAGCATATTTAAGGATCCAAACCCAAGAGTTGATGGAAATGTAAAGGGAAAAAAAGAAGATGCAGAGGGAGCTCTTTAAATTTTGATTTCCTGTAAAACAGCTTCAGATTGAAATTATTTTTAAATGTTATTATGGAAAAATTTAAACATATGTAAAATAAACATTTTTATAACCCCCTCTCCATTGTATTCTTCACTCTCTTCAGCAGTTATCAACACATGGCCAATCTTATTTCATCTCAGTCCCCACTGATTTACTTCCCTCCCACATTGTTTTGAAGCAAACCTCTAAGATAAACTCCTTTAGGGATGAAGTTTATTCTACAAAGACTGGAGATATCCCAAAACTTAAGGATAGAAAGAAACTCGAAGAGATAACTATCCTGGTTGTACTATTTGTCTTCCCCTTCCCCTGCCCCAGAGCCATTTGCCAGCATCCTCTGTAGTGCTGTGTGCTGGAACTCTGCTCATCAGGGACTGCATCTCCAAGCTCACTTCTTTCATTTGCAAGTGGTATTTCCCATTGCCCTCTGGTTGGTTTCTGACAAGGGGAAACACCAGCAGGAGATTTGAAGGTGGGAGAAGAGATTGGGGTATTCATTCCAGCCAGAGCTACAACTCTGTGTCCTCATTCCATGGTTCTGAAGTGGCCGTGTCCCTTCTAGCTCGTATTTATAAGGCATCCCCTCTAACATGGTTGCAGCTTTGGCTTCAGACCTAGGGCGTTAAAGCTGCCCCACTATTTCTTGTCTCAGTGCTTCACCATCACTTGACTTGGACTTCTGAGTCACCTATAAGAATTCATGGGCTTTGCACCCAACTCAGAGCTGAACATAAACCAAGTGTTCAAGACTGTCTTGAATAGACCTGATTCCCCCCAAGCAAATACTTTGCTGCCCTTTCAAGAACAAATAAGTCAATATCATCTTTCAAAGTAGTTTCTTTCTCTTCATATTCTCAATGCCATTCCATGGAAATGCAGGAAAGAAAAGAAGTCAGGTAGTTCATTGCCATTATATGATGTCCTTTCCTTGGACATATTTGCAAGTAATTGACATCAAGGAAGAGAGATTGGGCAAGAAATGGAGTGCTCAGGGAGATAAAAGAAAATTGTTCCTGTGAAACAAGATTTCCTTAGGAAGACATACTGATTCAAGCTTTATACACATGCTTTTCTCTCTTCAAAAGCTAAAGCATGGACTGCTTAAACAAGTTAGCTACCCACGTGGCCCAGGAGCAATACCTCTCATCTTGTTCCAGTGGTCTTAGATTTTTTTTAAATGGCAATTTATGGTAGCAGAATTTTTTCTCACTTCTGGTGAGGCCCAAGGCAATCATGATTTCTGGAGTGTATGCTGGATGATGTTAGCTGCTTTATTAAATAAATTCTATAAAGTTCCCTTAGTTCAAAGATGTCCAAAGATGCAAGCAAGTTTGATTATTGTTATGGTGAGGAGTTAGAAGAGAACTAGGACCTATTTTTGGAAAGCTGTCTGTATCTAACAGTATGCTCTGAAGCTGTTTTAAAGCAAATTTAATCTTTAGAGGCACAGATATCTCAAAGAGACACTTGGAAAATTGTTATGACAATTACCATTGAAAATTCTTAAGACTAAGACTGCTCTTTTGTGTCTCTCTCCCTCTCTCCCTCCCTTCTCTTTCCGAGGGAGATATTTGGAGAGCCAAGCCCATGATATTGATTGCACACTTTATAAAGTTCAATAAAACACACATTTATTGAACTATTACTATATGTTGATCACTGTGGGAGAATAAAGAGACAAATACATCACAGTTCCTGCTCAGCATATCACAGTCCTGAGAATTAGACAAAATGACTGTTGTGTAAGGCAGAGGGAATGTCCATCCTGTGTCGGATTGGTCTGGGAAGCCTCTGCTTCCTACACACCAGCAGGATAGTGATGAGGCCATTCAAACACCAGTCAGTCAACAAATATTAAGTGCTAGAATTAAAGGAGTCTTGACTAAAAATACAAGGTCCCAACTCTCTTCATTAGAAATTTTCAATGTATTAGCAGAGATGCTTATCCCATTAGGATACTTGCCATTTCCTCATTCATTCAGCTATCAAACATGTATCGAGTCCCTACCATTTTCCTAGCATTATGATAGATAATAGAGATAGAAAGATGAGTATTTCAAGGGGTGTACAGTTTAATGAAGGGATAGATTTATAAATGATGGTCTTAAAATGTCACAGTTGCTTTTATGGAAGTTTATACAGAGCACAGGGGAACATAAAGAGGAAGCAGTTAATTCTACTGGGAAGGGGTAAAAAAATGCCTTCATAGAACACTTTACCTTTGACCTGATTCTAGAAATATGAGTAGATATTTGCTCAGCAGATGGGGATGATGGCTGAGGGGTGGGTGTGCAGAAAGGGATGAGATTCCAGGCATCCAAGTTACCGCCATCTTCATGGATCAGGAAGCCCCTGGTGTCCAGGGTACTGATTCTTGTAGTGGGTACTGGGCACCGTGGGGAGAAGATGCTGGGGGGAGGGAGGCTGTGGTCAGACCACAGAGGGCTGCTGTGTCATGGGAATAAGTCTGATTCTTTTTCCTGCAGGCCCAAAATGTGCCTCTAAGGCGACAAGCACCTCCTCTCTATCACGCAACCCGTGAGCTCCCAAGCACAGGAGACACTGAGGGGCCACCTACCTTGTGACGGGGCAGTCTGTGCAGTTTTCCCGGGCTGGCCCCCAGCACTTGGCACACGAGGCGTCACAGATGTGGCAGCGGCCGTGCTCAGCAGTGTATTCTCCTGGGGAACAAAATCTAGTTGTTTACCTCATTTCCACATGGCAGAGCTGCCCGGACTGTCAATCTGAGGGCAGCCGGATCTGCCTGTGGCTGCTACACGCAATGGGGACAACACAGACAGAAGAGAACTTGAATGGCTTTAGTCACCCGTCCTCAATCCGGACCTTATAATAACAACTGCTCCTCTCCCAAGGGCCCTGGATGTTGAAACCTCAGAAACTTATGAGGCAATAACATAATCCTGGACCTAATCAAAATGTGTTACAGATTTTATAAGTAGAGGGAAGCCAAGGGGACTTCCTATAGGACCCCTTCAATGAGCTCCTGTTGACTTTCTTGTTTAAGGCTGAAGGCTTATGGGCCACGGAGACCCCAGTTATAACCTTGGTTCAAGTCAAGCAACAAGCCAGATCCACCTAACTCTTGTCTCATCACTCTGGGGAGGATTGTGATTACTTGTCAAAAAGGGGAGTTGAAGCTTGGCTGTCATTTGATAGATGTCAGCTGCATCTCACCCTGAAAGAGTAACAACAAAGAAATAGCCAGAGAAGTCTTCATTTTATTGGAAACACTATCTTTTCTAAGGAAAAACACACTTGAGGTCTTTCCACAAAAGCGAGTCCAGCCTCACTAACTTCTTGTAAACATTGAAGAAATTACTCCCATGGACACAGACAGAAGTACGGTGATTACAAGAGTGAAATGGCGGTGGGGGAAGCAGAGGAGGGTAAAAGGGGGTAAAAGGTGTTGGAAGGAGCCTTGACTTTGGGTGGTGAACACACAATACAACATACAGATTTTGTATTATAAAACTGTACACCTGAAACCTATATAATTTTATTAACCAATGTTACCCCAATAAGTTCAATTAAAAATAAACCATACCATAATTTTGTATACTTTGAATATATTCAATTATATTTGTCAATTATTCTTCCACAAAGTTGAAAAAGAAAAAACAAAAAAATTACTCCCTTGACAAAAGTCGTTGAGAGAGGTGAACCTCATTGACAGTGATAATCTAGTGATGGGTCTCTTTGAATTCAACTATCTGCTCACATTATCCTTATCCTCTCCTCCCATTGTCTTAAAAGAAATTGATTTAAAAGGAACAGAAGTTCCTTCAATCTGATTCAAAGAGCCACTTTGTGTGGTTTAGGAACTGATTATGCTCAAGAACCACAGATTCAGATCTCAGCAGTCACAACCTTCACTTGCCTTCCACTCCAACTTTTATGGCCCTGTAAGCATGTCTGAGTGTTGTCAATATGGATCCCACCAGAGGGGTGAGGTAGCAGGACTCACCTGTGGTTTAATCAGTTACTTAAACTTGTAAGATTTGCTCCCTTATTTATTGTAGCCATAGGGAAAGAACCCCTGGAAACATAGATTTGACTGGTGAGGAATAGAGGGAAGTCTACTCCTCTGCCCTTCCCCATAATTTTAGTGAATGAGTACAGCTTAGTGGGTGAGGTAAACCTCATACATATAAACTGTCCACTTGCTAGCACTAAACCCCCAAAATGAGGAAGCCTTAGAGTGAGTAACTAGTGGGAGGAAAATGTGCAAATTTGCAAGTTGTTCACTGCACAAAATGCCTGCCCAAAGGGTCAGGTGGAGTTGGAAATCCAGCCATGTTTGGTGGTATTGGCTACCTCTTTGTAAGGAGTGCCTTTTACTAGTTTACAAAAAGGTGTTACAGCGGGCCAGTTGCAGTCTTGGTAATCAGCATTCCCAAGGCAGAAAAAAAGCTGGGACTTCTGTTTGGTAAGAGTGCTGACTTCAAATTGGGACTCTCACTCAATATAGGCATCATATTTATGCAGCTTTCCTTTTTATTTTAATTGAATTTATTGAGGTAACAATGGTAACCTTGGCTGTAGGAGGGGAAGAGAGAGATAGAGAGAAAGGAGAGGGGTAAGGGTGGAGAAGTAGATGGGCGCTTCTCTTGTGTGCCCTGGCGGGGAATTTAACCTAGGACTCACACACACTGGACTGACCAATGATGCTCTACCACTGAGCCAACCGGCCAGGGCCTGAACATCTTTTCATATGTCTATTGGCCATCTGTATGTCTGCTTTGGGGAAGTGTCTATTCAAGTTCTTTGCCCATTTCTTAATTAGACTGTATGTTTGTTTGTTTGTTGTTTTTTTTTTTTTTGTGTGTGTGTGTGTGTTTTACTTATTCAGGCTCCCCTATTCCACTTTTTAATTATTGCCCAAGTGTAATCTCTTTTACTTTATCAGGAGGCACAACCAATTGGGTAGTCTAGGCACCAGCAAGATAAAGAGCAGAGAATGTGGGGCAGACATGGGTGGAACAAGTAGACCTTGCCTACATTGTCAATGCCAACAATTTGTGTTGGATGATAGTTGTTTATCTTTCAAACTATATGTGCTGAGTGGAACAGTAATGGGGGAGTATCACAGAGGCTTCTAAATCCAAAGAAAGTGTTTTCTAGAAAAATGAAGGGTCATAGCTTGTTCATTCATTCATTCATTCCATGGATAATTTTTGAACACCTATGCACCAGGTACTAAGTGAGATTTAGAATTATACAAATTAAAAAGGCCCTGCTCTTGGGTTCTCAAAGATTTTTGAGAAGAATAATTCGTGCAGAGATAGTTATAATCCAAATACTGGCCAAGAGCCTTAGACTTTCTTGGACAGTCTAGATTAAAGTGTGAAATAGAAAAGCAAGGTCATACACTGGAGTCTGTTAGGCCTAGAGGCAAAGACCATTATTTTGCCTTGGCATCGGTGTCTATACAAAATGACACTGGTGTTGCTTCTCCTAACTCTTTCTTGCTTTTTTTCTTTTTTTTCTTTTTTTTGAGAGTTGGGGAGAGAGAGAGATGGGAGAGATACAGAAAGGGAGAGAGATGAGAAGCATCAACTCATAGTTGTGGCAATTTAGTTGTTCATTGATTGTTTCTCATACATGCTTTGACTGGGAGGCTCCAGCCAAACCAGTGACCCCTTGCTCAAGCCAATGACCTTGGCTCAAGCCAGAAACCTTGGCCTTCAAGCCAGTGACCTTTGGGCTCAAGCCAGTGGCCATGGGATCAAGTTGATGATCCCACACTGAAGCCAGTGATCTGTGCTCAAGCTGGTAAGCCTGCACTTAAGCTGAATGATCTCACACTTAAGCCAGTGACCTCAGGGTTTTGAACCTGGGATCTCAGTGTCCCAGGTTGATTCTCTATCTACCGTGTGACTCTCTATCAGCTATGTACTTCTCCTAACTCTTGCTACCCATACACCTTAATCTCCATGGTATATTAGATCCAATGCTGGGATGGAATTTTAAATTAAATACACCTTACTCTGCTAAATTGAGTGCTACTTATATTTTTCTGAGAATTACACCATATCTACACACAAAGTCTCCTTTGTAGTTACAGATGATTCATGGCTAGGTCAAGCAAGGGTTATTTGGATATTACTGTAAAAATTTTCAATTCTCCTGTGTCTTTTTTTCTGTCTCCTTTTTGGCTTCCAAAAGCCAGTAGGTGATACTGATATCCTGGCCTCATACTTCCTTGACCTTCTCAACTATCATGGCTTCTATTGGCATTCACAAAGATATAATCACCTTAGGTATAATCATCATTTGGAATTGCTCTATCTCTGAGATTTCACACTGCCTTATGCCCTACTCTGATGAGTACTTGATCATCCTTTCATTCATCTTTAAAGTTCCCTCTTACATTTCCCACTGGAGCTATGTCAGACCTTTCCAAGACCCAACTTCCACCCATTCTTTCTCAGAAAGTGACTTCACTACCTAATTTGCTGATAAGATACCAAATTTCCAAGCATCCTTCTTATCAGTGTCAAAATTCCTATTTTCTCCTTAACTATTCACTTGCTCCTGTCTTTCAGGAAGGCATGTCTCTTCTCCTGGCCCTTGTCAACCCTGCATCTAATGCTCTTAATCTTGCTTCAGATTTGTCCACAGGTTATCTCTGTCTTTAGTTTTTTCCTCTACATCTTCCATTAACTGCTGAGCTATAAAAGTTCTCCCCAACACAATACTTTCCAAGCACTATTTTTTTGATATGTGACCCTTAAAACATGTTTTTCCTCCTACCATCTGGTAACAAAATGAAGAAAACTTCATAACCTTGAAGCTTATGTAAGCAAGTCAGTGTAGGACAGCTTAACTGTACCTCTCTCAAGTTTGCATGCTTCTTAACTTTAGAAGCTTTAGAACAGATGAGGCTAGAGGGACCTGCCTTAATTTTAATATTTATGTGGATGTCCAATTAGTTATATAAACAACTGCCCCAGCCCTTGCAGGCACAAGTTTCCTACTGCACATTTGAAACCATTGGAACCAGATTCCAAGGACATAATGAAGTTGCTGTTTTGGGGGTTTTTTTTTGTTTTTTGTTTTGTTTTGTTTTTGTTTTTTTGGTTGTTGGAGCAGTAAATTCTTCTCATCTGTCTCTGTTGCACAACAAAGCTGAATGTTTATGACAGGAATGATACATAACATTTTTAGAGAAAAAAAAAACTCATAGCACAGAAATCAGGGGCCAATATTTTGTTTTCCACCTCATTCTACAAGCTCTTCCTTCTAGTGTCTTCATCTATTATTATTATGTCCAAATTGTCTTCCACCTGTGATCAAATATTTTTCATTCCCCTTTTACTTCCTTTCTCATGTCATCCTACAGTAGTTCAAGGGTGTCAAAGTAGTGCCTTATGGGGAGAAATGATGTCTCAAAAGTTGAAGACACAGCTTAAAAATTAATACTTGTAGATTTAAAAATTTACAATAAGTTGTGTGTTCTGCTTGTTTCACTTCTTGAGAACATTACAGCATGTGTTTGTGTTAGCAAGCCTAAGTTACAAATAAGCATTATGAAATCTTCCACAATAGGTAATCATTTATTATATCATGCAAAGCTACTAAACACAGTTGAGAATAACATAATAAAGGGCTTAACTATCTAGAAGAGCTTCATTTCTCTTTAGAAATGCCATGTTGTCTTTTGCACCTTTTAGTATTTATTGATTAGAGCTGTTTTTTTTTGTAGAGTTTAAGCAAATAAGTATCTAAACTGAGGTATATAGGTAGACAGATTATCATATGAGTCTAAAACAACTTTTTTTTTTTTTTTAGCAAAGGTGACTGGTAAGAGAAGATGAAAGGAGCATTTGAGGAGAAATCAGCCATTTGTTTTTGGATCTGCATAAGTCAGTGAGCAGCCTTGGGGTACTGAATTACTTGTAGACCTCTATTTATACACTAATACTCAGATGCCAGGAATCATAGAATGTGACTTTCCTGAATGACTACAATCACAAGTGCTCATCAAATAATACTATGTTTTTGCACAAATGTCAATACCTAGTTTCTAACTTAAGGTACCACTGTGTAATAACAGTTTTCATGAGAAGAAATCCATATACTTATTAATTTTCACCAGCTACAATAAATAATTGGTTACACTTTTCAACTCATTATATTATATACTAATGAAATAATTCAGTTTTTAAAGCATCATCAAATGTGAAGTTTTATAGCAAAGCTCAAGATATGAGGCCATCCACCGATGGCCAACATCTTTACTTAAAAATCTACACCTTAAGTAAAAAGACTTTTACTAAGAGTCTTCAACCTTTTTCATCCCTTAGCACACATAAACTAATTACTAAGATTCTGTGGCACACCAAAAAATATATTTTTTGCCAATCTGATAAAAAATATAGGTATAATTTTAATTCATTTACACTGAATGGCGATTGCTGTATTGGCTATTGTCTTATTTTTGATTTGACAATCTAAGGAAAATGAGGTCAATGGCCCTAAGTAATCAGGATTGCATGTTTTAAAAATTCTTGTGGCACACCAGTTGAAAATTGCTGGTTTATACAATTATTCAGCCTTAAAAAGGAAGGACATCTTTTTTTTTAATTTATTTTTTGAAAGAGACAGAGACAGAATAAGGGAGAGGGACAGATAGGGACAAACAGACAGTAAGGGAAAGAGATGAGAAGCATCAATTCTTCATTGAAACTCCTTAGTTGTTCAGTGATTGCTTTCTCATATGTGCCTTGACTGGGGGGCTACAGCAGGGTGAGTGACCCCTTACTCAAGCCAGCGACCTTGGGCTCAAGCCAAGTGACCTTGGACTTTAAGCCAGTAACCTTTGGGTTCAAGCCAGTGACCCTGGGGTCATGTCTATGATCCCACACTCAAATCAGTCCCCCCTTGCTCAAGCTGGTGAGCCCATGCTCAAGCATGAGTCTGCACTCAAGCCGGAGACCTCGGGGTGTCAAACCTGTGTTCCAGTCCTATGCTCTACCCACTTCACCACTGCCTGGTCCAGCAAGGAAGGCCATCTTGACACTTGCTACAACATGGATGAATCTGGAACACATCATGCTAAATGAAATAAGCCAATCATAAAAGGAGAAACATTGCATGATTCCGTTTATATGAGGTACCTAGAGTAGTCAAAATTCAGTGGGACAGAAAGTAGAATGGTAGTTGCCAAGGGCTGGAGGGGAGAGGTAAATGGGGAGATAGTGCTTAATGGGTACCAAGTTTCAGCTGGTGAAGATGAAAAGTTCTGGAAATGGATGGTGGCAATGTGAAGGTAATTAATGTCATGGAACTAGATGGTAAATTTTATGTTATGAACATTTTGCCACAATTTTAATAAGTCTGTATGATGAGTTTGTTCCTTTGCAGGCCAAATTTAATTTTAATTAAAATACTCAGGATTGTTTATCCATTGGGGATGGGTCCAAAGAGCACTAACTGTCTTGGGGAGTCAGTTTGTTGAACTGAAGCTTAGGAAATCTCTTGTGAGAATAGAAGTAAACAGATAAATGGGTAGAGCTTGTAACGGAGACATCTGGCAGATGGAACACTTTGCTTTTTCTTTTCATCGGGATCTATAAGGGCAGAGTGACCATTGAGAAAAGTTCGGCTTTCAGAGACTGGAGGTCTCTTTATATTTTATTTTTTTCTTGCCTTTTGGCTAGGGTGCTACCACTTTTCTACCTCATCCTCTCAAAAACAACTTCCACTTTTCCTCCTCCACAGGGTTTTCTGATTGCCAACACTTACCTTTTTTGGTCTCACTGTTTTTTCATTCTTAGGTTCTGGGGTTCACCTGTTTGGTTTGTGCAGATGCCCTAAAATGCTACTCTGATACCCCCATGGGTTGGCACTCACCAAAAAAGGATGGATTGAAGAAATTGTGGCCCCAACCACTTCTAAATGTTTAGCTTACTTCAGTCTGCACATTGTCCAAAGGTCAAGGTATTAAGAGTTGATCCTTTTCATTTCCACTGTTATTTTGGGCCCTGACCTCTATTAGGCTGCTATAAAAATGTATCTGAAGTGAAATCTTGGCCAACATACCTGAATGATGTGATCTACACACCAATGTTGGTGATGTAGCAAACACATAGGCTCCCATTCATTGATGCCTACCATGTTACAAATGGGGATGTATGTAATGTTTAACTTAAACAACATCCCCTTTTATAAATGAGAAACTGAGGCCCAGAGAGATGAATAATCCTGCATGAATTCATTCAAATAGCCAAGTGACAGAGTTGGGCTGTGACCCAGCTATGTCTGAGCCTGAGCCCATGCTCTTCCTGCAATATTTCCTGATTAATTCCTATAATCCTGGTCCTGATTAATTTCCTCCTTTGGTGTTCCAAGTAGCTTTGCTATTTATAAAAAGACAGAACTGAGCAAATGTCTTGTTTAAACCACTTGGTGAGGAAAGGGTATCAAGAGGGAAGTCATTGTGAAAATAAATGAACTTTAAGCAGGCTTATTGCACAAGGCATATTCACTTATTGATTGAATATACCCTCAAAATTTATATTTTCTCTGATAAAATGGCACCATTGATTAAAAGTCAGTTATATTTATCAAATTGAGATTTTACAAGCTGTTTGTTCTATTTACTAGGTTCGAAGCTCTGCCCCCCCCCCATTTTTTTGAATGAATAAAATAATTGGTTTGAGTTCTAAACAGGGATTTTCTGCTTGAGAGCTGTCTGAAAACAAAATAAATTGGCTGTTCAAAAATAACTTATAACCGGAATTACTTTTACTGCTTTCTGTTTCTCCAGTTCATATGAAAATCGTATAGATGAATTGATTCCAGTATATTTTTGTCTTAAATTAAGGGAATTCTGCATTGACTCTATGCTAGTGAGAAGTCATTCTAAGTCCTAGCTTAAGTGTGCTAAAATTAAACAGATGCTGAACAGTTGCTTGCAAGGTAGACATGGGATGGGGGTGGGGAAACACAGGCACAAGTGTGATTATTACCTGCAATTAGGGTTAACTTATAAAGCAGGGTGATGTAGGTAGAAATCCATGTATTCCCTGTCTGAGATGTATAAAAAGTCTAGCCAGTCTCTTTATTTAACAGGCTGTCTTTGCTATTCCTGAAGTGAGCCTCACATTTCTACAACTTCTCTAGTGCACTTATTCCCTCTGCTCCTCAGAAGCAGGATTTTATCCCCCAAGGTTCCCACCGTTTGTAGCTGCAGAGAGACTTCTGTCATGGGGAAAATTGTACATTAGCCGATGGCAGCCAGTGAGGGGATGTGTGTCGTCCAGTACTTAGTGACAAGGAAGTGAGCCTAATCTGAGAGAAGAACTGGTTTACCTTTTGGAAAATATTACCGATAGCCTGAGGCAGGTTACACTTGGGAGACACTGAGAAAGTGAATGACTTGAAAGGAGAGGCTGTGGACTGTTTCCCTGTAAACCCACGAGGCAGCACAGTGCTAGTGAGTACTAAAGTGTGTATCATTGCCTTTCACTTTGCAGGCAACGACGATGGCAGGTGAGACTATCAGGATGTGGCCCATGGAGCCACAGTCTTGGCACTTCTGAACTAAACAGGGGTCCTTGAATGTGGATGGGTTACAGCCTAAAGTTCTTCCCTGGGAGTTTAAAATGATCAAAATGTTCCCTGTGATGGTATAAGTCCTGAAACCCAGGCATAAGGGTAAGACTTATTATCCACTTTCATTTCTGTGGTGACCAAATGACTTTCCTACACTGCTTTCATAACCTGCTCTTAAACCCTTCAAAGTACCACTGTTCTCACTTCGCCCCTCCAGTGTCCTATGGGAGGGAACATCCTCAAATTACCCTCCTTCTCTCCCTCCGGATCAAACACACCAAAAGTGCTGACTTCACCTTTCCTCAAGCCCCGCCTGCTGGTGCTAAAACACGGCAGTCTAATCACTTATACAGAGATGCTCCTGGAAAGAGAAAGAAATTGCCTCCCAGGGCCTATGGTTCCATGTGCACTGTAGCTAGTAACTGACAATTTAGTCTTTTACTGAGTCACTGTGAACACTGCTCACCCACAAGCAGTGGATACTGCCTTCTGAGAGATCTGTTGGTATATCTAGTGACAGTTCTGCATGGTACAGGGCTCCCAGGATCCCTCAGTCCCTTAGTGACTAGGGAAGTATTTGATTAGTCAGGCTGTCACACATTTTATTGGGAGTGACCAAACTGTACTTAAAAAAAAAAAAAAACACTCAGTGTGGAAGGAAAGAAGGAACCAAATTTTGCAGGGTGCCTACTGAGTCCCAGCACAGAAGGAGGCACCATGTTGGGTAAATTCACACGTTTTGGTGTCATCCCACCTGGGTTTGATTTTGTTTTTCTTCTCCATCTGTTTGACATTAATCAAATCGTATAGTTCCCTGATGGTTCTCATCTGTGTATTGTGAATAATACTCTCATTCACACAGAATGTGGATGGGATCCACTGAGAACACCGACCAAAAGCATGGTGGATGGCAGAATGCTAGTTATAATTATCAGATACTTTGAATGTCTCTCACTAATCTCCAATGATCATGTAGAATGGGGGCTTCAGCTCTATCTGACCAAATAAGAAACGTAAGCATCAAAATGCGAACCATGTGAACATCATTTGAACCTTGGTCTGACTGGACTCCAAATGATGCCTTTTCTTTTTTTTCTTTTCTTTTTTTTTTTTTTTTGTATTTTTCTGAAGCTGGAAACGGGGAGAGACAGCCAGACAGACTCCCGCATACGCCCGACCGGGATCCACCCAGCATGCCCACCAGGGGCGACGCTCTGCCCACCAGGGGGCGATGCTCTGCCCATCCTGGGCGTTGCCATGTTGCGACCAGAGCCACTCTAGCGCCTGGGGCAGAGGCCAAGGAGCCATCCCCAGCGCCCGGGCCATCTTTGCTCCAATGGAGCCTTGGCTGTGGGAGGGGAAGAGAGAGACAGAGAGGAAGGAGGGGGCGGTGGTGGAGAAGCAAATGGGCGCTTCTCCTATGTGCCCTGGCCGGGAATCGAACCCCGGTCCCCCGCACGCCAGGCCGACGCTCTACCGCTGAGCCAACCGGCCAGGGCCAAATGATGCCTTTTCTAATACCCCTGAGGGGACTTGACGTATATACAGGCAGCATATGTTGGTGACAACAAAGCACCTGAAATTAATGACCCTAGAGGCTGAGAAAACAATTCAGCTGCGAGACACGGCCCAGGCTAGCTAGTCTTTATATAACTGCCCACCCTGCCCCCTCAGAGCGAGACTCCCCGCTCCAGGGCAAAGGCACTGCACTGTGGACAGTCTCAGAGCCGAGGCAGTGCCCTTCTCAGGCTGCTGACATCATGTGACATCAGTTTGACAGAAGCAGGTGACTCTCTGTAGGAACGGTAACACAAGGCTTCTTCCCAGTTTGGTTTCACCAAGAAGGTTTAGAACGTGGGACGCTGGGCCCCGCTGTGGGGTGCGCACCACACTTGGAGTCTCCTATTGGTGAGTGGCCAGGAGGGACTTTGCTTCCGTACTTGGCAGGTATTGGGACAAGTGGTACCATTTTCTCTCTCAGGGAGGCTGGAGCGCATACACAGATGAAAATGGGGCAGTATCGTATGTTGCGAACCTGTGTGTGTTCTGGATTGGGTAGGGGTGGTAGTGTTGTGAGGCAGGAGGTCTTGGAATTCCCTGTATGTCAGAGAGAGACAGAGTCTCCGGGGTTTCTCTGCCTACCAACCTCCTTCCACGTGGTTTGCATCATATCAGAGCTTTAGACTCTGTGCAGAATGTGGAATGTGGGACTAGACCCTTACTGGTACCACTAGAGAGAATGCTACTCTTCTTGCACCCACTGAAGGAATCCTCTCGTTATCACCATGCTTGGATGACCATGCACTGTCCTCTCTCTGTTCAGAGAGGAGACAGGCAGGATACAGGTGAAGCGCATGCATCTGGAACCAGATGTCCTAGGTGTGGATCTAGAGCTGCCTGGTGCCAGCTGGGAGAACTTGCACAAGTTATAAAGCCTCTCTGAGCCTCAGTAGGCTTATCTGTACAATGGAAATTATTGCAGCTCTGTCATAATATTGTCAGAGGGATTAAATTAGTTAACACGTGAAATGTGCTTTATAAGGTACTAGCACACAGTAAGTGCTTAATAGATGTAAGCTGTTGTTTCTTCAGTGCACACAAGCAGGTGCCTTGGGTGAGTAGCATGGGAGTGGAAAGACCTATAACAGAGGTCGGGAACCTTTTTGGCTGAGAGAGCCGTGAACGCCACATATTTTAAAATGTAATTTCGTGAAAGCCATACAATATGTTTAACACTAAATACAAGTAAATGTGTGCATTTTATGTAAGACCAACACTTTTAAAGTACAATAAGTCTCTGAATTCTTTTTAATAATGTTGTTATGCTGTTGCTAACCAATGATGAATAAAGTACTTCTTACCATTAATGCAACTTCTGGTGCTGCATGGGTTTGCCAATGGCTTTGTAGTCTGGTTGATACATGGTGAGGTTAAGCTTCATGCAGGCGTTGAGACTTCCATCTGTTAAATGTGATTGTAGGTTGGTCTTAACGTTCTTTAGATGTGAGAAAGACTGCTCATATGCATACGTAGAGCCAAACATTGTCAGTACAGCAATACTCACATGCTGCAGTGTGTGGTATGTGACGGGAAACGTGTTCCAAGTTTTGACAATCAGCTGGCCACGGGTTGAAGTTTTTCATTTCTCCCCACTTGTGTTTGCTCGCCAACTCTGCTTGCTGTCATGCAAGTCTTTGCAAATCTTCATTCAGTGACTTGAACTTATTCACCCACATGTCTGAGGCCTTCAGGTCAGCAGCTCGTAGTTCAAAATCTCTGATGGAGACACCGGGGATGTAACTCAGGTCGGCGCTGTCTACTGCACACTCGTGTGGATGGGTGATGAACTTAAAAAGACGAGTACACTCACGAAATTCTCCAAAGTGCTTTGAATGACTGCAGGAGATTAGATGTGAAACCCGCTAGCTGCTGGAGATCAAGATGTTGAGCAGGGTCACTTGCTGTGCATGCATCTTTAAACTCTCCCGGGTTTTCAAAGTGTAGTAAATGACCTGTTTCAATGTCGGTGATGAAGAGTTCCAGCTTGGTTTCAAATACAAACACTGCTTGTTGAAGGGATAAGACTGTATTTCCAATGCCTTGCATTTTCACATTGAGCTGGTTCAGATGTTCAGTCATGTCCATGAAATAGTAGAACTTCAGGAGCCACTCGGTGTTAGCTAACTCAGGATGCTTGACATTTTTCATTACAAGAAAAGTCCGAATTTCACTCAGGCAAGCCGCAAAACAGCTGAGCACCTTCCCTCTTGACAACCAATGCACATTGCTGTGCAGAAGCAGACCAGGATAATTATTCCCAACTTCATTCAGCAGTGTTTTAAACTGGCGATCATTTAAAGCTCAGGGAACAATAAAGTTTACCACCCAAATGACCAGCAACATCACCTCACCAAGCTGCTTGCCACACATCTGAGCACAAAGCGCCTCCTGATGTAGGATGCAGTGAAAACTTAGGATGGGTCTCTTTTCATGTTCATGAAAAAGCGCTATGAATCCTCTGTTTTTCCCTGCCATGCACGGAGCACCATCAGTACTCACAGAAATAAGTTTCTCCATCGGTAGATTTTTTTCTTTAATGAACTCAGTGAAAGACTTGAATAAATCCTCCCCTCTTGTTGTCTCGTTCATAGGCAAAACAGCAAAACTTTCCTCAGGTAGTGTGTCACCGACAGCATACTTTGCAATCACTCTGAACTAGGATAAATGTCTTACATCTGTTGACTCATCCAAAGCAAGAGAAAAGAATGGTGCTGCATTTATGTCCTTCACTTGTGTTGCCTCAATTTGATTTGCCATCATGATGGTACAATCGTGAACAGTTCTTGCTGACAGAGGCATGTCTTTTATTCATTTGATTATCTTGTCTTTATCCGAAAAGTCGTCAAAAAGTTCATTGGCAACATCAAGCATGAATGTTTTGGCATACTCCCCATCTGTGAATAGCTTTCCATTTCTCACAACTGCTAAAGCACCAGCAAAGCTAGCCAAATTCCAGTCACCTTGTTGGGTCCAAACACGGAGTTGCTGCTGACTAGCTTGCACTCTGCACAGTAGCCCTGACATGCTTTCTTCCTGCTGTCCCCCGCTGGATATTTCGATGCAAATGTAGTATGGTGTGTGTTAATGTGCCGCTTTATGTTTGACTGTTTCATCAATGCAATTTTATCATTGCATATTAGACACACTGCAGAACCTGCTCTCTCCACAAAGGCGAATTCCTCTGTCCATTCCTGCTGAAAAGTATGATACTCCTCATCTTTTTTTCTTTTAGCCATCTTCTTTGTCAAAAGGGCTTCTGCAATTAGCTAGCTCACTACTTGATTAAAAGGAGAGAAGTTTACTTCCTGACCTCACAATGACCATGTATGTTACGCATTATTCAATAAAAATTTGGTATTGTCCCGGAGGACAGCTGTGATTGGCTCCAGCCACCGCAACCATGAACATGAGCGGTAGGAAATGAATGGATTGTAATACATGAGAATGTTTTATATTTTTAACCTTTTTTTTATTATTAAAGATTTGTCTGTGAGCCAGATGCAGCTATCAAAAGAGCCACATCTGTCTTGCGAGCCATAGGTTCCTGACCCCTGACCTATAAGGACTCTCAAACCTCAATCACTTCATGTTGTTTGGGTGATTTTGGAAGTTTATTTTACCCCAAAAGTTAGAGGTTTCCTTTTATTTTCCTGCCTATTACCAGGTAATGTTCTTTCTTATATTGAGGTTGACTTAGAAATGATGGTAAATGCATATAAAATAACTGGAAATGATTTCCTTTCTCCACAGTTTTCACAGACTGGAGAAGAACGGACTCCAATTTTATCAACCATTTTATTAACTTGAACAAGTCAACAGGCAAGGTTTTGTTTGTCACCAAAGGATAGTGGTTCTAGTCAGAAAAACGTGAGCCTCTGCCCTTTCACCCAACACCACAAATCCACAATTCTATAATTATTAACTTGCTAAAAAAATTATGGGCTCCCCAAACAGTATTTCAGGTCAGTTGTTCCTCTACAGTATTGCACAATATTATTCCTCTTGTGGCCATATGCAAACATTTCTTAGGAATAATATAAAATTGTGACTTAAACTGGTCTTTACACAGCTCTTAACGCACTGGTCAGGAATTGGTTATGAATTAATTTGACCTTGAAATAAACCGAAGGAATGTTTCTTAGACATTAGTAATTTCATAAGAGGATTCTGGCTCTACCAAAACATTCCAGAATGGCATGACTCAATGTGCTTGTCTTACCTTGCGCCTTAATGCCCTGCTGTCTCCTTTAGATGCCCTTCATGCATTCCTCTGCTCGTGGTTCCCTGGGGAAATTGCAGCCTTTGCATCCTTCCACCTAACAGAGCCAACAACTTCCCAACCACAGAGAAGTTGTATTGAGATCATAGGAGCCCCCTGCACAACACCTCTGCATTCACTGGAGACAAAAAGAGCTCTAGCAAGCCCACAGGAGACTCAAGAACAATTCAGTTCTTCCAGGAGAAGCGCAGCCTTGGCTGGAAGGAAGGCGAGTTGGTATTTGAGTCCAAAGTTTCCTCCCTTGGGCCTGACTTCTATTTTTCATCACCAAATCCATCCTGAGCCTTCCTGCACTAGTTACATTGCTGTCCTAGGTGATGGGGGCCGGGCTCTTCAGCATCATTTCTAGGGAACAGGCAACCAAGAGAACCAGTCTTGACCCTATTTTAGGGGCCCTGGGCCCCAAGAGCCCAGCCATGGCCTAGGTCTGTGAGGCAGGGCTCAGCAGCCAGGACTGGGAAGCTGAAGGCTTCCTGGAAACTCAGTTTCGTGGTCCCCATGGGCAGAGCTGGTGAGTCAGGCTCTCCTCCCCTTCCCAAACTCCCTCTGGTGGCTGCCTGACCTGCTTTGACTCCTTTTTGTTTTCAAGGCTGTTCTAGATATTTATCTTAACCTCATTTTACATGGTGTGATGTGTGGCGGCCCTCAGTCCTATTGGAGTGGACCAGTTTCTTTCTCTGCTGTTTATAGTTGCCTAAAATAGGGAGAGACTGGTTGTGGAAAAGCCACCTGTGGGCTCGGAGAATTTGAACAGTTTTTTGCTTATGCAATCATCTAGTATGATTTAGATTGTAATTTTCTAAAGCTGAATTTGTAAGAGGCCAACATTTTCTATGGTATAAAAACGGGTGCTTACTACAGTAAGTATGAATGATTGGCATGCGAAACTGCTAAAATGAGCAGAGGCGCAGGAGCAAGATGTTGTTGTGTGTATGGCATTAGAAGCCCAGGCCTTGGGTCAAAGGTCAGGAAACCTTTCCTGGGAAAGCTAAGGGTTTCCTAACTGTCTTTGCATTGAATTCTCAGAGCTAGGTTATGGAGATGAGCTTTGCTCTCATTTTAAAGGTGAGGAAACTGAGGCACAGTAAATTTAAGTCATCTGAGGTCACCGAATCAGTGATAATAACACCTAACATTTATTCAGTGATGGCCATATCCTAGGATTTGTCCTGAGTGCTTCATTTGTATTAACTCAACTCTTACAATAATAACTCCTTGGTGGCCAGAATGGTACTGGGAACAGCTGTTTTCTATCCTCACTTTTTTGTTGAGAAAGTTGAGGCAGTGAGGTATTTAATGATTTATTAAAGTGACTCAGCTTGTGGCAGAGCAGGGACTTAACCCAAAGAAGTCACACTCCAAATTTTAGTTCTTCAACCCAGCTTTCACTACACTTCTTTTCCCAGGAAGATGGGATTATCCCAGGCTCAGCTAACTTTAAATGCCATGTGTCCCTTCCACTATGCTGGAAATTCAAATAATCAGTGGGTTGCATGTGCGAGAATATGGGGCTAAGGTGAAATCATGCAACCCTAGACACCTTATTCATGCAACCTGTGACTAGTGCTTGCCTACCATTTTCTGGGGGCGGTGTTGGAAAAGGCTCAGAGTCTACCCTTCATGAGACAGAGTCAGCCGTCTCATAAAATACAAAGAACATAAAAGCCAATATGGAATCAGGTGTTAAACATGTAGTGCTTACACAGGGCAGCCGATTGAACCCCTCCCTGAGGACAGACCTTACTGCATGACTAGAAGATTGTTCCTAAACTTTTGTGTTTTGAGGAAGAAATTCATTAAAATTGCTTTTTTTCTTGTACTGTAATGATTGACCTAGGCTTGGAAAAATGGGAATATGGTTAGGTGGACAAGAGGGGAAGGAGCTAATATTGCAGGAGAGGGGAACAAAGAATGCAAATATTTTGAGGCTGAAGTAAGTATGATGTCTCTGTGACTCAAGTAAATGATTGGGTTGATTGAAGTAGAAACTGAGTTTGCTCTATTTGAAGGATCAAATGATATGCTTTCTGAGGATGCTTTGTGAACTTCATAATGCCTCATAAATAAAATATATGATTATTAATACTCCACAGGAGGGAATATATAGTACAGTGTAGTGATTGAGAATGCTGGATCCAAATCCCAGCTCTGCCATTTGCTAACTATGTGATTTGGGGTTACTTCTCTAATCCTCATTTCTATAGCTGCAGGATGGACTAAAAATGGTCCTACCTCAGAAAGCTGTAACTAAATTGGATAAAGTACTTACAAGCACTTAGCACAGGGTCTGTCTGACAGAATAACTATGAATGGATATAATTATAATTATTGATAAATAATGACTGCCTGCATACAGGAGATGAGTGGGAAAAGAGGAGTCAATCCATGGACTTGAACTTGAGTAAAGAAACAATGGCTTGGCTTGACCTGTGGTGGCGCAGTGGATAAGGCATTGACCTGGAATGCTGAGGTCGCTGGTTCAAAACCCTGGGCTTGCCTGGTCAGGCACATATGGGAGTTGGGGCTTCCTGCTCTTCCCTTCTCTCTCTCTCTCTCTTTCTCTCTCCTCTCTAAAAAAATAAGTAAAGTCTTTAAAATAATTTTTTTAAAAAAGGAACAATGGCTTGAGAATGCAAAGGAAGTGGGTTGGGATGATTTGGCAGATGTTTTGAATCTGTGTGACTCCTGGCATAACTTGGTATGTTTATATACATGCCACAGGCAGTATTTTGACAGAGGCTGATGGGGGGGGGGGGGAGCTGCTCTCAACATCAAGCGGCTCTGTTCTATTTCTGACACACGTGTAACAAGAGTTGATGGAGTGAAATAGCGTGTAGGCGTTCACAGCCCATTCTGCCGAAAGCCAAGCCATAAATAGTTGGGAGCTCAATCCATTGTTACCAGATAGAATGTCAGGTTTAGATGCCAAGATGGTGAGAGAAATGTCATCACCTACACATTCCTGTGGGGGGGCTGCCCGTTCTTGGCCAGGATGACCATTTGGCAGAAAAGTCATACATCTGTATACACTCAGATGTAACACACAGGCAGAACGAAGGTTAAATTGTTACAAAGGGCTCTTATCACGGTGGTTTCAGTTGCTTACATGGATTTTGTGACCATTCTAAAGATACTTCTCAATTAGTTACCAAGTCTTAGGTAAAAGATTAACTAACCTCAGCAGGTGGAAGGCATGTACAGTGGTGGCAATGTAGTGGCAGAGTGTTCTTGTATGAACTAAGCTAAATGCCTGGTAAGGTAAGAGCACCAGTTGGGAGTGTTTTGTGTTCAGCTGACTAGTAGACAAGGTGATTTCCACCTAGGAGATCCTCTTTTTTATAGATAAAGAAGTTGACAACAAGAGTTTACACAGCTTGCCCCAAATCATACAATTTATCTTGTTCCCTCTTCATGTCCAACTATGCTGGGGGGGGGGGGGAGGATTATTTGGGGAAGATGTAGAGAGAAATAAAAACAAAGCAATACCTAGAGATGATAGAAACCATGCCATTTCTATGTCAGCAGAGGACTTGATACTAAAAGGGTGTTGTTGATTCAACTAACTTGTCCCAACACTTCTAGTTATTTATTCTGGAATAGCTTGTTTCCCTGACTTCAAATATCTTCTATAAAGGGGTGATTTCTAAGTAGCTTTTCCTGGTTCAGATCTGTGTTCAATAACCCTATATCCACTGTTCACTAGACTGTCTACCTTGATACTTTTCAGGCATCTTCAATTCAACATGTCCAGCAAGACTTATCTTACCGCAGTACTAATATTCCTTCTGCACACCCTATCTAGGTTAGTGCCACCACCATCCAGTCAGTAGAGCCAGCAGGAAACTTATCCTGTGCTCCATTCCTCCCCACATCAGATCCCTCACAATTTCTGTCAATTCTATCTCTGGAACATCTCTCTCTCTCTTTTTCTTCTTTTCCAACTGCGAGGAGGGGAGATAGACAGACTCCCACATGTGCCCCAACCAGGATCCACCTGGCAACTCCCATTTGATATGCCCATCTGGGGCCATGTTCGCAACTGAGCTATATTTTTATGCCTGAGGCTTAGGCTCAATGGAGCCATCCTCAGCACCCAGGGCCGATATGCTTAAACCAATCAAGCCATGGCTGCAGGAGGAGAAGAGAGAGAGAGAGAGAAGGTAGAGGGGGAGGGGTGGAAAAGCAGATGGTGGCTTCTCCTGTGTGCTCCAACTGGGAATAGAACCCAGGACATTTCTTTGCCAGGCTGCTGCTCTACCACTGAGCAAACCAGCCAGGGCCCAGAACATCTCTTAGTTCTTTCTCCTCATCCCCATCTTTAACACTACCTCATGACTTTTAGCCCAACCTTTCCCATCCTATATGGTAAGTTTATTTTTCTAGCTGGTCTCCTGGACTCATTATCTACCCCCATTCCCCCATAGCCAGAATAATATTTCTCAAATTCAAACTGTATACTATTCTTTTACCTAAAATATTCCAATATTGCACCCCTGATACAGAATAAAGCTCTAAGGAATAACTTGTAAGAACATTCCAAATTTGGCCCTTCCCTCAATTTCTAGCCACCTCCCTGCTTCTCTCTGTATGAACTGTACATAGTAGACTCCTTGTGGGCCCTGCACACATCCTTTGGTCACTTCCATGTGCAGAAACCAGCTGTCAGGGGGTAGGTAGTATCTGCTTGTGTCAGTATTAGCTTTCCTCAGTGCCTCAGAAGGCTGCTGTGAGGCATGTATGGCAGGCCAGAAGGACCAAGGAACTGACTCCTAGAAGTTTCCCTCAACCAATGACAGGATTTGGTACATGAATACTATAGCCCTATTGCCCTTCTAGCAAGGACTCTGAGGCCTGTGTCCTGTACCATCTTCCAGAGTTTTCCCATAGGAGTCTACTCTAGTCACCTGTTGTGTAGCTGGCTTGATAACATAGCCTTTATCGGATGACTTCTCTTTCTCCTCTTGCTCTCCCACTCCATCACTGGCACTTTCTTTCCTTTCCCAAATAAGCATCTTGCACTTGAATATTTGTCTCAAAGTTAGCTCCTGGTGGGACCAACTAAGGCACATCTGTATACTCTGGCATTCCCTAGAGAATTCCAGTCCCCCAAGGCCATAATGCATTCTCTCACTCAGAGTATCCTTTGGCTTTTTACTTAGTCTCTTCTCTTAGAAAACTTGTATAAATACTTATTATTTATATTTCAAAGTTGCCACCTCCATGAAGCTTTTTCTGAGTCTTTCCTACCACACCATTACACAGCTGAGTCAAGTTTCTTCTGTGCTCTCCAGTGCTCTGTACCTGTTTTTAATTCAGCCTATATCTCAACTGGTATTTCTGCCCACACGCGCCTCTTGCCTCTTCCACAGGACAAGTTTATCTTTGCGGTAAGGACCAATCTCCCTTGGCCTGGACCACTACTTGCCATGTGATAAAGTGATCAAAACATTTTGGTAAATAAACTAGCTAGACAAGTTTCAAGTTAGGGATGCAATATATATATATATATGAAAGCCCCTTGGAAATGTATTAATTCATCCAACATAGAATTATTGAGCACATACTCATGCCAGGCAATATTCCAGGAACTTTGGATACAGCTGTGGACAAAACATAAGTCTCTTCCCTGGTGGAGTTTATGTTATAGTACAGGAGGAGAGGGTAAGCTACAAATACAATAAACTAGTAAATGTTATATGACTAGTATGGATAGGAGCCCCTAACTACTAGGGAAGAGAAAGGTGAAGAAGGCAAGCAAGTCGGGTGAGGCACAGTGACGAGAATGCAGGTGGCAGAAAGAATGCAGTGGGACCCAGAACCACAGTGACAGAACCCGTGAAGAGGCTGCAGTTGTTCTGAAAGTTAGTTGATGGGGTTAATTACCAACATGCAGTATGGTAATTTGTCTCCAGGAGACTAGACCTTTATGTTTCAGAGGACACAGTCCTATTCTTTCTGGCCTTGTAATGTCCTTAGTTAAAAATGACTGGGCTCCTAGACATGTGGTCCCCAGGCAGATTGCCTGCTGTGAGTCCAATTTTTAATGCAAAATGTCTTTCTAGCACAGAAGTGCACTGCCAATTTATTGAAGTTCATGGAGAGGATGGTATCAGCTGACAAAAGCCTATTAGAGAGGGGTGCTATGTTTCAGGAGGTGAAGTGGAGGGATGAAGCAGACATTCTCAGCTGAAGTCACAGCACAATTACCATCAAAACCACCCAGGTTGCATGAACAATCAGAATGATTAGGCTCTACCAAATGTGCTAATAGCTGTACAGCAATTCACCCTGTGAATATTCTCATTTTTAAAAAGCCACAAATAGGGGATTACATGAGATAGGTAACAAAATGCAAGAATATTTTTAGGAGTAAAAGGCTTAAAAATGAGATTGACAGATTCTGAGGGAGATAATGGCTCACTATCATGGGAGTCTCTAAAAATAAAATTCTGGAAATATCAATCACAAAGGGGCTCTGGATGAGGAAGAAAAGGCAAGAGGTACTTGAAGAAGCCTGGATCACTTCATAGAGAACTCTTGGCTGAGAGTTTTTTATTTCAATCTGTCCAGAGGCCCCTGAGCTTTCAGGATTTCCTGCTAGGAGCCCCAGTAATGTGGGGGATGGGATATTGAAGAAAGCTTCTGAAACCCCTAACCGGTTCCCTAGAGCACGTGATATAATCGGATCACTTACCTGGCACAAGAGGCAGTTCCCAATCAGAACCCAGTCTACATTGTTAGCTCATCTCTCTCTGCTCCCAACTCCTGGCACCCAGTGCTCCAACGGAGTGAGACTGGCATGAATCTAGATGACCTAGGCTGTGTCACACCTTCCTGTCCCTTTCTGGCCTCTTTCTCCAGCTCTGTTTTTGCATACCTCCCTCCTGCCAGAGGGCTGACAACCGATTCTGTTGTATCCCTGTAGAATGTTTATAGAGTGTTTTCTCTCCAATTTCTTTTCATAGCACATGTTGACACATCAGGGAATTTTCTATCTAGCATTTATCAGTTTCTATTACAGTATAAAACCCATACAGGTGTGATCCCTCACTATATTACATCCCCTGTGCCTAGCACAATAATTGACACATAGTATTTATTTAAAGGTGAGTAAATGAATAGATTTAGTAAATTAATGTAATATAAACACAAGAGTAGTGGGAAGTATTTAACAATCCAATGAACATTTCTTTACAATTGTGACACAGTATTTCATTCATTCATTCATCCATCCATCCATTTGTCTATTCAACAATAGTTGAGCAAATATTATGTGCCAGTAATTGTGCTAAATGTGGGGGATACAGTGGTGAGAAAAAGCAAATGCATTTCCCGCCCTCATAGAGCTTACCATCTGCAATGGGAGACAGACATCAATGAAATAATCACAACACCAAATGTGAAACTGTTGCAGTTCTGAGCAAGGAATTCCAGGGAGGGTGGGGAGAGATGGCACAATGTTTGCAAAGGTTCCAGGGGAGAGGAGGCTTGGCCAGTGGGAAGGACTGAAAGAAGGCCAGAGGGGACAGGGAGAGACAGAAGAAACTGGAACGGGGCTGTAAATTGCAGAACTTTTTCAGTCTTGCAGTCTTTCAAGTGTTCTATATTTACCCCAAAAGTAATAGGTTGCAGCAGGAGAGTGTTGTGATCAGCTTTTCATTTTGAAAATTTCACTTTGGCTTCCTTGTAGAGACTGGAGAGAATGCAGGAGAATGGTTTGCAGATTGCTTTTGGCAAGGACGATGGTAGCTAACCTACTGTGGTACTTGGTGGAAATAGAAGGAAGGGGACAGATTCAAGAAATATTCAAGAGCTAAATTAACTAGATTTGATGATAGATTAAGATATAGGGCAAGGTGGAAGGATCAAGGATGAATCCAAAGTTTCTGGCTTAGGTAAAATAACACATATTGTATCTCATACATACAGGCACTGTTCTAAGCTCTTTAGTTATTTTAAGTCATCTTTAGGAAAAAGGTAGGATTATCATCATCCTTATTTTACAAATGAGGAAGCAGAGGTATGGAGAGATTAAGCCTAATTCCTAATATTACACAGCTAGTGAGTGACAGAGCCAGGATCTGGATCCAGGCAGCCACCCTCTGCATTCTGTGCTAGTTCCATTCTATGACATTGACCTATCTCTTGGAAAGGATGGAGAGACACTACTTAGTAAAATATCTGAGGTTCAACCCAGTCTCCACTCAACTATGTAAATGGGAGGGGCAGTAGGGGATGTCCCCCTGGCTGGCAGGATTTGGAAGGCTGGAATGTGGGAAGGGGAGGAACAGCTGGGGGAGCTGTGCTATCAGAGAAAGAGCAGTGGATTCAGAGCAGGAAAACCCTGCTAATCTCATGACCTTGAGAGGGCAATTCACCACTCTAATACTGTGATTCCTCACCTTGAAATGGGGCCATCCACACTTCATTGCTAAGTAATGAACGCAGAAGGTACTAACGCAGTGCCTGACCTAAAGTAGCTGATCATAAGTGAATGATAGAGTTGAATCTGCAGTAAGGAAAGTAAAGGATAAGATTCCCATTTGTCCAACTGGCAAAAATAGAGCTAATCATGCAGGTCGTTTCAAAGAGCAGGCGTGGAAAATGGTCACAAGGACAGAATAGAGTCCTGAATTTCAGTGGGCACAAATGGTACCAAGGCAGAGCTTCATAGAGAGCTGGCTGGGTTGTTAAAATAGCTAGGACAGTCTTTGTTGACTAATCAACTGCTGAGAGACAGTGTTGGGAGCCTGTAAATAAATTCCTAGCTCACAACATCAGTCAGATGGTCTGGTGTTTCAGGCTCAGGGGCTGCGGGTCAGAGCACTCTAGCTGCCCATCCGTTTTTTCTTTGACCTCATGCTGCTAGGTTGCCTCAACCCTGCTGGTTAAGACCTGCCAAGGACTGGTTCTGAGCCACCTTCTTCCTCAGTGTGCATACTTTAAGGACATAAAGTTTGCAGTGGTGGCTTTCAACAAATCAAGCATAGGCTTCTCAAACTTGATGTGCTCACCATCTTGGGGTCTTGCAAAAGTGTATATCCTGATTATGTCTGGTCTAATTGTATTTTCTTTTTGTTTTTAAATTTTTTTGAGGTCAATTGACACATAACATTAGTTTCAGGTATACAGTATAATAACCTGATATGTGTGTATATTGCAAAATGATTGCCACGATAAGCCTAGTTAATATCTGTCACCATATAGTTAAACAATTTCTTTTTTTGAAATAAGAACTTAAAAGATCTCCCTTAGCAACTTTTATATATGCAATACGGTATTATTAACTATAGTCACTGTACTGTATATTACATCCCCATGAATTAGTTATTTTATACCTGGGAGCTTGTCCCTTCTGACCCCATTCATCCATTTCACCCATCCCCTACCTCTGGCAATCACCAATCTATTCTCTGTATCTATGAATTTGGTTTGTTTGTTTGTTTGTTTCCAACATAGAAGTGAGAACATACCTACAGTATTTGTCTTTTTCTGTCTGACTTATTTCACTTAATATAATACCCTCTAGATCCATCCATGTTGTTACAAATGGCAAGATTTCTTTTTTTATTATGGCTGAGTAATATTTCATTGTATATATAAACCAGTTCTTCTTTATCTATACATTTTTGAATGGACACTTAGGTTGCTTCCATATGTTGGCAATGTAAATAAAGTTGCAGTGAACATAGGGATGCATATATCTATTTAAATTAGTATTTTGAGTTTCTTCAGATAAATATCCAGAAGTGGAATTGCCAGGTGATACGGTAGTTCTATTTTTAATTTTATGAGGAAACTCCACATTGTTTTCCATAATGGCTACAGTTTTTACAACCCCCCCAACAGTACATCAACATTCCCTTCTCTCCATATCCTTGCCAAGACTTGTTTGCTAATTTACTGATAATAGCCTTTCTCCCAGGTATGAGGTGATATCTCGTTATGGTTTTAATTTGCATTTCCATGATGATTAGTGATGTGCATCTTTCCATGTGTCTATTGGCCATCTGCATGTCCTCTTTGGAGAAATGTCTATTCAGTTCCTCTGCTAGCTTTTTAATTGGATTGGATTTTGTTGTTATTGTTGAGGTTTGGTGTTAAATTGTATGAGTTCCTTATATATTTTTGATGTTAACCCAATATGCGATGTATCATGGGAGAATATCTTTTTTCGATCAGTAGGGTGTGTTTTCATTTTTTTTATGGTTTCCTTCTCTGTGCAAAAATGTTTTAGTTTGAGGTAGTCCCATTTGTTTATATTTACTTTAGTTTTTTTTGTCTAAGGAGATCTATTATTTATTTATTTAATTTTTTTTCCCATTGATTTGAGAGAGAAAGAGAGAGAGAGAAGCATCAATTCACTGTTCCCACTGTTCCACTTAGTTGTTCCATTTATTTGTGTACTCATTGATTGATTCTCATACGTGCCCTGACCAGGGATCAAACCTATAACCTCGGTGCCCTGGGACAATGCTCTATCCAGTAAGCTGCCAAGCCAGGGCTGAGGAGATATAGTTAAATAACTATTACTAAGAGTGATATCAAAGAGTTTTTATTGCCTATGTTTTCTTCTAGGAGTTTTATGGTTTGAGGTCTTACATTAACTCTTTAATCCATTTTGAATATATATTTTGTATATGGTTTAAGAAAGTGATCCAGTGACCTTGAGATCAAACCAATGACCTTGGGCTTCAAGCCAGCAACCTTTGGGCTCAAGCCAGTGACCAAGGTGTCACGTCTATGATCCCACACTCAAGCCTGCAATCCCTTGCTCAAGCTTGTGAGCCAGCGCTCATGCCAGCAACATCAGGGTTTTAAACCTGGGTCCTCAGTGTCCCAGGTCATTGCTGTATCCACTGTGCCACCACCTGGTCAGGCTTTTTTCAATGTCTTCAGTTTTCCAAGTATAGGTGTTTTACCTGCTTGGTTAAATTTATTCTTAGCTATTTTATTCTGTTTGATGCAATTGTAAATGGGATTGTTTTCTCAACTTCTTTTTCTGATAGTTATCGGTATATAAAAGAAATCAACCAATATCTGAATATTCTGTATTTTGCTATTTTACTGAATTCATTTATTAATACTAGCAGTTTTTGGGTGAATTCTTTGCGATACTCTCTGGATTGTATGATGTCATCTGCAAATAATGAATTTTACTTTTTCCTTTCCAATTTGAGATGCCTTTTATTTCTTTTTCTTGTCTGTGATGGCTAGGACTACCAATACTGTATTGATTAAAGGCAGTGACAGTCGATATCCTTGTCTTCTTTTGATCTTAAAGAAAAAGCTTTCAGCTCTTCATCAAGTATGATATTATCTCTGGGTTTGACATATATGGTTTTTATTATGTTGAGGTATGTTCCCTCTATTTCCACTTTGCTGAGAGTTTTTATCATGATTGGATGCTGAATTTTTTCAAATGCTCTTGCTGTCTCTATTAATATGATTATATGATTTTTATCTTTCATTTTGTTTACGTGGTGTATAACATCAATTGATTTGTGGAAGTCTAACAAAACTTGCATCCCCAGTGTAAATTTCACATAATCATGCTATATGATCTTTTAAATATATTGTTGAAGTTAGTTTTCTAACATTTTGTTGAGGATTTTTATATTTATGTCCATCAAGGATATTGGCTTATAATATTCTTTTTTTTTTTTTTTTTAATGTCTTTGTCTGGTACTGATATCAGGGTAATGTTGGCCTCACAAAATGAGGTTGGGAGTCTTCCATCCTCTTTACTTTTTTGGAAGAGTTTGAGAAAGCTAGATATTAATTCTTTTTTGAATGTTGCTAAAATTTGTCTGTAAAGCCATCTAGTCCAGGACTTTTGTTTTTGATTATGATTTGATTTGTCAGATTTTCTGTTTATTTCTGATTCAGTCTTAGAAGATTGTAAGGTTCTAGGGAATTCATTTCCTTCAGGTTCTCCAATTTGTTGACATTGTTCGGTATTTGTATTTCCTGATAATCCTATATCTTTTTTGTGGTATTGGTTGCCACTTCTCTTTTATTTCTGATTTTACTTATTTAGGCCCTCTTCTTTTCTTGATGAATTCTGTTAAAGGTTTATCAGTTTTCATTCTTTTCAAAGAACCAGTTCTTAGTATCATTAATCTTTTCTAATGTTTTGTTTAGACTTTATTTCATTTATTTCTGCTCTTTTAATCTTTTCTTCCTTCTACTCACTTTCAGCTTTTTCCCCCTACTTCCTAGTGAAAGGGTAGATTTTTTATTTGAGATTTTTCTTGTTTCTTGAAGTAGGCCTATATTGATATAAATATACCTATAAGAACTGCTTTGACAGTGTCTCATAAATTTTGGGTCATTGTGTTTTCGTTTTCATTTGTGTCAAGGTATGCTTTGATTTCTTTCTTGATGTTGTCATTAACCTATTCATTCTTTAGTAACATATTATTTTCTTTCATGTGTGTGTTTTTCTATTTTCTTCTTGTAACTGATTTCTAGTTTATATCATTGTGTTTGAGGAAGATGCTAGACATTATTTGTCTTCTTAAATTTATTGAGACTTGTTTTGTGGCCTAGCATGTGGTCTAGCTGGAAAATGTTCCATATGTATTCAAAAATAATGTATATTCTGCTGCTTTTTGGTGAAATGTCCTAAATATATCAATGAAGTCCATCTGGTTTATTGTGTCATTTAAGGCCACCATTTCCTTGTTTTTGTATGGATAATCTATTCTTTGATGTTAATGGGGTGTTAAAAACCCCTACTATGACTATATTACCGTCAGTTTCTCCCTTTATGTCCATCAATATTTTCTTCAGATATTTAGGTGCCTCTGCATTGGGTGCATGATGTCTACAAGAGTTATATCTTATTGTTGGATTGATCTCTTTATTATGAAATGCCCTTCTTTGTCTCATTACAGCCAGTGTTTTAAAGTCTATTTTGTGTAATATAAGTATTGCTACCCCAGTTTTTTTTTTTCATTACCACTTGTATGAACTATCTTTTCTATCCCTCTATTTTGTGTGTGTCAGTCAATCTGAAGTGGGTGTTTTGTAGGCTGCTTATGTATTGGTATGCTTTATTAACTATTTAGTCATCCAGTGTCTTTTGATTGGAGCATTTAGTCCCTTCACCTTTAGAGTAATTACAGTAATTATGTACTTATTGCCATTTTATTATTGTTTTTCTAGTCTCTTCTCCTTTTTTTATTATCTTGCTAGCTTGTATGTTGATGATTTTCTATAGTGTTATTGGATACCTTTCTCTTTATTTTTTGTATATATCTTATAGGTTTTTGGTTTGTAGTTTCTATGTGCTTCATATATTCCAAGCTATGTTTATAGAAGTCTATTTTAAATTGATGATCACTTAAATTTGAACATATTCTAAAATCATGACCATTTTTACCCTCTTCATATTTATTTTTTGTCATTATATTTTACTTCTTTTGTGAGTGTTTGTGTGTAACTTTTTATTTATTGTAATTACACAGGATCTTCCTTATTGCCTTTTAACCTCTGTACTAGTTTTATAGTTGGTTGATCTACTGCTTTTACTAAAGTGTTCGCTTTTGTCAGTGAAAATTTTTTCTTTGTTAAATTTTCTTATTCACACTTTTTAGCTTTCTTTTTTTCTAAAAGAAGTTCCTTTAACATTTCTTGTAATACTGGTTTGATGGTAATGAGTTCCTTTAGCATTTTCTTGTCTGGGAAGCTCATTATTCTTTCTTCTTTTCTAAATGATAGCTTTACTGTGTTGAGTAATCTTGGTTGTAGGTTTTTGCCTTTCATCAGTTTGAATACTTTGTGCCATTCCCTTCTGGCCTTCAAACTTTTTGTTGAGAAATCAGCTAACAGCCTTATGTGAGCTTCATTGTACACTTTTTTTTTTGTTATTTTTAAGATTCTTTTCATTAAACTTTGGCATTTTAATTATGATGTGCCTTGTTGTGGGTCCCTGGGTTCACCTTGTTTGGGACTCTTTGCACTACCTGGACTTAAATGTCTATTTCCTTCACCAGGTTAGGGAAGTTTTCAGTCAGAATTTTTACAAATAGGCTTTAAGTCCCTTGCTCCCTTTTCTCTTTAGTATCTCATTATGATACATTTGATGCTACTCCAGAGGTCCCTTAAACTATTCATTTGTTGGATTTTTCTTTTTTGCTGTTTATTTGGGTGTTTTCTACTACATCGTTATCCAGCTCAGTGATTTATCTACTTCATCTCATATGCTGTTGTTTTCCTCTGTATGCTTTATTAAAATTATTAAAATGTTCATTTCTGACTGATTCTTTTTTTTGTATCTTCCTTTTTATTTTTTCTATCTCTTTACATTTTCACTGAGTTTATCTACTTCTGCCCTAAGTTCATTAAGCACCCTTACAACCACTGTTTTGAACTCTGTTTCGATAGATTGCTTGTCTACATTTCATTTAGTTATTTTTGTTTTATTTTTGTCCTATTCTTTCATTTTGGACATTTTTTATGTATGTCCTCATTTTGGCTGACTGCCTGTTTGTTTTTTGTAGATCTGCTGCATCTCCCTGTTTTGACAAAATGGCCTTTATGTAGAAGGTGCCCTACAGAACCCCATGATACAATTTTCCCTTGTCACCTGAGTTAATTGTTCCACAGGTGTCCCCTGTGTGGGCTGTGTGTTGTAGATGAACATCAGTTGTTGTTGGCATATCAGTGAGTGGGGTTGACTCTTAGGCTGACTGACTATGAGGGCTAGTCATGACTTTAGTGTATGTGCTGTTATGTAGCAGCTTTCTGCATGAAGTCTGGTCATTTTGGTGGGGCTATGGTGCCAGTTGAGTCTACCCTTTGAGTGTATCATTTATGGAACTGGCTGGGTGGTGTGTTGGTGTGGTCTTTAGCTCTCCATCAGGTGTGTTGTGTCTGTAGCCTCATTGGAGCAGCTATGGTGTAGGCCAGGGGTCCCCAAACTATGGCCTGTGGGCCGCATGTGGCCCCCTGAGGCCATTTATCCAGACCCTGCCACACTTCCGGAAGGGGCACCTCTTTCATTGGTGGTCAGTGAGAGGAGCACATTGACCATCTCATTAGCCAAAAGCAGGCCCATAGTTCCCATTGAAATACTGGTCAGTTTATTGATTTAAATTTACTTGTTCTTTATTTTAAATATTGTATTTGTTTCCATTTTGTTTTTTTTACTTTAAAATAAGATATGTGCAGTGTGCATAGGGATTTGTTCATAGTTTTTTTATAGTCCAGCCCTCCAATGGTCTGAGGGACAGTGAACTGGCCCCCTGTGTAAAAAGTTTGGGGACCCCTGGTGTAGGCCATGGTCAGCAACCACTTGTGCCAAGCTTAAAGCCACTTGGTAGGAGCTACAAAATAATCTATAGATGATTGCTGCCTGTTATGGGCTTGGAAGTACTAGGAAGAGTCTATTCTATGAACCAAGACAGCTGACCCCTTATGCCAGGCTTGGGACCCTTTGGTGAGCACCACAATGTGAGTTGAGGCTAGCTGCCACTTGTGCCAGGTATGATTGCTCAGTTGAATCTACATTCCAGGTCAAGACTGGAATGTTTGTGCCAGGCTTGAGGCTACCTGATGGGATTTACAATAAAATTGAGACTGGTTGCTGCTTGTGTTGGGTTTGGGGCCACTTAGCAAGAGCTACTTAGCATGCTATGTTGGCTGCTATTTGTTTGGGGTTTGTGGACCTTTGAAAGATTTAGGGAAAGGCTGCAGTGCAAGCCAAGACAGGTTGCTTATGTGGAGGAGCTGTTGGAAGAGGCTCCTGACAGGTGAATGAGTTGGGTATCTCATGGAATCACCAGGGCAGGGTGAATAGTGTAAGCCAGATTAATGGGGAGCACATGTTTGGTGCCTGCTTGTGTTGTACTGGATGAAAGGAGAGCTCACAAAAACAAAAACAAAAAAAACAATGGCACTTGCCTGTGCTTCTGTTCCTGGAGAGAGTTGCCTCAGCCCCTGCAGCCCTCATCATTAAGATAGTCAATACAGTTCTTCCCTATATGTCCTTGGTGTGTTCTGAGCTGCTCCCCCTTCTCTGGAGCTTAGAGTAAACGAGTTTTTAGTGAATGAGTATGTGTACAGGCCCTTTAAGAGAGGCATGTCTTCATCTTCAGCCCCTTGTCTTAGATGCAATTTCTACTGGTTCCCATAGCCGGATATTATAGGTACTCCTCTTCCTGGCACTGGTACCTTGGCTGGGGAGACCAGTATGGAACAGGGAATACTTGCTCCTCAGGGAGGAACTCCACAGCTGAGATATAAACTTCCAATTCTTAATCGCCACAACATGGGTGTGGTTGCTGACCATACATGTCTCTGCCCCTGCTATTAGTCTCATTGTGGCTTATTCCTTATATCCTTAGTCATAGGAATTCTGTTCAGTTTGTCTTCAGATGTTTAAGAATGATAGTTGTTTCATAATTTAGTTGAATTTTGGGGTGATTCTGAAAAGAGGTAAGCAAAAGAGTTTGCCTTCTCTGCCATCTTGACCAGAAGTAGGCAGTTCTGAGTCATCTTAATAGGAACTCTGTGGGCTTTCTGGATTTGGGTATCTGTTTCCTTCACAAGGTTAGGGAAGTTATTTCTTCAAATACATTTTCTTCCCCTTTCTGTCTCTCTTCTCTGGGACCCCTATTGTGAATGTTGTTCTGCTTAATGATGTCCCACAAGTCCCTTAAGCTATCTGTATTATTATTATTATTTGTACTTTTCTTTTTGTTGCTGTGATTGGATGAGTGCCATTGACCTGTAATTTAGTTCATTGATACTTTCTTCTGCTTCATCTAGTCTGATGTTGAATCCCTCTCTCATATCTTTCAGTGCAGTCATGGTACTTTTCACCTCTGACTTCTATTTTGTGCTCTTATATTTTATGTTTCTTTGTTAAAATTCTCATTGTGTTCCCCCAATCTTTTCCTGAATTCAGGGAGCATATTTATGACCATTATTTTGAACTCTTTATCAGATAAATCACTTCTCCCCATTTCATTAAGGACATTTTTTATGAGGTTTTATCCTGTTCTTCATTTGGAACATATTTCTTTGTTTTTTCATTTTCCTCATTTTTCTGTGTTGGTTTCTATGATAAAATAGCCACCTCTCCCAGTCTTGAAGAAGTGGGTTTGTGGAAGGGATGAACTTTGTTATTCAATCTTGCCCTAGCTTTTGGTCTTCTCTCAGTTTCTTGTGTTTATTCCAGCAGCCTATTCTATTTATACTGGATTTTAGTAGTACACAGTATGCCAAAAGAGGTTAGTGTCTCAGAAGGGAGGATTTCAGTCAGCACCTAGAGTCAGGCTGAATTAAAGCCATACTCAAAAGCCTGTCCTGAGCTTTAAAAGCTCAGGCATCCCTGGCTAGATAACTTAGTTGGTTAGAGCATTGTCCAGAAGCACAGAAGTTGCAGGTTCAATCCCTAGTCAGGGCACAGACAGGAGCAGATAGATAGATTTTCCTCTCTCTCTCTTTCCCTCTATCCCTTCCTCTCTCTCAAACCAATATATTAAACATTAAAAAAATAAAATAAAAGCTCAGGAAAGCTTTTAAAGTATGCAAAAACAGGGGTTCAGAAAAGGAGGTGTTCAGTTGTGAGCGTGCAAAACACAGCGTTTCTTCTTCTTCTTCTTCTTCTTCTTCTTCTTCTTCTTCTTCTTCTTCTTCTTCTTCTTCTTCTTCTTCTTCTTCTTCTTCTTCTTCTTCTTCTTCTTGTATTATATGTTTTTCCCTATGAACAACTGTAAACCTACTTTTGCTCACTCCTGTACACAGTCTTGTGGGGCTGCAAGCAGAAGTCCCATTGGATGCAAGTGCCAGGTGAGTTAGAGGTATCCCCTGGTGGTGCCACAAAAATCAGGGCTTCAACATGTGTACAAGTACTTTTCTCAGAGAGACCAGGCCCCTGGAGTGAGGCAGAGAGAGAGTACAAAATGGCATCCACCAGCCTCTGTCCATTTAGGCCACTTAGATGTGTGCCAGACCAGAAGCCTGCACCTCAGGCTGAGCTCCAAGCAAGCATATAGTCCTTTTTCACAGAAGGAATGGGGGTGCATTTTATTCTCCTCCCTGCAAACTGCCTCAGGGATGGTAGCCAACTAAAAACTGTCTCTGTTTGTTATAGCCCTGTGGGCCCAGGAATGTAAGCCCTGATGGCCAGCAGAGCTGCAAGATCAAGGGGTGTCCCCTGGGCCTCAGCCACTGGAAGAGGGGCTCCAGACATGTGTCAAAGCTTTCTTCTGGGAGCTAATGGCTCTCAGGAGTATGGCAGAGAGAGAGCACAAAGATGGTGCCCACCCTCTGAGGTCTCTGGGGAAGACCACAGCAACCCTTACCTGTGTAATTAGAAGCCTGCCCCTTAGGCAGGAGTTATGAAGACCAGCTAATATGTACTAGTTTTCTATGGCTGCTCTAACAAGTTACCACGAATTTCACGGCTTAACAAAGCACCCATCTGTTATCTCACAGTTCTGTTGGTCAGAAATCAGGGCCCAGCGTGGCTCAGCTGTTTCTCTTCTCTGGATTTTACATGGTTGGAATCAAGGTGTTGTGGGCTGCATTCTTTCAGGGGGCTCTGGTGGTAAATCTGCTCCAGGTTCATTCAGGTTGATAGCAGAATTCAGGACTAAGAACCCTGTTTCTTTGCTACCTGTTGGCTGGAAAATGTTCAGTGTCTAGAAGCTGCACACATTTTCTGGCTCATGGGCCCCTTCCTATACCTGCAAAGCCAGTAACTGTCGAATAAATCTTTCTTATCTCCTGAATCTAATGCCCTCATCTGCCTCCTGCCCTCTCTGCCTCATGTCATTGCATCCCTCTGACTGACTCTACCTTGGGCCCACATGGCTAGTTCAGGATAATCTCTTTAGATTAAAATCAGTTTGGTAATAACCTTTTAATTCCATCTGCAGAGCCCCTTCACACATGAATAACTTGGGGATGGGACTCAGGGGGTCACCTCAGAACTCCACCACCATTGTATCCAACTCCCAGCTTCTGTGGCCACTGCACACTTCCAGTGGCAATGCCTTGAAGCATTAGCTTTATAGAGTTTGTACTTGAGGTTTTTCTGTAGGCTTTGGGGCCAGTGATAGAATCTCCATGAAATCTCCTGGGATTTTCTTTATAATTTGAATAGAAGGGCTGGGAGAGTCACAGGGATCAAGCTGAAGATGGGCAAACTAAGGTGTAGTCACTGAGAGGGCTTCGCTGAAGTCACACAGACTTAAGATCAGAATTTAGTTGTCCCAGTGTCTGGGCCATGGTTATTTCCTCCCTGTTATTTCCTCAATTATTCATTCACTGACTTACTCATCTATTGATCAAAGAATTATCAAGTACCTACTCTATAAAAGACATTTGCTAGATTCATGAGATATAAGACATTTACAGACTTTGCTCCCATGAGCAAACTTTGTAGTGAGAATTATATACATCAAACAAACAAATATGCCTATAATTAACTAGATATTTATAACATAATTAATATGAAAGGAAAGTGGAGGCTTTCATGAGAGTTTTTAATGAGGAGATCTAACCTCATTTAGAAGGATCTGGAAATGAAAAACTAATATTCAAACTGAGGCCCAGATAATAAATAAATGTTAGCTAGGTGTAGACGATTAGGAATGGGCTAGCATTAAAGTAGAGCAAATGGCATACGGGAAAGTTCTAAGGCACAAAGCAAAATAGATAAATCAGGGAAAGTCAGTGTGGCTGGAAATACAAAGGAAAGGAGGGAGAGAATGGAATAAGATGGGTTTGAGAGATGGGATATGACAGAGTGACCATGGCCTTGATGGCCCTTGTAAGGAATTTCAATTGTATCCTAAGTGAAAGGGGAAGCCACAGGAGGGCTTTGCATTTTTAAAAAGAGAGCACTCTGGTTGTTGTATAGACTAGATTGGAGGAAGAAGGTGAGGACATGTGGAGTGTGGACACAAAGGAATATATATTTAATGAGGCTAATTAGGAAGTGTTGCAACAGCCCAGGTGAGAAGTAGCTTAACCCAGCATTTTGAGAACTAGGATAGAGGCAGTAAAGGTGAAGGACAAAATGGATCCAAGACATACTATTTTGGAGGTAGAATTGTCTTGACACTTGCTGATGGATCAGATGTGGGAGTGGGAAAGATGGTCAAGATGATTCCTGCTTTCTGTCATATTTGTGGCTCTCCGTATGACACAAGTCAATTAAAACTTATATCCTTATATATAACAGAAAGCCTTACATTATATTGATACTTTAGCTTATGTGATGTCTTCAGCATTGTAATGTTTCTCCATGTTCTCTGTATTTCCATCCTATTTCTTTCTCATTTCATCTGGGCTAGAGAATACAAATGGTGGTCCCAGACACAGAAAAATTAGCATGAAAGCACATCCTCTCTTCTCACTAGTCACTGCCTCATTTCTCCTAGGTCCATTTTGATATTCTTTGCCCACACAGACCATTGGTTGCTGCTAATTCTCATGATAATATTAATCTCCACACCTGCCTTGGTCACAAAAAGCAGTATGTGGCCACGGTGTGTAACCCTTGGTGGATGTTGCTCTATTCCCAAGTGACAACATGTACCCTAGAGCGAACTTCTTCAGCTAAAATATGTACAGTCGTCCCTGGATATCTGAGGATTGGTTCTAGGATTCCAGGACCTTTCTGCAGACACCAAAACTGGTGGATGCTCAAGTTCATTCTATAGAACAGCATAGTATTTGCATGTAACCTATGCATATTCTCCCATATACTTTAATAAATCACCGCTGGGTTACTTATATTACCTAATGCATTATAAATGCTATGTAAATAATTGTTATACTTTATTGTTTAGGGAATAATGACAAGAAAAAAATGTCTGTGCATGTCCAATATACGTACATGCAACTATTCTAGGCCTAACTACATAATACATGTCAGCGACAACATAACTTTTTCTTTGTAAAAGTATTTTCAATCTCTGGCTGGTCAAATGTGCAGATGCAGACTCTGTAGATGTGGAGGGCTAACTAGAATCCCAATGCAAGCTCCGTGGTCATGGCCTGAAGGTTGTTTTAACAGACGTCTTTCTGGCTCTTCTTTTTCTTCTTCTGGAGACTCTAATATCAGATTGTTTGGGTTTAAATTAATCCCAGATCTTCCAGTTACAACTGGGGTGCCGTAGGCATTTACCTCATCTGCTTTCTCATTTGTAGGAAGAGGATAAAATTAGGCTATTGGGAGTTTTGAATGAAAGAACCCTTATAAAACATTTAGCACACTGCTCAGCCCATAGGAAGTACTCCACAATGGGAGTTATTATTATTGTTGTTTTCATTGTCAGGGAGAGAGGTGCTAGCACATCACTTTCTTTTTTTTTTCTTTTAAAATTTTTTTTCCATTGATTTGAGAGAGAGAAAGAGAAAGATTGAGAGAGAAGCATGAACTCGTTTCACTTATTAGTTTCTTTTAGTTGTGTAGTCACTGATTGCTTCTTGCCATGTGCCCTGACCGGGGACCAAACCCATGATCTCAATGCGGGATGATGCTTTACCTACCAAGCAACCTGGCCAGGACCACTAGCACATCACTTTCTTTCCTTTTGCTCTTCTCTGATAATGACAGTTTAGAGGGTTTTCTCTTAGAAGGAAAAGATTCTGAACAGGCCCTTGTTCCTGTCTAGGCTTTGCCAAGTTTGTTGCTCTGGACACAAACATTACTGTGAAGAGAAGCTATGGGTACCTTCCCTTATGTGAGCTCATCTGACAGCTGAGCTTTGCTCAGCACCCTGTGTTTTCATTTTGCTGGCTTAGTGTGGCCATCACTCCCCTGGGGACCGAAGCAAATACACCCCTTCAACATTCTGTCCAAGAGAATGCTGCTTGACTATGTCGGCAGGAGACCGTGAGTTGATTTGACAGGTCTCTGGGTAAGTCAGTTAGCTCTTTGAAAAGAGGGTTGATGATGCTGATAAAAGGGAGGTAGAGGGAAGGCAACAGCCCATCCAAGGCCCTTTATAAGTTGATCTCAGTGGTCTTTCCATCTCTTCCTCCAGCTGCCCACCCTGCCCACTCCCTGTCATCTCAGTTTGTAAGCCCTTTGACAGTATTGTGACTTTGTATGGGGTTTTATCGTTTGAGATTCCTTCTTCAACATCTTTGCCTTCTTTAACTTACAAATTCTTGCTTATCTTTCAAGACTCAGGTGAACTGTCATTTCTGTCTTGCCTTTTTTTTTTATTCATTCATTCATTCCGCAAGTATTTATTAAGCAAGGCACTATGCTAGATATATAAGATAAGCTGTGAACAAGATAAAGTCCCAGTTCTCACGGTGCTGATGTTGTAATGGAAGAGACCGACAATAAACAAATAAATGAACTGTAGACTGTCATGTTGTGATAAAGTCTGTGAAAAGACCAAAAAAAGGTGAGCAGGTGTGGAAGGAGCTGCTTTGCAAGGAAGTGGTTTTGGAATTAAAACATGAAAGGAAATCAGCTATGTGAAGAGCAGGGGTCTTGATGCACAAACAAGTTATTTGTTTGAAGAAAAATTGGTAGGGCCCTGGCCGGTTTGCTCAGTGGATGAAGCATTGGCCTGGTGTGTGGACATCCCAGGTTTGATTCCTGGTCAGGGCACACAGGAGAAGTGATCATTTGCTTCTCTTCCTCCCCCCTTCCCCTTCTCTCCCCCTTCCCCTTCTCCCCCTCTTCCCCTCTTGCAGTCAGTGGCTTGATTGGGTTAAGCATTGCCCCACATACTGAGGATAGCTTGGCTGGTGTGAGCATTAGCCTTAGGCACTGAGGATATCTGGTATGAGCTTTGGCCCCAGACTGGGTTTGCCAGGTGGATCCTATTCGGGGTGCAAGCAGGAATCTGTCTCATCTCCCCTCATTTCACTTAAAAAAATAGTTGGCAGGACTGAAACAAGACAATCAAGGGGAAGAGGGGATGAGAAGAGATCAGAGATCTCAGTTAAGGAGTCCAGAGTTTATTCTGAGCGAATAAGCAGAGGTAAAATCTGATTTTGTATTTGCAATAGCACTCTGCTATGCTTGTGGAGAATGGATGAGGGAGGAGAAAAAATAAGACAAGAGAAAGAAAGGCAGAAAGAAAAACAGGAAGCCTAGTTGGGAGGCTTCTGTAGCAGTCCAGGATGGAGACAATGGTGGTTTGACCCAGAATTACAACTGTGAATTGGGGGTAGACCATTTAGAGATATATGGTAGAAGTGTGGTTAATGGGACCTTGCTAATGGATTAGATTTGGGGGCAAAAAAAAATTAATCTTAGGTTTTGGGTTTGAGCAACTGGATGAATGAATTGTTACTCCATTTACTGTGATAGCAGACATTTAGTGATAACAATGTTTAAGGGATTGGGGTGTCTGAAGTCTAATTTTGACATATTAATTTCAAAATGTTTATTAAACATCTGAAGGGAAATGTCAGGTAGCTATTGAATCTATAGGTGGGACTCTTGAGGATAGATAATAGCATATATATATATATAATCCCCCAGATCCCAGAATGATTAGTGAAATTCTCCCTTGCTGGAATTATTATAATTCCAACAGAACCTAGATTCTTCTACTTCTGTATGTCCTACATCATATCAAACATTAAAATTTACCTTTATCCTACCTTAAATTTAATTATTTGATTCCTTAAGACTTGAGTTGCGGTCGACTAGTTTGACATGTTGCATTTTGTAGATACTTAAAATACAATTTAACTTCTGTTCATTTTAGAGGCAACTCTATTTTTGTTCCAGGGTATTTTTGGATGCCCTTGGAAAGCTAGCAGTGACAGCATAAGACCTTAAGCACTTAATGGGTAAAGTGAGCTTCCTGCTCTCACAACAATATTTATGTCCCTTTTAAGGCACTTAAATACCTTCATATTATAGGCCTGTGTTTTTGTATCTGTGCCCCTCATTAGACTGTCAGCTTGAAGAGGGCAAGAATAACCTCAGAGCTTGGTGTATGACAGGGACCCAATGTCTATTTATGGAAGCATTAATTGGAGCTCATAAGGAGAAAAAGGCAAGTCTAGGGATACAGTGTGCTTTCTCTCTGAACTTGGGAAACCTCCTCCCCCTTGCCTTGCAACATCTGTAACATAGGCTTGATTTTCTTCTCTGGCACTTTTAAAAAGGGAGGCAGTATTGTGTAGAAGGTTGACGGTATGGGCTCAAATCTCAGGAACCTCCCTTACTAGCTATGAATCTTGCATCAGAAAGTTAATCTCTTATAGACCTCTGATTTTTGTTTGGGCCAAATGAAATAAAAGCATTTTTAGTAAAACTCTGTCAACCTTAAAACACTATAGTCTTAAAATAATGTCTTATTTTCTAAAATGCAAAAAGGTCGTAGAATTCAGGGCTCAGGGAATGTTTCTGGAAATTTCTAGGAAGTGAGGATACAAAATATCTTTTGTTGCCTGACACGTGGCCCTATATAAAGGAACAACGGCCTTTTAGAGAGAACCTTGTAAGAAAATGATTCAGTAACAAAATAGTCACGCCCTTCCAGGTCCCTTGCAGGTAGAGAGTAGGAAGTTCCTGCTGGCGTTCCTAGGTCCCACACTGGCCCTCTGACACATAGTCATGCTGCTCCAATGCATCCTTCTTGCCCAAGAATTGACTTGGGGCTGGATTTTCAACTCTCGTGAAGAAGAGACATAGTGTATGGATCACAGCCCCATTTCTAGGTGCCAAGTAGTTCTACTGAGCCACAGTGAAATTAAGTCCATCTTGACTATGCTCTGCTAAATTTGTCAATAGCTCCAATGTATTCTGCTGCGAACTTCAGATTTTATGGGTTTGCAACAAAAATAATAATTGGAAGTTCAATAGATATCAAGCAGGGAAGAGAAGCAGTTTTATGCTTTCTGTCACTGACTCATATTGAGCTTGAGGCGGGGGCCAAGCTGGGGCCAGGTGAGGTCAGGCTGCAGTTGGCCTTTGTGCACCCACTAGTTTGTATTCAAGGATGAGAGGACAGAGTGTTGGACTGGCCAGGCCACAGCTTAAAACTGCCTTCCGTTTTCTTTCTATTCGTTGAGCTGCTGTCATGCCCTTTGTGTGAGGCTGACCCATAACACACAAGTAGGTAAGAAACCACTCCTAACTCTGTCTTAGTTGCATGATACTCTTTTTACATGCGGGGGATAAGGTGTTAAATATTTGTGTTCACATGTGCCTAAAGTGTTGATCACTTGACTGAGAAACTTTAATTTGGTAGTCATAACAACAGTCACTTTCTCTGCTCCACTAAGTACTCAGGTTTTGAGTTCCCCCAAAAGAAGGGCAGCCTATTGAGTGGAAAACAATGTGTGGGGTGAGAAGGAAATTCCCATCAATCCAGATGAGAGTGACAGTCAGCAGGGTCTCCATGGGTGTGGGAGTTGAGGAGGTTGGGCACCCTGTTTGTCCTCTGCAAAGTGTGAAAACATAGATTCTTTTTGACTAACCCATCAAATTTTGCAGCCATGGGCTAATTAGATTAAAACCATTAAAACAATTCACTTGCTTCCCTGAACATCTCTTATGCAGCAAGTTTGCTGGTGACGCTCTTCCTGCACTTCTCCCGTCTGCCTACTTAAGCCTTAGCCAGCCTCGAAGACCTAATTCCAGCTCCATCTGCTCCAGAAAACTCTCCCCAACCAGACAGTTCAAAGGAATTTCTGCCTCTCTGAACTAGGTAACTTTGTCTTCCATTCATTTGAGGTTTAGAATTCACTACTTACGGTTAATCATCTGTTAAATTTTATTTTTATTATTTTGAGTCTGGCTATGTAACCTTAACTTATTTCAAGTCCATATGACTCAGCTTCCTTATTTATAAACAGAATACTACATGTACCTCTGCTCTAGAGCTTTAGTGAGACTTAAGAGAGGATATATTTACATCAGTACGTATATACTCTATATTCCCATATTGTGCAGCACACAGAGTAAATCGTCGATGAGATTAGTTTCTCTTCATCCCCATAGTTGGACATCACAACAGCAGAGGCTTGCTCTTACACCTTGTTGTAGCTTCAGCTCTTTAAACCTAATTGGAACTCAATTTGTTTATTGCTTTTGCTGATCTCATTTCTTTTCCCAGAAGACAGAGCATTGAATCTTTAAGGCTAAGACCGCAACTCAAGCAGAGTTCAGTAAAATCTATATTCCTTTGTTGTTTCTTCTTTTCTCTTTCTTTCTTTGCCCCTAACTATTCAGTCCTACCTTGTGGCATGTACTGGAGATTCACTTAGACCAAGGCATCATTCAGGCATCCTGGAATATAGCTCCTGTCAGTTTTATATACGATATTATTAACCCTTTGAGTAGTGAGTTTTTTCATGCTTGCTGAGATTTTTTTTTTTCAAAAAATGAAATTAGTTCCAGTTCCAGTTTTATTAACTTAAAATCATGTTTGTTTGATAACCAATTTATGGAAATAAGAACACACATCTGCCTTTTTTTAATGCTGCCTTACACATTTTTAAAATAAAAATTTTTGTTATCTGGATGGTCAGGAGGCACAAGGACGTACATGAATGCTTGTACTACTCAAAGGGTTAAATTGTACAAGGCTATCTTTTAACAGCTTTCACATTCACCACCAACTCGTGCCCGGCCCCTTGGCGCCCAGCCCCACGGCCCCCAGCCCTCTCTCCGTCACTGTGAGTGTGCAGTAGTCCACACCCTAGGACATGAAGGGCGGGCCCTGATGGCCCCTACGTGGAGATGGAATCTGCACAATCCAATGGAAACTGCCCTAAGCTTTTATAGAGTTCTTTCTACAAATGAAATTTGACATACATTTATGACCGGACCTAAACTGTTCCTTTCTTATATTGCTGTTACTCTATCCCTCCTTTTCAAATCCCACTTCTACTCACCCTTTCTTTCTAATTTTAGATACTTCATTGCCCCCCTTTCTTCCCTTTCCTCCACATTCAGCTTCTATGTGGAAACAGAGAAGTCTCTCATTACCTCACCCTTTCAGAGATGTTTACACATGGGTATGGACAGATCAAATAAACAGGAACTTAGGTTAATTTAATAGAAAAAATAAAATATGGAATAACATTGATTTTGGCCAGTTATCAATTACAACCATTCTACTATATTTTACAAAAAAACAACTGAACATTTTACACATGTACAGTATTTTTCAGTAAAAGTGAATTTGGATTTAACAATGGATCACTAATCGAAAGTAAAAAGACAAAAGAGAACAGAAGATAGGGCTTTTGTCTCTAGAAGGTTAGAGCATTTGTTACGTCTCCAAACTTTGTACTATCCATTACATATATCTCATTATGAATATATATATATTTATACATAATATATAACATTAACTTAAACTTTGAAAGCATTATGTTCTAGTTAATAATATTCTGTAGATAAATGAGGCAGTAACACACTAGTAGTTAAACCGGTATTTCCACAATGTGCGCCTACACGGTCAGTGGGAAATAGAACATACTTTGGTGGACCCCAATGAATCTGGCTGTCATATTTAAGGTTATTTGTCTAAGAACACAGACATTAGTTTTATCTTTCCTATCATAGTAACTTTTGTGCCTCAAATATTATTGGATGGTTTAGTTAAATGGATTCCTTTGCAGGCAAATCTGGTTTCCCCATCTGCTTGACCTTGCTTAGGTTATGCTTACATTTGTCCATTTAAAGACTGTGCCTTTAAATGTAAGAGTCTAGATGCTGGACCCAGGATTAACTTGCTTTCTTCAGGTCAGAGGGGCCTGCAACGTTATGAAGAGGAAGACTGCTCAGCAAATCAGTTGATTCCCTAGTTACTTATGAATCATTACATGACTCGGTATTACTACAATGCTAATGAAGAGGGTCAATAGATTCTTGACTTGTTGTTTACCTTGGCTTGGATGTTAACTTTGATGTCTAGGAATGAATATTTTCAAGGTAGTCTTTTTACTAACTTGTTTCTTAGATGGAGACCTTAGCATCCACATGCCAGCTCCTTCCTAGGATAATCTATGTTGATATCATTCCTCTTCCCATCTGTGAGGCCAGTGACATCTTGGAAGCAAAAATAAAGTCTGTAAGATGGCTGGTCATTCCCAAAGCAAATGAGGTCACCAATGGAGCTTTGACATGAAAAATGAGGAACCCTGCTATCAGTCTATCTTCTCCTACACAGAGAAACTCAGAAGTAGTATAAAGATCTATCAGGCTTTCTCATTTCTGACCACTGATCCAAAAACAGTTTTGCATAATTCAGTCTGCTAGATTCCAGGATGTTTAGGGAGTCATAGAAAACCAGTGAAGATGTTTCCAAGAAAACAGATGATCTCAATGACATTTAGTATACAGGGGTATCATAGCACAGTTACAGAGGGACAGAGGAGTGGGAAAATAACAGAACCAGGAGGGTACAATCATGCCGCCCATATTCAACTTCCAGTTTTATTTTCTGAAAATGAGAAGGTGAAAAAACGTCTAATAAGCACCATTAAAAGACATTGCCCGGCCAACTTGGGCACGAGCTTAAATATTATTTAAATCAATTCCATTTCTTAAAAAAACACAGGACCTTTTAGAAACTTTTGACTGCAGGAAGAAATTTCCTGAATCACATCCAAAATGCTTTTCACCACAACAAATGGAATTTCTGATGGCCTTTAAAAAAATGCTATGGGGATAATGGCTAGATAGCACCAAGAGATTGTGCAGGGTCTACAAAGTGAACACTCTAGATTTGGGGGACCTGGATCAGTCTCAGCTCTTTTGTGTGACTTTGCATTCTGTCCATCACCAATTTGATTATGCGGACCAATCCCACTTGACCAGCTGTGTGTAAAAGAACCCCGTCTACAATGGAAAAGCCAGTAGCAGCAAGTCTATCTGATGAAACCAGTGGAGCAGACTTATCAAGTGAGTATAATGCCAAAACCACATAACGCATCAAGTAAATTACGTGTGGAAGGGATCATTGTTCAACTGTGAAAAACTAAAACAAACGACACTGAAAACACAACTCTGCGGGATGTTCTTAATGCCCTTAGGTCCAATTTCCTGCCATTTCCCCCAGTGATGGACTCAAATGACTAATGTGAGAGCTTTTTGTTTCATTTTGATCTATGTCTACTCTTCTGACTTTTTGAAAGGTATTTTTAGGCATTTCAAAGGGGAAACAAGCAAGTAAAAGCAAAAGGAAAAAAAAAAAAGGACCTTCAAAACCAGGGCAGGAAATCAAATCATTACTTCAATGTCAAATTTTGGCATCAAATACTTTGGTCATACAATAGTGTCTCTGTGGTTCTGGCTGTTTAGCACTAAACACCCAGTTATAAAAGGTAGGCTTGTTGTAGGTTTATTTTTTTTTTCCATTTAAGTTCTGACAAAACAGTTCACCATCTCCCTGCACAGATTTGAGAGAGAGAGAGAGAAAAAAAAGAGAGCAAGAAAGAGAGAGGTGGCTTGCTTTTTTTTTTTTTTTTTTTTTTGCTTTTTTTTTTCCTTTTTAATAATAATATGGAGTAATCTATAAGTCTACAGGAACAAAGGAATCTAGGATGGAAGCTCAGCCTTGGAATGTACATGTTTTGCAGCAAAGTTGTTGAAGAACCTTCCGTTGGCACAGATTGTTCTTTTTCACTAGCATACAGAAGCCTCCTTCCGCCCAGGACTCTTCCGTTGCTTTTCCAGGAAGCCAACAAGAGAGAGGGAGAGTTGAGGACGAGAGCAGCATGATGTACACACACGGAAGAAGGTTTTGATTGACCAGAGAGGCAGATTGGGGGATTGGAAGAGATCATTCAGGAGCAGTCAACAAGGAGGAAATTTGGTCCACCCAAAGTGATTTCAGTCAACAGCATTGTTTTTCAAGGAGAGGTATTGCAGTCCAATGGTAAATGTGATTGGTATCCATTTGTAAAAGGGGAAAAAAAAAGATTAGAAAAAGAATAAATTAGAAATCAATAATATAAGCAAGGAATTTTTATTTTTAGAATTACCTAGAACAGAGAGTAATAGTCATTTACACTATATTTCAGTGACTCTAAGACACTGGGTTTAAGATGCACCACTATTTTAAAGTACTATCAAGACAAAAATGCTTCTTACTAAATGGTGACCAATATTCACTTACCAATTTTATGCTTATTGAAAGTATTTGTTAAATTTATATAACATGTTGTTTTATTTCTGTGAAGTAACTCTTCCTTTGAATACTGAACAACTGTTTAATTTTTTGAAGCAATTTTGAACTGTAATGAAATCCAACATAAGTAGTAATCATGTTCCTCACTTGAGTAGACATCTCTGTGACTATATTCACAGTCAATGACAACTATATCACATCAACCTGCTGGGTCAAAAGCAGTCGTAAGTTGCCATGAATTATGAGATGCATCTGATTTCAGAGATGATAGAATGTAAAAGAGGTATGTCTTAGAATCACTAAAATATGACAGTTGAAAAAGAATAAATAGCACATCCCAAATGCAATCACCATGTGACTTGAAAAGCCTGGTGAGCCACTGGCACTCTTTTTCTGTTTTCTTTTTCTTCCTACAAATTTAATGGTCTTTATAATTATAATATGTAATATCTGGGACCTAAACAGAATATATAACATAAGAAAGCATAATAATACTCTGACCATCCACGACCCCATCACCCTTCAGAATGAGAGTATTTCTGATTCTTCTGGATCTGCCATGAGCTTATTTTTCTTCTTCACTTCCATAAGTAAACTCTCTAAAACCTGTGGTTATCATTTCCTTATTTTTTAATTACAATTGACTTGCAATATTATATTAATTTCAGATGTATAACATAGTGATTAGACATTTATATACCTTACAAAGTGATCACCCCAATATAGTACCCATGTGACACCATATAGAGTTATTACAATATTATCAACTATATTGCCTTTGCTATACCTTACATCCCGTGACTTTTTATAACTGCCAATTTGTACTACTTAATCTCTTTACCTTTTTCACCCATCCACCCCAATCCCTCCCAAATGGCAACCATAAATTTGTTTCCTGTACCTATGAGTTTGTTTTGTTCCTGTTTTTAGATTCCATATGTAAATGAGATCATATGGTATTTGTCTCTGTCTGTCTGCCTTCTTTCACTTAACATAATATCCTCAAGACCCATCCCTGTTGTTGCAAATGGCAAGACTTCATCCTTCTTTTGGCTGAGTACTATTCCTTCGTATAAATATACACCACATCTTCTTTGTCATTTGTTGATGGATACCTAGCTTGCTCCCATATCTTGGCTGTTGTAAATAGTGCTGCAATTAACGTAAGGGTGCATACATCTTTTTAAATTTCTGGATTTCTTCAGATAAATACCCACAAGTGGAATTACTGTGCTATATGGTAGATCTATTTTTACTTTTTTAAGGAACCTCCCTAATGTTCCCCATAGTGCCTGAACCAATATACAATTCTACCAAGAGTGCATGAGTGTTCCCTTTTCTCCATATCTTTGCCAAAACATTTTGTTTGTTCACTTATTGAGGATATCCACTCTGACAGGTGCAAGGTGATATCTCATTGTGGTTTTTATTGTCAGTTTGCTGATGATTAGTGATGTTGAGTATCTTTTCATATGTCTATTGGCTAGGTGTATGTTCTCTTTGAAGAAATGTCTATTTAAGTCCTCTGCCCATTTTTAATTTTTTATTCAAAGTTTTTATGGTGTTAAGTTGCATGAGTTCCTTATATATCTTATATATCTTGGGTATTAACCCCCTATAGGATATGTCATTGGCAAATATAGTTACCAATCAGATTTCTTTTTTCATTTTTTGATGGTTCCCTTCACTGTGCAAAAACTCTTTAGTTTGATGGATCCCATCCCCCCCTTGGTTTTTATTGCCTGAGGAACTATGTAAAAAAAAGTTACTAAGAGCTGTGTCAAAGTCTTTCTTGCCTGTGTTTTCTTCTAGTTTTATGACTTCAAGTCTTACATTTACGTCTTTAATCTATTTTGAGTTTATTCTGTGCATGGTGTATGAAAGTCATAATTTCATTCTTTTTTATGTATCTTTCCAGTTTTCCCAACACCATTTATTGAAAGAGTATCTTTACTACATTGTATACTTTTGCTCCCTTTGTCATAGATTAATTGACCATGTAGTTGTGGGTTTATTTCTGGGATCTCTATTCTGATCCATTGATCTGAATGTCTTTTTTTTTTTTATGCCAATACTATGCTGTTTTAATTACTATAGCCTTGTAGCATAGTTTGATATCAGGTAGCATGAAACTCCAACTTTGTTCTTCCTCAGGATTGCTGTGGCTATTCGAGGTCTTTTGAAATTTCATATAAATTTTAGGATTATCTGTTCTAGTTCTGTAACAGATGACATGGTGTTTTACTGCATTAAACCTATAGATTGCTTTGGTAGTATGGACTTTTTTACAATGTTAATTCTTTCTATCCATGAGCTTGGTATGTGCTTCCATTTACTTGTATCTTCTTCAAGTTCTTTCATCAATGTCTCACAGTTTTCTGATGACAGGTCTTTTACTTTTTTGGTTAAATTATTCCTAAGTATTTTATTCTCTTTGCCGTAAGTGTAAATGGAATTTTCTTAATATTTCTTTCTCATAGTTTATTATTGGAGTACAAAATGTAACTGATTTCTGAACATTAATTTTGTATTGTGCTACTTTACTGAATTTATTAGTTACAATAGTTTTTTAGGGTTCTATGTAGTGTCATGTCCTCTGCAGATAATGAATTTTACTTCTAATGCAATTCAGATACCTTTTCTTTCTTTCTTTTTTTTTTCTTCTGATTGCTGTGGCTAAGATTTCCAACACTATGATGATAAAAGTGGTAAAAGTGGACATCCTTGTGTTATTCCTGATCTTAAAAAAAAAGCTTTCAGGTTTTTACCACTGAGTATGATGTTAGTTCTAGGTTAGTCATATACAGCTTTTATTATGTTGAGATATATATTTCCTCAATCCTCACTTTAATGAGTTTTTATTATAATTGGATGCTGAATTTTGTCAAATGCTTTTTCTGCATCTATTGATATATTTTTATCCTTTATTTTGTTTATATGGTATATCATTTTAATTGGTTTGTGGACCTTAAACCAATCTTGCATCCTAGGAATAAATATTACCTGATTATGGTATATGATATATTTTTAATGTATTGCTAAATTTGGTTTGCTTATATTTATTTAGTTGAGAATTTTTGCATCTATGTTCATAAGGAAATTAGCCTATAATTTTCTTCTTTTGTAATTCCTTTGGTTTTGGAGTTGAGGCAATGAAAGCCTTGTAAAATGACTATTGGAGTCTTTCCTCTTCTTCAATTTTTTGAAATTGTTTGAGAAGAAGAGGTATCAATTCTTCTTTGAATGTTTGGTAAAATTTGCATGTAAAGCCATCTGGTCTAAGACTTTTGTTTATTGTTGGGAGTTTTTGATTACTGATGAATTTAGTAGTAATTGATCTATTCTGATTTTGTTTTTTCTTGATTTGGTGTTGGAAATTTCTGGAAACTTATACCTTTCTTCAAAATTGTCCAATTTTTTTTGACACATTTGTAGTATATCCTGATAATCTGGTTAGGGACTCTATGCTTCCTATATTTTTATGTTCACTTTCTCCACCAGTTTAGGGATGTTTTCAGTCATTATTTCTTCAAATAGGTTTTCAATTCCTTGCTCCCTTCTTCTGGTACCCTATGATGCTAATGTTGGTATGCCTAATGTCTCTTCAACTATTTTCATTTTTTAAAATCCTTTTCTTTTTGCTTTTTTGATGTGGTGTTTTGTGCTGCCGGGTCTTCTATCACTGATTTCATTCTTTGCTTCATCTGATCTACTGTTGAATCCCTCTAATATATTAATTTCTGACAGGTTCTTTTTTGTGATTTCTATCTCTTTGTGTAAGTTCTCACTGAGTTCATCTATTCTTCCCTAAAGTTCATTGAGTATCCTTATAACCAGTGTTTGGAACTATGTATTTGGTAGATTGCCTCCACGTCATTTATTTTTCTGAAGTTGTGTCCTGTTCTTTCATTTGCAACATATTTGTCTTCTCATTTTGGCTGCCTTCATGTGTTTATTTCTATCTATTATGTAGATATGCTACCTCTCTCTGTCTTGGCAGGGTGGCCTTATGTAATAGGTGTCCTTTGGAGCCCAGTGGCACCGTCTCCTGGTTACCTGAGCCTGGTTCCCTTTGGGTTGTGTGTCCTCCTATTGTAGTTGAGCCTTGATTGCTATTGGCACATCAGTAGGTGGGATTGACCCTCAGGCTGAATGGCTTTGAGGACTGGCTGTGACTACACTGCAGGAGTTGTTGTGTGAGGACTGACCCCACAGAGAAGAAGTTGCCTTAGCAGGACAGTGGTGCCCACTATGTCTGCCCTTTGGAAATGTGTTTTGAGGAGCTGGTTGGGTGTTGCAATGGTGTGGTCTGAAGCTGGCCACTGCATATGTTGGTTCTGGGACCACTTGAGTGAGGTATGACATTGACCAACTTCAGTCACTGCTTGTGTCTGGCCTGAGGCCACCTGATAGAAGCTAAAAAGTGATATATAATTGGTTACTGCCTGTGCTGGGCTTGGAAATACCTGGGAGAGGCTATGCTGAGAACCAAGGCTGGCTGTCACCAATGCTTGATTTGAGGCTTATTAGCAAGAAGAAGAGGGCAAGTCATGGCTAGTTGTTGCTTCTTATGGACCTTTGAATAATTTAAAAAAAGTCTACAGTACAATTTAGGCAGGTTTCTAAAAGAGTTTAAATCCAAGTGTGTGAATTGGGTATGTGGGGACCCATGGAATTACCAGGGTAGGGCAAACAATGTTTTTTGGTTAATGGAGAGTTCAGATTTGGTGCTCACCTCTGCCTGAGCTGGAGGGAGGGCTCAAAAGCATCTGCCAGCATTTCCATCCCCAGATAGAGCTGCCCTGACCCTCCAGCTTTTACCCTGAAGATGCTGTCCTTGGGCTGGAGCTCAGATTAAGTGAGTTTGTCAGCTAATGAGTCTGTGCTTAAGCCCTTTGAGATCTACAGCACCTAGCAGCTCACTGTTTTTCTTGGACACAATCCCCACTGGTTTTTACAGCCAGAAGTTTGGGGACTTCTTTTCCTGGCACTTAGTGCCCTGGGATGGGGCTCCTTGCTCCTCAGGGTAGACCTCTGCAGCCAAGATAGTCATTTTGATTTTTAGTCACCATGCCATGTATGGTGCTCATTCTGTGTCTCTACCCCTCCTTCATGGCTTCTCCTTTTATATCCTTAGTTATAGCAGTTCAGTTTAGCTAATCTCCAGGTGGTTCTCAATGATGGTTGTTCTATAATTTTGTTGTAATTCTGATGTGGTCATGGGAGGAGGCAAGGATAGTGTTTACCAACTCCACCATCTTGACTGGAAGTTCTATAGTCTTTAACTGACCTGAAAATTGATTCACCACAAATTATTGTTCCTTTTCCACTAATGCCCAGAACCCTGGCCCTCCACTTTACCAAAGTGCCAGCTGGCATAACTTACCCATGCTTATCATGGTTTAGAAAAGTATTAAAGTGTCACAAACCTTCAAATGACTGGTACCAAGTGCTATGGGTGAAAATTTCAAGTCACAATGGATTTTCTGGGTCAGTCACTTAAAAAAAACCCTCCTCTGTTTTCAGGTTACAAACTTAAGAAAATTCTGGTCATATTCAGATAGAGGGTAACCCTGTTTTTAAGCATTAAGAGCACAAACTGATAATTAAAAAGTGATACTGATACGGCCCTGGGGATACCATCACTAATCTTCTCACCTCACTGTTATGTGGTGAGAATTGGCCCTGGTCAAGAAAACCTTTGACGCAGAGCCTGAGTGGGTGTGGCCTGTCCCTGCCAGACCCATCATACATCAGAAAAGCTGTAAGATGTAAAGTCACTTATGATGCTCCATGGAAATGAGACCATAAATGATGTTCTGTCTGTGCCATTGCGGGCCCAGTTCTTTTTGAAGTCTTTTTTATTTTATTTTTTAGATTCCTAATAGTCATGAAATAACCATACGAGGTCAGTAATATTATCCTCATTTTTACAGATGAGGAAAATGCGTTCCATAGAAAATCATCATCTGCCCAAGGTCTGAAGCCCAGATATGAACAACAGCATTCTGACACCTGAATCCACAGTCTCCCAACACAAGCACTATTTTGCCTCTTTTTAATTTCTAGAAGAGGAATCATTCAAAGGAAGAAAAATAATAAACCCAGGTGAATGCTCTTGCCAGGTAAGACTATTCCAAATGCCTACTTTTTAACGTTTCTCTATTTTCATATCAATCCAAAGATGTTTAGAACAACGAGTCAAAATAATTTCTTTCTACGTCACTGATATGTATTGTCTGCATAAAAGTTAGGCACAAATTTTACACACCCCCCCCATGTGAATTATAACAAGAGCCACAGTTCACAAAATGTTGGAGTGAGAATAATTTCAAGTCATTCATTTTATAGACAGGGAAACTGAGGCCAGAGAAATGAGGGAAGTTGGCATTTACCAAATTGTCAGGGGGCATGGAATAGTCAGAGGTTCCCCAAACTGGCTGTGCATTAGAATACCTGAGAAAAATACTCAGGATTAGCCTCCCACCCAAACACCAATTCAACCTGAATCTTTGGGGAAGGTGTGGGGTCCTGGCACTGTGCCTGAGAAACACTGGTACAAAGCAAGAAAAACGGGTCAACACTACCTGGTTCTGTCATTAATTCTTATCCTCTCGGCTTAATGAACGATTCAGATATTATTTGATTATTTACATAGAAAAATGATACATAATGCAAATAACAGAGTTGCACCTCCACATGAATTTATGCTACTGTTGAAAATGGAGTTTCTAAAGACTTTGTAAAAAATATATATAGGTTATGTTTATATCTAATGCTTAGTGCAAACAGCAGGCTACAAAATTCCATGCATAGATGGCAAATGGTGGGAAAACTATACATCAAAAACTAACTGGGAGGGGCTATCTATATATTGTATGATTCCAAGTATATGACATACTGAAAAAGGCAAATCTATAGAAGAGTAAAAATATTAGCAGTTTCCAGGGGTTAAGGAAAGGGAAGGATGATAGGCAGAGTACAGAGGATTTTTAGGGCAGTGAAACTGTCCTGTATGATACTAAAAATGATAGCTACACACCATTATACATTGTTACAAACTCATAGAATATACAACAGCACGGTTAAAACCTAATGTAAACTATGGACTTAGGGTGATAAGGTGTCTTAATGCCAGTTCATTGACTGTAACAAATTCATGGCTCTGATGTGAGATTCTGATAATGAGGGAGGCCTGAGTTCAGGGGATATATGGGAACTCTATACTTGCTGCTCAGTTTTGCTGTGCATCCAAAACCCCACAGCTTATTAATTAGAAAAAGTTAACTGGTGATGTCTTAGCTAGTGGTGAGTTATTCCTTTTTGCAATTAAAAATATCCCCCAAAACAAAACCCACTGAAGGCAGAAGTTCCTAGCTGACACATGCTTGACAGTTACTTTATTTAGTGGAAATATATTACTAGGCCTTAAGGAGAAAGACCACACTGCTCAGAGATGGAAATGAGCAGTTGTACTCACCATCTTTGCAGATGGCTCCCATTTGACACATTCCCAAGTCTAGGAGATACCCACTGGGGCAGCTTGTACAGTTCTTGAACCCTGGGCCATTGCACGTCAAACAGCTGGTGTCACATCTGTGGGGAAAGTGTAGACTTTTTCATCCTTTCACACATCAGGCACAGGAAAAAGTGTGTTTACTATCAATTTCTTAAAGTCTTAAACTTAAATCTCTCTTTGAAGATGACACAGAAATATTTTCTTAAAATAATTGCTAGGTTTGGCAACCATAAAGAAAATCAAGTAGGTGGACAGTGTGATTTTAAAGGTTTTAACATATTCCTGAAGCAAAAAAATATATATCTATATTCAGGGGGTTTTTGGGTTTCAACAGTCACCACATACAATGTTTTGTGTTTGCAACGCTCACTCCCATAAAAACTTAAAAAACTGAGACGTGTTTTGGCTTACACCATTAGTGTCGTACTTACAGACTACATGGGCAAACTAGTTTGGTTGTGTGAGGCAGCAGAATATGCAGTAATGTGGCATATGAGTGAGGAAGTTGGTGTCCCCCAGTATGCTTACCTACAACATTTTGGACTGTTAAAAGCGCAAGTGTTCTGCTTGTGTTAGGCTAGGGTGTGTTTCGACTTACACCAAAATTTGATTTACGTCACTGTCATAGGAATAGAACTGTGTTGTAACCCGAGGACCCCCTGTATATCAAAGATAAACTGTGTCAGAGCTGTGGGGCAATTTCCATAGGTAAACGTTTGAACCTTATTTTTATCAGTAATAGTTCTAAGTTCCATATTATTGATGAAGGCAGTCAAATAAAGAAATCAGTAATCAAATACTAAGGCATGAGGGGCAGATCTACTTACTTCTTGCAGGATTTGTATCCATTCTCTGAAGAGTGGTCAAAGTAATAGCTGATACTACAGCTCTGCACACATCTCCCATCCTCCATGAAGTAGCCCTCAGTGCAGTTAATGCACCCATCAGCGCCTGCTCCTTCAAAGCAAGACAAATGCAGCACACAGAAACAAAACCTCAGAAGAAGTTGCACAATGGGCTGCCTCTTGCAGTTTGTGCAACTGCCATTAATATGTTATAATTTTAAGAGTTATACTTTAATATTTGTGCTTTTTCTTACATTATTTGGAAGAAATATCACATTTTAAATTGAACCCACTTTCGAAAAGCATCAAACTTTTTGGAAAGAGGAGGAGATATCACTGGGGGGATTTACATTTCTCAGTGAAGACAGGATGCTGGGGACTGACTTTTGATGAGAACATGCACATGATTATCAGAAGGATAATATACTTCTCCAGCAGTTATTTTAAAAATATCAAGTGGGTCTGTATGAATGATGGCTAAAATCAGATAATCAGAAACCAAAACAGAGCCAGAGGAATAAAGGAAAGGACGAGGGAAGCAGGTACCAGCACAAGTGGCGCAGAAGCGGTGACAAGGCTGACAGTCCTGGCCATTGAAGAACTGTCCATCCTCACAGGCGATGGAACACCGGGATCCCTGCAGGCTGGGGACACACATAGACTGCTGTGATCAAGGCAAAGAGGTAATGATGCCCCAGCTCCACATGTGACAGATATAGTTCCCCCCAGAGACCTGTGGATTTGGTAAAGCTTCAAAGCCGGGGAAATAGCCCTTGCACCATCTATTTTTTTCCTCTCAATGCTACAGTGCTTTCTGGGCCTTACTATAATGTCTGTATCATCTACATGTGCTCTTGTGTTATGAGTTCTGGGGACATTCCTCTGAATTGTTAGACTGGCTGACACTTACAACTCAGAGGCTTTAAAATATTTTATTGACAAAACAATTGCATTAATTGACAATATGACTAACAATTCCCTGCTATCCAGACCTGCATAATACATTTAAGAGTTGTTTCATAATTATAAATGCTGTAGGAACACACAGTAAGTGAATTACAACTGAGTAACAGGGCACAACCAGCCATGCCTAAACTCCCAGGAGTAGCGGTTTTTTTTCTGAGTTTAGTTCTTGTTGGTTTCCACACTGAATTTTAATATGCCTTTGCCTCTATTTCTTGATTTATTTTAAGCTCTAGTGAATACTTTAGCATAATTTCCAGCTTATACTGTTCCTTCCCCAAACAGCTCAACTTTTCTTAGTTATAGTATTAATTCAGTGATTGTGGACATGGTCTGTACCACATTTTCTCTACCTAGCACGTTCAGTATCTAATGAGTTGCTAGAATGTCAAACAAGGAATCTATATATTTTTTTACTCTCCTAAATTCTATTAGCTATGGTACTTCTCACAGTCTACAGATGAATTCTTAAAATTCAAAGTAAGTTAATAGAATTTTCACTATTTGGTATACAAATATTACTCAAGAACTAAACAGTGTGACTGGAACCAGGTCGAAGGACACGTAATCCTATGTCACTAAACAGACGATACTAGAAGATGGGTGTCTAAGCAACAGTCAAATGGCTCTCTTAAACTCTTTATATTGCTCCAAGTCACACCTTATTAGATTTTATATAATTAATATGATTCATATATAAAGCAAAGTAAAATTTATTTCAGTAAAGAAATGTGGAGAAGGAAACAAAACCAAAACAGGTGGAAAAAAAATACCAAACAGCATTGTTAACATTTTAATCCATTTCCTTCCAGTATTTTATGCATAGATGTTTCCATGTTGGTTCTTAGCCACTATGTGAAAATTGACAGGTCTTGAGGAAAAATGGTCATGCCAGAAGCCCCAAGGCAAATATAGGGAGCCCCGATGAGGCTGAGGACAGTACAACTAACTGCACCAGCTCTCCGTTCAGAGGTGTGTCCTCCTGGGCCAGAAAGGGCTGCCATTCAAAAAGAAAATTCCTTCCCTTTCTGTAGAGCTGGAGAAAGGGACACTGCAGCAAATGGATCTTTTTTGGGGAGAGGAAATAAGACCACTGAAAAACTTATCAAAGTTTTAAAAAGCTGCCCAGTTTGTCTAATAAAGGACATGACTTCTGATGTTGGCATTTATCCAGCAAGAGACAGAGGTTGCAGTGTGTGAGAAAAGAATGAGTAAGTGGGACGTGCCACAGACAGCAGTCGCTGTAAGCCCGGAAGCTTTCTGCGGCCTCCAAAATATAGGGACGTCCTGGTTAGTGACCTGGGGCTGTGTTCACCTGTGTTCTCTCTGGGATAAACTGGCTAGGTTAGACCTGTGCTGTCCTACCTGCTTGAGCATGTGTGGTTCCCAGTGTGGTTAAGGAATGGAATTTTAAATTCTGACTTTTAATGAATTTCAGTCTAAATTTTACAAAGTGGCACTTAGTTGTTGGTAATATCTTCAGTTTGGAACAACTTGGCTATTTAAACTACATTTTAGAAAACTTAAATATAGATCAGAAAATCGTCTGAATGGAGATGTGGTTTAGGAGTAAAATATATACCAGATTTCCAAGACTTGGTACAACAACCAAAAAAAAAAAAAAGTAAAATATCTCACTAAGAGTCTTTTATTCTGATTACATATTGAAATGATAAATTTTACCAGTATCTTTTAAACTTTTTTTGATGTGGCTCTCATTTCTATTGGAGAGCACTGGTTAACTTATAAAATGTACCCTAGAAAATATAGAAAATAGTATTAAATAATCTTTTACTTTTTATGGTCCAATTAAGTTTCAGATGTTGGACTAAGTGCTTTGTAAATATTAATTCATGTCACGGTCAAAAACATAGGGGTTTCTGCCATACTATAAATGAGAAAGTCGAAGCTCTGAGTGGCTAAGTGACTTGTCCTAGGTCACACAGCTGATAAACAGAAGGCAAGGATCTAAGTCCACATCTGTCTTCCTTCTTTTTACTATACCAATCTGCTCCTCTCCCTGAAAGAATTAGGCTGACTAGACTGTCTTGATGCTGAATGTATATATTTATGAAAAAGAAAGCCACAGATAATCAATAAATCTAAATAAAAATTATGTTGCAATATTACTAATGTGAAGAATTGCCTGCCTGGACCCTGCTTATTTCGCCTCTAATCAAAGTTGGAAACAGAGGTATCATCAACACTGAAATGGGATCAAGTGCACCAGAATTCTAGTGGTGTGCAAACCTGGAGTCTAACTTCACATAGGATGGTCTGACCTTCTTTAATCAAGAGAGACTAGCTAATTCATTTGAGCTGCATATTGTTCTCTTACAGAATCTATTAGCTACAGTAAGTTCTCACTTAATGTTAATAGGTTCTGTGACTTTAAGCAAAACAATGTATAACAAAACCAATTTTACCACAGGCTAATTGATATAACAGTTATTCGAGGACCTGCTTTTAGCCATGAGCAAGTAATCCATTCAAGGAAAATATCTCTAGGTGTTAAGTCCATGTGCAGATGATAACATAATGAAATCAAGCTTGAGGTTCTTAAGATAAGAGAAAAATTGGCTACCTGGAGAGAAATAATAAAGATACCAGAATAGTTTCCCACCATCAAAGGAATTAATCAGGGGGACTAAATATAACTCATTGGTATTACCTACACAGTAATCCTTGACTGGCACACTGCCAGTTAAAAAGCATGAAGAAAAAAACCTCTCAAATGGCTATTTTTATTTACATGTATCTGAGCTATCTTTTCTGAAGAGAATTTTATTTGCTTTATAAACTTCCCTTAGCCAAGATGGCACATATCCTGGTCCAGCTAATGCCAACAGCAGATGTCTCTGAATGGGCATCAAACCCCGGGTGGTGCTAGGAGAGCTATTAATACTGAGATGCTCCCTGGCTCTGTAACCTATGCAGCCCTTCAGTGCCTTACCTTAACCCATCCCTACATTCTGTACAGTTGTGTGATTCAGTACATGTCTTGCAGTTTTCACTGCATTTCCGGCAAAGATTTTTCTCTGTTAAAAAAAAAAATAACAAAGTTATAAATTAGGTGGTCAATTGGATTCCATAAAAGCACGTGGAGATACTCTAACGTTTGCTAATGTATGCTAGAGTACACAGTACACTTGGCCTTGAGCAGAAAACTGCAGGAGAAGCCCCATAGTCAACATTTGCTATAATTTCTCAGCAAACCAAACACACAGGTAGGAATTGCAGCATTGGCAAATACCTTAGAGATATCTATCATTTTGCAGACAAGACAACTACAGCGCATTTAATTCTTAAGTAGTGTGCTGGCTTTTCTCTTCCCATCCTGTCTCCCGAGCAGGGTTCCCTAGCTTCCGACAATGAAAATCCCATTACTGGAGCTGGGGCAAAGCCACTATGTAAGGGTTGAGGAGCAAAGCCTGTGGAAAGGAATGACAGACCCCACGCTCACAGCTTCCAGGACTACTCTGATGAACTCTATTATAAAAGGACCTACATTTAAGATTGTGAGGTAAGGATTGTTTCTTGCATTGTCTAGAATAGTATCTTGTACTTACATTACTGTGGCTGTGGAATTGATATAACATTACATTTCCTATAATGTCTGTGTTCTGGAAATAGCAATCTATACTTCTCACAAAAATTAGGGGATATTTTATATCTTCATATTCATTTTGAAATATCCCCTAATTTTTGTAAGCAGTATATTTGATTGAACAGATATACTGTAAATATTAGCTTTCCTGTTTAATACCAAACACAGGCCTCCATTAGGAAAAAAATGGCAAATGCATAATTGCTGTATAGTGAAAATGTTGATTTGCTATTTTAAGAAAGGTCTTTCATTTTAGGTGAAATTTTTCTGGAGACTTGATACCTTCTCAAGAGATGCAAGTGATCATAATCACATGTATGTGTAGAATTGAATGAGACTTTGTTCATAGGGTTCTCTTTCTCTATCTCCTCTCGAAATGTTGGGGTTCTTCAGGGTTCCACAGAGAGACACTGCTTTAATGATCCCTATGCAGACATCTTGCAGGCCTGTCTTCTTTCACAAGTCTATGCCCCTCAGCATACAAGATGGACCTCTGGTAGTGTCCACGTGGCCTCCCCCCACATTGTGTCACTGAGAATACTGGACATGGCAGAGGGTCTGAAGTCAAAGAACTGAGATCTGTGTTCTGCTTTTAGCATTTCCTATGGCCAATGGCAAGGTCTGTCTATGGACTATAGATTACAAATAATGTCTATAATCTCAGTTTGTCTTGAGGATTTACTGAAATTATTCAAGGGAGCTGTATGAACTTTAAAGTACTGTAAATGTGCTGGCAGTAATTATTACTAGTCAATGATCCCGCATGGTCACGAAGTGGTATGTAAATAGACACGTTGAAAGAGGAACTATAACACAGGCAATTAGGAGGAGAGATGCATAGGCTGCTCTTATCAGCAAAGTGATTGTTTGAACAGCCCTACTTATACCCTCCTTTCAGATTCTGGACAAACGGACTCAGTTGTCCTGCTCCTGTAGTATGACAGGAGCATCCAGAATAAAATTTCTTTTTCAAGGTTCAACTTTCTGGATAAAATTTTGACTTCCCCCCCCCCCCCCCCCCCAAGGAATACTGCTTGCTTCTCTTACTCCCCTTCCCAGCTCCTATTTTCTTCTTTCTCCATTAAGTTGTAGCTCATGTTCCAAATTTTGGGGAAAATAAGAACTACATGGGAATACCACCCATTGCTCCAGAGGTTAAGCTCTGTCTGCTTCACTCCGTCTACCACAGAGAGAAACGTGGGCCTTGGAATCAAGAGAGAATCTGACTTCTTAAAAAGCAAGAGTATTCATTGCAAAATTCTTGCTTGACTTTGAAAAACACAACTTTTGTTCCTTTACACTTGGGTTTCCTTCTCTCTCAGATTGGGCAGAAACAATGAAATTGTAGGGTCATCACATACCATGGTGTAGTAATACCCTTGTTAGGACAAATTATTGAGAATTCAGAAATAAAGCAAAAGATACCTGTCGCCCTTTACAGGGCCATACCAGAGCACTGATAGCTAGGCATGTCCAAGGTTTATTTAGTTCTCTAGAGAATGGACTTTTGTCTCTTTACTAAAGTGGGTTAATTAGCCCCTGAACTCTGAAGTATATGATAATTTATAGATTTTTTGATACACTTGCAAATAGTATCTGTCCACTTGAAAAAATAACCCCCAAATTCTAGTCGTATTGCTCGTCATGACAAATTATTCGTCTCTAACTCAGCAAATGGATTTGACCTTGCCTTTCCCAGTGGGTTATGTACCCAGTAGTCTTTGAACCCGTTTGTTGCCATGGAGGTTCCTGCATTAAAGGATTAAGTAAATCTTGGATTGTGTTCATTCTACGTTACACAAAATCATGTTTTTTAAACTCTCTGAAAAGCGTACTTTGGTATCGCACTGCCCTGGTTCCTTTGGTTAGTGTGCAGGAAAGAGCAGGCCTGGCTGCTTTCTTCTGAAAGCCTACTTACAAGCTTGGGAGAGTGGATTTCAGGAGGGTCTCCACCATCCTAACAGAGAAGAGTGGCTCATGATGCCTAAACTGATTGTATAAACAGTAAGGACTATGCTGAACACCTTCCCTTTTAGGAGTTTGAAATTTTGGTAAGGGTCGGCGGAGGGTGCTTTCAGAACCACTGCCCAGTAACAATTCCCAGCACTGACTCCCTAAGTAGGTTCCCTTTCACACACGTTGTCATAAATTGTCACTGGGAAAACTAATTGTATCCTGTGTGACTCCACCAGGAGAAAGTGAAAGCTTGGGCTTCTTTCCCATGAGTCTTTTCCCTTTGCTGATTTTGCTTTGTAGCCTTTTGCTGTGATTAATCATAATGTATACATAAGTACAACTCTATGTTGAGCCTGGTGGGTATTCCTAGCAACTTACTGAACGTGGGTATGGGCCTGAGGACCCCCAACAGTTAGTAATAGGCCTTTTTACATACATTCTTTTTTTATAAAACAATTCTAACTGTTCTCTTAAAAATATTTTTGGACTAGATCCTGGCCTAGATTTCACAGAGGAGGATTATTCCTCCCAAGATCACTCAAGTGAAAACCTTCCATTTGTTCTCTTAAACCCAAATATTTGAAATCAACTCACTGGTGTCCTGATAGGATCCGTCAGGGCAGTGAGTAACACAGCTGTTGGTTTCTTCATTCAGGAAGTATCCGTGTTTACAGGACAGGCACTGGTCGCCGTGGCTGCCAAAGCAGGACTCACAGTTGGGAGCACACTTCCTGCATCGCTTCTTGTCAGCATGGTAGTGGCCAGAGGGACAGCTGGAGACACAGATCCTGTGTTGGGGGACAATAAGAAGGCCAGCGTCACCAGTGACCTATTCCCCAGCATTCTCTTGGAGGTACTGAACAAATAGCTGTCGCCAGTCTAAAAACCCTTTCTAAAGAATGATGGTAGCCTGACCAGGTGGTGGTTCAGTGGACAGAGTGTCAGACTGGGATGCGGAGGACCCAGGTTCAAAACCTCGAGGTCACCAGCTTGAGTGCCAGCTTATCTGGTTTGAGCAAGCCAAGGTCGCTGGCTTGAGCAAGATGTCACTTGCTCTGCTATAACTCCCCCCCCCCCCATCAAGGCACATATGAGAAAGCAATCAATGAACAACTAAAGTGCCACAATGAAAACTTGATGCCTTTCATCTCTCTCTGTTCCTGTCTGTCTGTCCCCATCTATCCCTCTCTCTGTCTCTGTCAAAAAAAGAAAAAAAAAGAAAAGAAAAATGATGGTAAGTGATGCCACATCCAAAGGGCCCAGGGCTGTTGGTTAAAGCAGTTTATCCTGTGCAGGGTTCTGACTCAGCAAAGCAGGTACGCTGTACTGAGTCCACCAAGTAAGGCATGCCTTGGTCCAAATCACTTTCCAGTTCGGTTCTAGCTCTTTAAAGGGGGATGCTGATTAGAAATTGAGTCTCAGTAGGAAGGTTACAGCATTGAGTTAAAGGGGAAATACGTTGTAACCATGACTTTATGCAAAAAGGTCACTCATAATGGGTTGCTTCTATTTTTACGTGTTTGTCATATGGAGTGTATGTGGCTGGTGGTGGTTATATGTTGTTGTCTAAATTAACACAAATATTTATATTTATATTGCTAATGATATACAAAGTTTTTCTTTTTCAAAGTTTAACTGACGGACAGAGGCTTTATTTATTCATTCAACAAATATTTACCAAGTACCAATTAAATGACAGGCATTTTGCTAATAAGTCTAGGAGATAATAGAGGTGCTGAGTAGTCAAGGACCTTTCCTTTAAAGAATTTAAATTCCAAGAAGGATGTAAACAGGGATTGAAACAGGTCTGTGCCTGGGTAACTGGAGCTGCCACCAGTCAATTCCCTAGAGTGAGTCCCTGCCTGAAGGAGGAGGGAGAGGTGGCCGGGATGTGAGTCATGGCCGGAGAGGGTGGCCTCTGTAGAGACAGTCACTGTTCCATGGCCCTGCCCTTAGAAACGTATCTATACACCTCGAGGCAGAAGCCAGGGCACAGGGTCAGAGCAGGGCGGTCCTGGTGCCCAGAGCAGAGACCAGCATCTTTGCCACACCAAGAGTTTGCACACGGGAGGATGTGGGAGAGCGCCCGTGTGGCCCATGCACTGGCATTTCCATGAAGGGAAGAGGCAGCTGTGGCATCGAATGTCAGCAGGGTGGAAAAGCACTGAGGGGAAGACCAGGCACACGCGTAGCCAGTCCCTCCCCACCATCCTTCCAATGCGAGAAAAGAGACTGGCAGGTTTAATAACATGCACGTATTATGTTCTACTGAGTCAGCTTCTGACTCCTGACAACTCTGAATGAGCGGTGTCCACAATGTCCTGTAGACTCCTGCCTATGGATTCTTTTATGGAGTCAGCACCATCTCATGTCTGGTCTTCCTCTTTTCCTGCTGCCTTCTACTTTCCCAGGAACCCTGCCTTCCTGTGACGCTCCCAAAGTAGGACAGCTTCAGTTTTGTCATTTTTGCCTCTGTCCATGTTTCAGGCTTAATTTGCTTGAAGAGCCACAGTGCTTTTCTTTCTGGCGGTTCTGTATTTCTGACGAGCTCTCCTCCAACACCGTGTTTTAAATGTATCTATTCTTTTTTCTCTCCAGGCGGATTTTGTAGTTCAGTGTGGGTTTCACCACTTTGAATTACATGAGGAGGCAGTGGTCTTGTGCAGCAGCATCTGTTCCATGATTTTAGATCCTGGTGGAGGGACATCGGGATGCCTCCCACAGTGACCCTGTGGGAGCTCCCGGGAACACCTGCGGCATGCTGCGAGGGATGTGACTTGGCCTCTCTCTTACCTTGTGTTATTTTTCAGCTTGTAGTAGTAGTGCAAACAGTCATTGCAGTGGTCCGGTCCTGGCCCATCACAGCCGACCTCACTGCACTCAGGGTCACAGGGACCTTAGCAAAAGAAATTAGAATACTTAGAGAAGATGATTTTAAGTAGGTTGGCTTTACCTTGAATTTTGTATAAAGTAAGATTGTTTTTCGTAAGCAGTGAGCCTGTCTTTAAGATGGAGGAAAGATGTTCAGTGTGGCTTTAAGCTCAGAGATGAACTCCTGACTTTTTTTGGGGAAAACCTCAATTACCTAAGTATCAAGAATGTAAATCCTAGTCATGGCCTGGTCTTCAAAGCACATATGGCTGCCTTGTGGGAGACAACAAATATTTGAGAACTCAAATGAACAATGCCACTGCAGTAAATGGAAAAAAACGACTGCAATTAAACATGTGTAATGATAAAAATGTTGGCTTTACAGAAAAATGATAAGTTAAGCTGTTGACAGAAAAGAAAAAAAAAAAGGTTATTATTCAGTGCTTGGGACCAGATTGCCTGTCTTTTCCAAGGTCATTAAAGCCACCGAATACCTCTGAGATATTGTAGCTAGCAAGAACATTATGGCATCTGGCACAAGCTTATCAGCATCTAGTCTTGGATTACAAAGCAGGTACTCCAGGCACAGATAATAGATTTAAAATTGCATCCTACCCACAGGCCAATGGGCAACTCAACAAAAGAAAACGATGCATAAATTTTAAAATGCGATCAAGCTTAAAGAATTCCAGACCTGGGGTGAAGGTTCCTAATCTCTCTTGTTATGTCTTCTTTGGTACAGCATAGAGAGAATGCATAGTCAGAAAAATATTCCAATGGAACTATTTGGTGATTGACAAAATGCTTTCTAATGACAGGATAGTTAAAGACATTTTATTCTATTGAACTAACTCCCCTTTTCCTTGTTCTCCATATTTTGGGAGATTCAGACTCATAATTTCCAGCTCTTTCCCATTGAAAATTCATATGATTTTAACTACCAGTAAACAGATTACATGAAATACACGAATAGTACCTTACCGGTGCCAGAAATGTTTTAAACCATACTTATTTTAATCAAAAGGACTTAAGTGTTGAAACAATCTCCTTTAGTCATTATGGGACTATGGAAAACTGAAATGGTGGAACTGGGGAAGAATGACTCAGAAAAGTCTACTAGTCAACACCTTCATTTTACTAGCAAGAAAACAGATTTTCCAAGAGTTACAATGGTTTGCCCAGCATCAGACAGCTGGAAGGGTTGGTATCAGCCTATGTCCTGATTTTTAGTCCAGGTTTCCTACTTAGAGAAGATCATCTACTAATGATGACCTTTTGATCTGATTGAAAACAAGTCATTTTGAAGTGCTGCAAACTTGAATTATATTTCTGATTAATTACATGAGTGACTTGACAGTATTGTTCATCTCTTTTCCCAAAAGCCTTAACACTGATCTCTAAATTAGTACAACTTAGGACAGTTTAGCTGTCTGCCATGGTGCACAAGAAGAGGGTGACTCTTCTGTATAAGGATTGAAATTCAACCAGCTCTGGGTCTGACAGTCCCTGGAATTCAATGAAACAGTACAGGGATCTGGTTATGATAATGCCATTTGTGCCTTTGGACAGCCTGACTTCTCTATAAAGGTAAAAATCACAGTTTCCAAAGAAAAGGAGTCATGGGTGGCCGTAAATTTTCACCAGATGATTTCTACAATTAACACCCCTGCCCTAAAATTTATTCTTGTTATGTGTGGAAGGGCTTTGTGTGGTAAAACAGTTTACATGCTGTGCTGTTTCTTTAGAATCTTAAATGGTCCCAGATGCAAATTAGAATTTTAAGTTGCAGGGTAATAATGAAATAATTGTTTTTGTTTTCCCACAAATGCCAATGTGGACATTTTGAAGATGTCATGAGAAAAACCATAAAAATGTGTAACTGTTCAGAATTTTAACATTACCAAAATTTAAATTGGAAACATGCCATAAAGCACATATTATGCTCCATTTATGTTTTTGGATATGCTTTCTCCTATCTGAGAAAACAAAATGGCTTTTTAGTTATAATATGAATAATAATGTTATAAGCTCTGTGCAAAATAAGACATAAGACAAAATTTAACACAGTCTAGCTCTGGTTAGCTCAATTGGATGAATTTTCCAAGCTTACTATTGATTATGGAATACTACCTGTTTAGAATAGAAGGAGCCATATATATATATATGTGTGTGTGTGTGTGTGTGTGTATTCCATTAAGGTAATTAAAGTACTTTTTAGTATCTAGGAAAAGAATTTTAGAGAGCTACAGGAAAAAAAAATGTCTTCTAAAGGTATATTAAATTGTCATTTACCAACAGTTCTGTATTAGAAGAAGCTTTGTTCATTAAGTGTTATATATCATACCCCATAGCTATTGGAAATGGTAGCTAATGCAAGACAGGAAGCAGAAATACACTGGGAAGGAGAGAAAAATTGTCGATGATATGGCTATAGTACATAAACAGTCCCAGAAAGTCAACTTTAAAACATACAAATTAGTACGAGAGTTAAGCAAAATGGTTGAATAAATATAAATATTCAACAGCCAATAAATTCCTAGATACCAGCTTATAGTATTAGGTAGAAAATATGGAATACTTTCCACTACAATAGCAACAAGACTCAAAACAGGAATAATGCTAACAGGAATAACACTACATAAAATTAAAATATTTCAATAAAATAGGACATAGTCTGTGTTTTGTATGGAAAGACTGTATATTGTAAAAACAAGTCTTCTGTTATATTGCATGTAAATTCAAATTAGATTCCAATGGGATTTTTAAAAGGAAACTTAAGAATTTCTATGAAAACAAGCAGCAGATGTATGTTCAACAGGTATTAAATATATATCATGAATTAAAAATAAACAGTGGGTGCCATCAGTCTAATTTCTGATTGATCAGAAATTTCTGATTGATCAATCAGAAAATGTGGTACCAGAAGACACCCTGGATAAGCACTTCACTATATTGCTATAAATAAAAGATCCTAAATTATTACAACAGGATGGTAACTGAGCCAATGATTTAAATCTGTATGGAAAATACAGGACTTCAATTCACACTACATATCATAAACCAAAGTAAGTTTCAGATGAATTAATGAGTGAATGTAAAAATCAGAGATTACAAAAAAATGCATGTAAATATTTAGCTGATTTTAAAAGATAAACCCTCTGTTAAAAAAATCACAGATGTTATTATCTGAAAATATAAACCCTATGCTCCAATTTTCTTATTCTGTTAGAACACACAAAAAAACAAAATTTCAGAAACAAGTGATAACTGAGGAAATGTTTTCAGCCAAGATGAGACCTATGAGAGGCAATAACATACAAAGAATTCTTACAGATAAGAACATTGCTGTCACTTTGAAAAGAATGGGTAAAAGACAGTTGTATTTAGTTCAGAGAAGAACTACAGTCAAATCCTCAATGTCGTTGATAGATTCTTGGAACTACAGCAAAATGATGTAGAAGGATGCCAATTTTACCATAGGCTAGTTGATATAAAAAAGAGAAGTTCCTGTAGCATCTCATCAATGTTATATAATGAATGAAACAACATTATTTGAGGACCTACTTTACAGAGAAAAACATGTTTAGATTTACTAGCAGTCAAAGCTATAAAAATTTGAAAGTATTCTTTTCATTTTTACTTTTCTGTTTTCTTTCTACTTAATGCTTGCAGGAATGAGTGCAGTAAACACTTGCACAGCTGGTCACAGTGTAGACTGGTAGGTACATCTTTGTCTAGAAAGTAATGTGACTAAACTTATCCAAGCCTTAAAACTGATTAATACCTATTCTAATCTAAAAAATTAAAGATATTGGCCCTGGCCGGTTGGCTCAGTGGTAGAGCGTCGGCCTGGCGTGCAGGAGTCCCGGGTTCGATTCCTGACTAGGGCACACAGGAGAAGCGCCCATCTGCTTCTCTACCCCTCCCCCTCTCCTTCCTCTCTGTCTCTCTCTTCCCCTCCTGCAGCCAAGGCTCCACTGGAGCAAAGTTTGCCAGGGTGCTGAGGATGGCTCTGTGGCCTCTGCCTCAGGCGCTAGAATGGCTCTGATTGCAGCAGAGCGATGCCCCAAGATGGGCAGAGCATTGCCCCCTGGTGGGCATGCTGGGTGGATCCCGGCCGGGTGCATGCAGAAGTCTGTCTGACTGCCTCCCTGTTTCCAGCTTCGGAAAAATACAAAAAAAAAAAAAATTAAAATATTGACAAAGACTGAAATAATTATATTAATCCAAACCCTGTTTAAAATTGTGTAAAACTCTAAACAAATGACACATCCCAGATTATGGGTTAAATATATTATAGTACAATCATATTATGGACAATTATGCTGTCTTTTAAATATTTGTCCTTAGGATATTTGACAACAGGGAAATATGTTCATAATATTTTTTTAAATGTTTACTTTATTGATTTTAGAGGGGAAAGGAGAGAGACAGGAATATCTGTCCCTGTATATGCCCTGACCGGGGATCGAACCGGCAACCTCTGTACACTGGGATGATGCTCCAACCGAGGTATACAGACAGGGCTTTTTCTTAATAATTTAAGAAAAAGAAGAATATGAAAACTCTATATACAATGTGGTTTAGCTATGATGGAAAAAACCAGATAGTTGAATATATAAATATACACATATAATACTTGGGGGAATAGAAAAGATGAGGAAAATATATTAGAATATTCATAGAAGTTTATTTCTGCATGGTGGGATGTTGCATTAGTGTCCTTCCTTAGCCTGTGTCTCTGATGGAAACCAGCTCACCTGCATAATCCTCTGTACCATAGTCGTCTGTCGGGTCTTCGACTCTGCTGTAGCGAACACGTTCCACTTTAGGAAACTCGTTGGTTGGTGAGTATGGCTGCACAGAGGTGCCATAGAGGACCAAAGACCATTCTTTCAATTTACCTTGGGAAACAACAATAAAAGCACAGCATGACCAAATATTCACTCTTTAGGCTTGTAAGTAAGTCCTTTAATTCCTTTTCACCTAAGAAAAAGCATCAGTGGGAGAATTGTGGGAAACAGATTCCTATGAATCATTACATCAGATGCAGGTCTACAAATACACATTTACCACTGTTTGCAGAAATTACATTTTGCTAATTCACACACTATATACATACATACATATATAAATACATATATATACATGCATATGTATGTATGTATATAAATACACACACACACACACCACACACTATATAGTACCAATTACAGCAGGGGTCCCCAAACTTTTTACACAGGGGGCCAGTTCACTGTCCCTCAGACCATTGGAGGGCCGGACTATAAAAAAACAACTATGAACAAATCCCTATGCACACTGCACATGTTTTATTTTAAAATAAAAAAACAAAACGGGAACAAATACAATATTTAAAATAAAGAACAAGTAAATTTAAATCAACAAACTGACCAGTATTTCAATGGGAACTACGCTCCTCTCACTGACCACCAATGAAAGAGGTGCCCCTTCCGAAAGTGTGGTGGGGGCCGGATAAACGGCCTCAGGGGGCCACATGCGGCCCGCAGGCCGTAGTTTGGGGACCCCTGAATTACAGGATAGGCCTTGATTTAATCAGCATTCATAGGTGGACTGAGAAACAAAAACACCTCAGATTGCTGGGCTAAATTTCAAATTATGGATATTTAAAAGACTCTCCAATTGAATATCTAGTACCTTAACATAAAATTCCTCAATAATTAGTGAGAGAAACCTTCTATAGGGATGTACATCCTATAAATGATAGAAATATGTGCATGTGCATGTATACCACATATACACAAACACACACACATACACACACAAAAGTGAAATTTTTTCCAAAGAGACAGAAAGGAAGAGAACATCTCAAATCTCATTTTATGAGGCCAGCATTTACCCTGATAGTAAAATCAGACAAGGACAATACAATATTATAGGCCAATATCGTGATGAACATAGATGTAAAAATCCTTAACAAAATTGTTAACTAACCCAATTCCATAACATTAAAAAGATCATACATCATGATCTATTGGGATTTATTCCAGGGATACAAGGATGATAAAACATCTGCAAAACAATCAATGTGATCTACCACACTAACAAAATGAAAGATAAAAATCATATGATTACCCCAATAGATGCAGAAAAAGCACTTGACAAAAATTAACATCCACTTTTCATAAAAACTACCAACAAACTAGATAGAGATGGGATGTGCCTCAACATAATAAAGGCCATATGACAGCTAACATCATACTCAATGGTGAAAAACTAAAAGCTTTTCCTCTAAGGTCAGGTACAAAACAAGGATGTCCACTTTTGCCACTTATAGTCAACATAGAATTGGAAGTCTTAGCCAGAGCAATTAGTCAAGAAAAAGTAATAAGAGACATCTACCTAAAAAAAAGTAAAATTGTCACTATTTTCAGATGGCAGGATATATATAAAAGACTCCACCCCCCAAAAAAACCATTTAGAAGTAAACAAATTCAGTAAAAAAAATAAACATAAAAAAACTGTTGCTTAATCAGCTAACTTGCCCAGACTTCCTGAAACTCTCACCAATTCTGTGTGCCCATCTCCCAGCCTCTGTTTCCTTCACTCACAATGGCTCTCACATCATGGCACCAGGAGGGACTGCTTGGTTTCCATTATGGTACTCATGTTTAATAAGCTGCTGAGTCTTGCTACAGAAGAAACTAGACTGGTAGATAATTAGGTAGAAGATAGACAGATGTGGACATATAGATGATATACAAATGCTTGTCCATCCTACCATGAGAAGTGGCAGGTTTTTTGTTTTTTCTTATTTGGAGAGAAAATTTTGCCCTGGTTTTCCAGTAGACTGAGTAACTGATGTAATCTCTCTGGGATGGGGGCACTGTTAAGAGCTGGGTTAGCCCTGGGCAGAGCAATGCTAGTGACAAAATTTTCATAAAAAAAAAAGAAAAAGAGGTCCATGTGACTCTTAATATGATTGACTCTTTCCCTGAAGGCCTTTTTAACCTGACAATATCACTTAACCCAAATAAGAGGGCAGCAGAGAGATGAGCAACAATTGTGTTGCTAACATTAGGTCTCACTTATCAATAGAGATATACAGATAAAAACCACAATGTGGTTATCACCTCACACTTCTTAGAATGGCATTATCAAAAAGACAAGAAATAATAAGTGTTGCCTGACTAGGTGGTGGTACAGTGCTGATAGAGCGTCGGACTGGGATGTGGAGGACGCAGGTTCGAGACCCCGAGGTCGCCAGCTTGAGCGCGGGCTCATCTGGTTTGGGCAAAGCTCACCAGCTTGGACCCGAGGTCGCCAGCTTGAATGCGGGCTCATCTGGTTTGAGCAAAGCTCACCAGCTTGGACCCAAGGTCGCTGGCTCAAGCAAGGGGTTACTCAGTCTGCTGATGGCCCGTGGTCAAGGCATATATGAGAAAGCAATCAATGAACAACTAAGATGTCAAAACGAAAAACTGATAATTGATGCTTCTCATCTCCGTTCCTGTCTGTCTGTCTGTCCCTATCTATCCCTCTCTCTGACTCTATCTCTGTCCCTGTAAAAAAAAAAAAGAAAAAAATATGTGTTGGCAAAGATGTGGAAAAATGGAATCTTGTGCACTGTGGGAGGGGATATAAATTGGTGCAGTCACTATGAAAAATGGCATGGAGGGTTCTCAAAAAATTAAAAATAGCACCACCATAGTCCAGCAATTCCATTTCTAGGTGTTTATCCAAAAAAATTAAAACATTAACTCAGAATTATACATACATCCTCATGTTAACTGTAGCAGTACTTATAGTAGCCAAGACATAGAAGCAACCTAGGTTTCCATTGGTATATGAATGGATAAAGAAACTGTGTACACACACACACACACACACACACACACACACACACACACACACAGAGTGGAATATTATTCAGCCATAAAAAGGAAATCTTGCCATTTGGAACAATATGGATGGACCTTGAGGACATTTTGCTAAGTGTAAAAAGCCCAACACAATCAACAGTTCAAATGCTGTAGAGAAGTTTACCTGAAACCTATGAACTTTTACTGATCAAAGTCACCACAATATGACATGAGAAAAATGTTTAATGTTTGAATAAAAAAAAAGTCTAATAAAGACAAATACGATATGATCTCACTTATATGTGGAATCTTAAAACAAAATAACAACACACACATAAGAACCAAGCTCACAGACACAGAGAACAAGGTGTTGGTTGCCAAAAGCAGAAAATCAGAGAGTGGGTGAAATAGGTGAAGGGGGTCAAAAGGTACAAACTTCCACTTCTACTTTAAAATAAGTCTCGGAGATGTAATATACAGCATTGTGACCAAGGTAAAAATATTGTACTGTATATTTGAAAGGTACTAAAAGAGTACATTTCTTATTACATGAAAAAATTCCGTTACTGTGAGGTGATGGACATTATCTAGAGTTCTTGTGGTGATCGTTTCACAATACATACAAATTTTGTTGTTGCAGCACCTTAGTTTCTCAGCAATTGCTTTCTCATATGTGCCTTGACCAGGGGGCTACAGTAGACCGAGTGACCCCTTGCTCAAGGGTTTCGAACCTGGGTCCTCTGAGTCCCAGTTCGATGCTCTATCCACTGCGCCACTGCCGGGTCAGGCTACATACAAATTTTGAATCATTATGTTGTTCACCTGAAACTAATATGTTATATGCTAACTGTATCTCAATTAAAAATAGATTCTGAACCCAAATCCTGTGTTTGTAAACCATTATATAATACTGCCTTCCTGTTCATTTCCAAGAGTTTAGGATCCTGACATTTAAAATTGAACTACATTATTCTGTGCCACACTGTCTTGACATTTGCGCTGGGTCAGCACATTGGTGCACATGTAGTTTGCCCTCTGCCAGCTTTTCTTTAGACTCAATTGCTAGTGAATATTCTTTTCATAGTCAAGGTGCTGTTTGATCTCAGAATTCCGAGTGGTATGCATTAGGTAGAAATGAATGACTGCCTGTAGGCAGCAATGCAAAAGAGAAACCCTTTTCCCAATAGCATCTCTCAAGTGTACAAATGCAGCATGCAACACAAGGACATTACAGGAAATCCAATCCATCAGTCACCTTAGAACCTGGTTCATTTAATTTATAATTATTTTAGATCTAAAAGTGTTCCCTCATAAGTGCTTTGAAGAGTGCAGCTCCATAACTGATTATTTCCCTGTGTGCCATTTCTGAGTACTTCATAAGTCCACTGAGGATAACTTTGCTGGGTAATCCATCTCTTATTTTTTACTTACTATGTAATTTTATTTCCTTAGAACCTCTGTCACATCAAATGCTGCCATATTTGGGCTTTCATTCTTTTTTCTTCTCTACCACTTCTTTTCACTTGCTGAATTCTGTAGGAGACTTTGCAGTTGATACTGCAACTTTGTGTTAAGAAACAGCCATGTAAATACAGAATAAGAAAAATTCATTTTACTTGCTAACATAAATGCAATCAGCCCAAGATAGGTATAATGTGCAACAAAATAAAAAATAACTGCTCCCCAAATCTTTAAGATGTATTTCAATAATGTACAAATGGGGAGAAACAATAAACAAGTATAAATTCTTTTTGGAGCCAGAAACCACAATACTTGGGAATGATTCCACCATTTAATTGGGCTAGAAAATTTTACATCTCCAATTGAATATCTAGTAGCTTAATATAAAAATCCTCATTAATTAGTAAGAGAGAAACCTTCTATAAGAATGTACACCCTAGAAATGATAGAAATATGTGCACATGCATGTGTACCACATGTACACACACCACACACACACACACACACACACACACAGAAAAGAGAAAATTCTTTTCCAAAGTTATGACTAATTCTGAACCAAAATGTTGGTGGAAGGAAGGCTACCCAAAGATCATGTGTTTCTATTCAAGCCTTCTATTCAAGCCTTCTGACCCCAGGCCAGTAATAGCATTGTATCTCTCTCTTCTGGCATAAAAGAACACCTCTAAAATGATTGGAGATGACTGGGGTTAAATGTGAACATTTAAATAGTATAAGGAGAAGCCAATGTTATGAAACAAACAATCTAGACTTTCTGAGCTACTGCAGAGAGCTTTCAACACAGGAACTCACAGTAAATTGGATAGACTCTGCCTCCTTGAGGCCAGAGAGATTTACAGGCAGAGCCTCTGACCCTTGCATACAAATGTCAGGTCAATCAGTAGGTGCCCTCAGGGCAGTTTGCTCTTGCAGGGAGGAACATTTTATCAGTGACATTCTTTAGAACCGCTGGTTCAGGGTGATAATAAAGATCAGAGTCACTTCTAGTGACTTTTATAACTGTCTTAAATTCTGAACAGAGAATGTACCCCTTCTGTCCGTACCCTAGGTTGCTCCCCAATCCCCCACCTGATACACAACTGCCACATTTTGACAGTGTTTATTTCTCTCAGATCTCTAGCCACACAAAGCCCTGTAGTGACACCTGCTGATGGTCAACTGGGAGCTGCCTTTGGTTAAAGGAGCACAGCCCAGTCACCAAGCTGCCATTGCCCCAAGGGTCATGACCCAGTACATGTGCACAGCAGGGGCAGTGAGCATGGCCTTCAGAGGAGAGGCGCAGGTCCTGGGAACTAAATGTATGACAAGCAAGTGACAATGTTTAGAAACCAAGATCTAGTTGATCTGAATGTTTTCTATCAATCCTGCCTTGTTGACAAACATCTGATTTCTGGATAAAACTTCAGCAATCATATATTCAGGCTGTGTGCCAGAGGTGAGCTGGACTCAGATGCTCTTATCAAAACTTTTATGCTGTTAACTGTGACCTTGCCACCATGCTGGTTTTAATCTTTCTGATTATGGGACCACTGTGGCCATGCTGATGAACCACAGCACAGAATTAGGAAAAAGGGATGGCTAAATTGGGTGATCAAAAATGGACCTATCAGAATGAGTAACCCAGACTGGTGGACGAAAGTAACGTGTGCTCACGTTCACCTCTGTGTTCCGCTGCATGCCTCCACCTCTCTACGCAGCCCACCTACCTGAATCAGTTACAGAATGTCTGGGTTCATTTATTCTGCCACCGGGAAAAGGCTAGATAGAACGGGCTGTCAGTCCTAAATTCACTCTGAAGCCTGATCCTTCTGCAGATGAACTGGACAAAACATGGAGAAGCATGAATTTTTTGGACAACTGAACATGTGTCCACAGCTGGGTGGGAAGCTGGGTTACGTATCGAACAGATCATTTGTTACTGGGCCAAGTCCTCCATAGGGCTCTGTCACAGGCAATATAGGCTGCTGCAGAAAAACCGTGCAATCTCCCCTCCTGTGTTGCATTTGTACCCCCCCCCCCTTTTAAGGTGAGAAATAAGCTTCATGAAGAGGAAAATAGGACACATGCAGCAACAAGGGCTTGAGACCATGTGAAAAGACCATTGTTAACATCGTAATTTCCATGTTTTTTTTTCTTTTACATATCAAGAAAGTCTTCTTTTTCTAGGTTCATGTGGAGCAGAATACCATCATTCATTTTCTTTAGTGGTAACCAGTTTAGCTGGCATAGGCCAAATCAGTGTTTTGCCTGCACTGAAATTTAAATGTAAACTCAGAAAAAGAATAAACTATGGAAACATATCTCCTCTTATGACCAGGCAATCTAAACCACCACAGGAGGGCAAGGCTGGCTTGCTTATGAATGAAGAATGTGAGAAAGGCTGGTCAGAGATGTGGGTCCTGCATTATGAAATATCAACCAATAGCTGTCATGTTTTATCCTGTACTTACATCTCAATACTTATTCTTTATTTCTTATTGTTGAATTATTACCTCTGAAATCATAATGTTGAGAACTGGAATACTACATGCAAACCACTCAAAACACAGGATCACATGAAAAAGAATGCTGCTGATATATGATTATAAAAACTCCTTGGCCAGAACATAATGTTTCTACACAGCAAACCAAAATTTAGACAGGAAGTTCTTACCTGGAGTCTTGAAGTTCCTCAGCTGAGAGGGAGTGTCGTAGACTTCAAGGATCCAGTCTCCAGCAGCCCGTTCCCCCCAGCAATGAATGGTCATAAACTCCCAGTTTTTAAATCCTTCCATGGAGTGATCAAAAAGCCTGGGAAAGAGGGGAGATTGCACATGCTGGTTTTAATCTTTCTGATTATGGGACCGAGGTTTTAACATAAACCACTGTTTTATCTATTATTTAAAACCCAGTGAGGGTCAAGTCAAGAAGTCAAGGTCATGATCAATGATCTTTTCAAATCTGTCAGTACGTATTCACCCTGGATGTCACTGATTAGTAGATGCAACCGAATATTATTCATTGTTCTCCCACGGGGAACCCTGCATGGGGCCTGCCATGTGATGGCAAATCTAAAAGGCATAACCATTGGGGAATCAGTGAAACTAGGTTAAGATTTTACCCATAAGACGGATTGTTCCAAGTATTGAAGATGTGGTGCAACTGGAATTCCTTAGAGTTGGGGATGGAAGATGGAAATGCTGCTCTAGAAACAAGTTTATCAGTTCTTACCACACAACTCAACAATCCCTCTCCCAGATAAGCACCCAAGAGATGTGAAGACATATGTCCATGCTAAAGATATTTTGTGAATGTTCACAGCAGCTCTATTTATAGCAGTCAAAACTACTAATAACGCAAATGTCCTTCAGAGGATGGATGGATAAATTATGGCACATTCATACAATGAAATACTATCCAGTAATAAAAACTAATGACCTGGTAATATCATGAATGAATTTCAAAAGCACTAAAGTGAGTGAAAGAAATCAGATAAGAAAGAGTACATTCTAGAAAAGATAAGATAAACAGAAACGGCTCAAGGGGTTGTCAGGGACTGGGAGGGAAGCTGGTAGACTATGATGGTGGAAGCTTTAGGAGTGATGAAACTGCTTTATATCTTGAAAGTCATGGCAAATGGTTATACAACCATATAGATATGTTAAAACTCACTGAATTGGTCACATTAAAAAATAAGTTGTATTATATATAAATTAAACCTCAGTAAAATCACTGCTTATTAATCTTATTCAGTTCAGGGAGTCATGCCTCAAACTCTAGCATGGGTTCTGGTTTTCCGGTCCTTCCATGATTTTCTGAGTTTTTAATTCCCCACATGAAATCTCCTACTTCAAAATAAATGATTTGTTTCCTGTGATGTAATTCTGAGGGATACAAAATATATAAGGAAATTAAAATAAGGAAATAGAATCCTCATAAGATAAAAGAGATATCAATAGATAATGTATAAACTTAGCATATTAAGAAGTTGGCCTATCATGTGTATAGGCATACAGTGTGCATAGAACCACCTGAAGATATAGCCAGAAGATCCCTGAGAGATGAGACCTAGAAGGTGGAAGCTAAAAGATGGAGCATGCGCCAGAGATTTTAAAAGAGCTTTTCCTTTTTAAATTCTGCGCATCTGTAATTTTTATTGAAAAAATAAAGAAATAAGAAAAATAATTTGAGAATCAGAAAGGTGAACAGAGAGGGAAAAATACATCTACCACTGTTTTAGGAGCAACCATGTCCAGTTACTGGGACATATCTGTCCTTCAGTGGAGACAAATGTAAAAGTCATGGCAGTGAATGTTGATGGCTATTCAGACCATGCAGTCAACTCCCCTTGTTCAATTTCATGTTCACCAAGCAAAATGGTGGTTATAATATGATCTTCTATGTAGATCTTCCTTTTAGGATAAAATGTGCTCTTTTTAAAACAAACAAAAAAAAATAACTAGTTTAGTAACTTAATATATCAGAATTCTGATTTTTATGACTATCAATGTGTTTGGGGCTCCCTGTAAAATGCCAACTGCATTCTAAATCTGAATGGTTGGAGGATACAGCTGTGGACTGTTAGGTAAATAGCTGGCATGCAGTAATATTCCCAGGAGAAAAACAAGAAACAGGAATACCACTTGCTACATGTTTCTGAGACACTAAAAGAAGAAAAATAAAAATTATTGAGCATCATTCTCAAAGTGTCCCATGTCCAAAAATTTGGGAAAGGCTGAGTTAAAGTTGAATAGATCTCCCCAGAGAACATCTCAGCTCTTTGGAATATTTAACTATGTTATGGTAATCTCCATAATGGGCATAATGATAGGCAGTAATTTTCAAACCTTACATGGATATAAAGCCCTCTTCCTCTTTAAAAGAGTATCTATATATTATCTATCAAGTTCAGCTCTGAACAAAGGGGTGTGGTGTTTCAGTGAGGATCTCATTGGATCCAGCACCTTTCTCTCATAATAATAGGGATAGCATTAGTGGCTCCTTACATGAATGTTTCCATGCCTACCATTGATCTTCAATAAAGTAATGACAGTACATTTTATGGAGATCCTACAATGCATGCATGACCATAATAGAGCTCATTTCATAAGGTTATGGCTTAAAACTGGACCTGGCCAGAAAGAAATTGCTGGGACATTATATAATTGACTTGCACATGCGCGCACACATAGTTCTTCATGTTAAACCCAGAAAGTGCATCTGTTGGGCGAAAGGAGACACCGAGGTGGGGAAAGAGGAGCTTTCTCATGCTGCCCTTCCTGCCAGGGACAGGTTACTAGAGGGATTGTGTTGACACAGAAATAGATGGAGGAGGAAAACCAGTCTAGAACCACTTCTTAACCCACAGTTCTCTAATTTAGGCTCTAATTCGTGGAGGCCATTGTGCCATTTGAGGGCACTGAAGCAATAATAACTTGTCACATAATACCTTTCTAAGAGTGCCGAACTTAAAAGCAATTCCCAAACAGTTTAGACAGCACATTTGGCTCCTTGCCTCATGTCCAAAAACTACAAAGGAGACTGGAGGCTGCCATCACACGAGGGGCAATCTTGTTTCCACAGCCTCGGCCAACTTTTAATTACTCATGGGTCAATTATTTGACTGCTGGATTAGCAGACCCTATGTTTCTTCCCTTCCACCCTTTCCTGTCCACTTTTGAAAAAAATCATTCCACTGCTTCTAATCACTTTTAAATCACATTGGAAATAAAAATTAAGTATAAATTGGGTGCCAAGAAGAAATATTTATAAATCAGCATTCAAAAAGTGTTGCAAAACTCGAATATAAATGGGCTTTGTCTATCTGGCTTACCAGTTATCCCATGGTCTCCTCACTTTATGCAGAGCTGCAATGATCATTAATTTCATGGGAACATTAAAGTTGGATAGAGGAATTAAAATGCAGCCAAACTCAATCATTCCATTTTGCTAAGAGTTGATGGGGAGAGAAATAGACACTGATTGCTATTGTTTCAACTAGCTGGGCATTCAGCTTTCTAATTTCACTCTGTCTTTTATTTGAATTCTGATTTAACACTTGAAACTATTTATTTTTTCGTACTGTACCATTTAAAAACACTGTGCCACCTGCACATAACAAAAGGTAATGTCATTAGCATACTTGATTTGTGTTGCAAAGAACATACTTGATCCAGACAATCCAGTGTCAACCTGTCGGAGATTCTAACTGTGTGGTCTCTGTATGTGAACTAAAAAGTCCAAGGCCCAGTTTGAATGTCTATGCTGTGCCAACATCACTTGTTTAGATGAAACGTCAATAAAGCAGGGCGTGTTGAAAGCTGGAATAGATGAACCCATGCCCACATCCACATCTCCTGTTGCAGTAGAACCCTGTTCTGTCAGAGCTGACTTCATAATCACATGCTCAATAAAATGATACATGCATGTGCTAGCAGAAATTACATACCCAGTTATTAAAATGGTGCCTCACAGCCCTATCCTGCGAGCAGGATATCCTGTGAGCCTGGTAGTACATCCTTTTGAGGAATTAACTCAGGAAATAACTTATATAATTACTCTAAGCTTCTTGTCCCCTTTCTCACTTAAAGAGTCTAGCCAATCTGTTAAGCCTACAACATTCTTCTGTGATGTTATATCCATTATTTAACAAGATGTTTTATAAAAACTAACAGCTATGTGTTATAAAATTATTCCTAAAATTGTAAATGAATGTTAACTTTAGAATCATCCACTGCTACGCAAACAGTATTTATGTTCACTATAGAATTAAACATTAGACAAATATTTTTGGAAGCTATCTATTTAAAATAATTTTAACTGCTTTATCACAATTTCAGGTTAAGATTACATAATGTTTAAAGCACTCATTTGGCTCAACTGTATTTTAGTTTTTGATTCTCTTTAGATGAACTTTTTGAGTTTTAAATAATTTGCTTCTGAAATAAGGTATCGAAAACATACTCTTAGGATTTTGTCTCTCCATACCTACAAAACTTCTTGAAGAAAGGTTGAGAGAAAGGTACTGGTTCTAGAGGTTTTGAATTCCTAAACATATATGAGTTTTTTAAACTTTTGGTATGCATTCTATTACTCACCAACTCCAAAATACATTTCTACTTGTGGATATATGACGTAAGTACTTCATCTTCTTGAAGATTTATTCCATTTTATAGTCAACGACTTTTATCTAAGTATCTGCTTTCTATTTTAAACTCTTTTGTAAATTACTTGCACAGCATCCAGCACAGACTGCTCAGTCTTTTTGATGACACGAAAATAATAAGAATGTGTATGAAAAAGCTGGATGATCTTCTAAATCGACACTATTTAAAATGTGGTGTGTGGACAAGCAGCTTCAGCATCACCTGGGAGCTTATTAGAAATGCAAATTCATGGACCTCACCCCAGACCCACAGGATTAGAATCTCTGGGACAGGAGCCCAGCCATCTGTGTTTCATTGAGTCATTGACCAGGTGCTTTGAGGAGCTACAGCTTAAATAAAGGTTAGCACTTATTAAGTACTTACTATGCCAGGGGCTGTGTTGAGGACTTGCTTTATGTTATCTTATTTAATACTTGTAACAACCCTGTGAGGCAGATACTGTTAGGCCTGTTTTCCAGATGAGAGAATCACTTTTCCAAAGTCAAACATAAAAACTAGTGAAATCAAGACATACCCTGCTATAACTTCCTTCTTTTGAATGAAGGAAGAAGGTTCTCACGGGGAGGCCTTAATTGGAATAAAAATTTTCACTGCAAAAGTATAATCTGTACTATAAGTCGCAAACACATGAGTATAGCATGACATTTAGAATGACAAAAAATGATTCAAAGACAAACACCACATTGAACCATAGTTAATTACCGAATGCTATAGGTTTTGCAGTTTAGTAAGTGTACCCCCTCTGTACTGAAAATCATAATTAGAAGCAGAGATATTCAGCTGTAATTGAATTTTGAAAGGGAGGCAATGTTTCAGCTTTCAGTCAGAGGCCAAAGTTTGGAACAGGGAGCCAATACAGCAAACTGATCTAAAACTCAATGAGTTGGGGGATGGGGAGACTTAGGGGGAAAACAGATGATGGCAGCTTTTCATAATTTTACAACAAATGCAGGTGAAGGAAGAATCTGATAAGACAAGCTTTTGTCTGAAAATGTTTACAAAGGAAAATTTTGAATATTGTCATAGAACAAAAGCTTATATCTAAAGTTGCTCTTGCTTTAAAACATTTTAATCGGACCCAAGCCCACCTAGCTTTCCCCCACGATGCTGGACCTCCATATTCTCCCCAGAAGTAAACAATTTGTGCTGATTATTCATTTTGGCTTTCTGTTAGGCAGGGTGTACAGGCCAAGAAAGGGAGTGAGAGGGTGGGAGGGCAGGGAAAACAAAGGGACGAGAAGGAACTAACCACTGGTCCATTCAGGGGCTACTTTATTTACTGGGGCTCCCACCTACCTACTAAATGATCAACCCCGCTCACCAGGGATGAATACCTGCTGGGCGAATGGGCCCGAAACCCACGTTGGACTAGCTCTGAATGTTGCTGAGTGCCTTCCCGGGCTCAGCACCTGCAGATGCTTGGGTAAACTGTTCTTCCTTCAATAGCTATTCTCCACAGGAGTTCCGGCAAGTGCCCAGCAGCCTGGACGAGGAGGAACTGAGGGGCTCCAGATGGTCCAACAACTGTGGGAAATTGATTCCCAAGGAACTGCTGTGCTGAGGTGAAACACAGTACTGAAGAAATTCCTCACAGACATGTCTAGGAAAATAAGGACTTCTCAAAAGCTGCTCATGGCCTCTGTATTTCTTTGGGGAATTTACTCTTATTGATAATATTTTCTGTGCCCAAGATTATGATACCAATTTTATCAATACTGAAAAGGAAAACAGTCACTGTTATCAGGGAAGGGCAGGTCTCCCCTCCCTGGTTTGTCCTCATTGTCCACATATTTATTTTTGCCTTATTGTAGGGAAAACAGCTATTAGGTTTGCTCCTTGTACTTTGCATGATTGATGTGTGAGCACGTGGCAGAGCCACATGTGTACAGTCTATGTAAGGCTACGGGTGCTTGCTCTCAGGGTGGCTCACTGACCTGCCGCTGTGAGGTGAGGACTGCCTGCCCGCCACTACAAAGGGCTGTTTTGCTGTTCATTTGCCTCTGTTTTGCTGTTCATTTGCCTGCTGTCATGAGAAGTGGTTTCCCCCATCTGTTTACTCCACTGCCGTTAGGAGACTCTATTAAAAGGGAATGGCCCAACGCTTTCTGGCTCTGCAGTTTCTCCACTGTCTGCCCGAATCCAATGCGGACCTGCCTGGCCTTGGCCACCAGCATTACACTCATAAGGGTGTGTGTGTGTGTGTGTGAGCTGGCTTTCAGCAGCCTTCTCAAAACAGCCAACACACAGTCCACTGTGAAGAGCTGCATCTCACGGAGAAACAGAGACCCAATGGGGATGATTGTGCCACCACAGCTCTGCTTCTTCATCTCAGATGACCCTATCAGGGAAACTATGTTTTAAACCTTTCAGAATTCCTATCTAACTGCACAGTGTTCTTTGCTTTATGTGGTCTTCTGAAATCTTGACTTCTTTAAAGAAAAGATAAGTGTCCAACAGGGGAACTAATTATTGCTCTCATGAATAATCTCTGACACACAAATTCCTTCTAAAACCTGACCTCGTCACCTTTCCCTGAGGTCCAGTGTTCTGCCTTGCAGACCAACGGGAAGGACACTGGGAGTTACGGGGGCCTTCCCTTCACTCCTCACCACCTTTTTCTATGTTTCTTGTCCTTAGCTCCCGATCCTGAGAATGTGTTTTGAAACAGGGCCAGGGTGACAGGACACAAGGATTCCTAGCCACTAGGTTTGGGATTGAGAGGTTTTCAGTAGAGATTTCCTCTCATAAAATTAAAGCTTCAGAATATGCCAGAAGGAGGAAATGCTAAAAGAAACCATCTTTCCCTAGCTGCCTCAGTAGGAGGGATGCTACCAGTGTCAAGCACAGCAAGGACAGGGGAACCAGGCCCTGGAACGTGGCCACATGCGGTTTTGGGACCTGGTGCAGCTGTTTTACGTTTAAGGAGTCAGCTGCTCAGAGCGTTGCTTTGAGAGAGCTGCTTGTAGACAAATGAATTCATAACATCCTTTGCAACTCTGGTGCCTCCAGCCCCCTTCCTCCACTCCAATCTGTCTATCTCATTTGGGTGGCTACTGATGTTCCTGAATTGGAGAGAGAAGAAAGAGCTGCAGTTTAAGAAATGCTCCAGACCCAGGAGATGTACTCCGGGTGCAACCCTCTTCCAGGTGTCCTTGATTGGGGAAACTGAGATGAACCTCAGGACTGCTCATCACTGAGCGTGTGAAACGCCTGTTTCTTTTTCTCTGACACAAGTCAGGCAGCACTACTGTGTTCAGCACTTTGCAAAGAGCAAAGCAGATGTCCGCGGGTGAAGAATGCATGTGCAACTGATGCCAGTGACCTCATCGTCCCCCAAATGCCTGTGACAAACGGAATCCACAGCTCCTCTGCTCACAAGTTTCCTCACTGAAGTCATTTTGGGGGAAGCCAACAAAAAAATTCCAAAAATATGCAGGAAGAACCCAGAAAGGCTGAGGAGGCTAAGTTTTCCAAGCAAATATCAACTGCAGATTGTTTTTCTACAATGGAGCGGGCTCGAGGCAGAAGAGCTTTTGCACTTTGGCGTTTCACCTGGATGCTCTTTCAAGTTCAACTCCGATGAATAACGGTAAAGAAAGAAAAACAACAGAAAGATCTTCTCTGGCTTTGGTAACAACAGCTAGTGTGACCTCCACTAATCATGTAATTGTGCACCTGAAGGCCTTGCTTGCTGAAAAGAAGCATCAGGCAGGTATTTGCAATTACCTGGCAGGTGCCAGCTGAGATACTTGTCTACAGAGGGAGGGGAGCATGCCCGCTCTCTGAGGCCAAAGCACCTTTCTGTTCTTTGCACCTGCACACACTTATTCTGGCTAAGCTGCACTTCATAAACCACTAAACCCAGGTTACCGCATGCCCAAATGGAAGATGTTAGGTTTGAAAGAACGCAGCAAGACCTCCAAGCAAAGAAATAAAAGTTACTTGAAGATTTTGGAATCTGTACTTCTAGTCACTTAGAAGTGCTATTTATTACTCTCCCTTTTTCTCACTGTCCTAGAGCAGACGGAATTTGGGGATTTTGAAAAGCAACTGGCAACTGCTCAGTCTCATTTTTGGTTCTGCAGGCTTGTAGCAGCTCCCAGCCTTGCATCCTCTGAACTGTCGTTATTGTGCTAGCAGAGATCATCGCTGCCTGTCAGTGGTCACCTGGTATGTGCTCAGGTGGCCACATCTACATAAAAGGTTGGCTTTCATTTGGATTTTATGTGTTATTGATGATAGGTTTGTGTTTCCATTAAATATTCCTCTTGGAGAAAAAAAAATTCAAAGAATCCTTCAGGCTTCTTTCTGGTTATGGTTTGTATTTTAGAACCATAATGGGAATGAGGTGAATAGGACAACCTGATATTTTCCCATCTGGTCCTACTTATTGACAATCATCCCCTGCCTATGCTCCCAACCACTCAAAAATACAGTGGGTCAAAAGAAAACTTGTGCTAGAACATTCTGTTCTTTCATGAGGATCCTGGCAATACAATTACCTGCTGGAGAAATGTTTGGAGGGAGAAGGGAAGAAGCTAAGAAGAGAAACTGAGTGCCTTCTAAGACAATATAAAGGCTATAAGGCCGACCTTTAAATAGGGGTCTGCAAACTACACAGTCTGTCCTCAAGCCAAATCCGGCCCTCTGCTTGTTCTGTAAATAAAGTTTTATTGGAAAACAGCCATGCCCACTCATTTATATTGTCTACAGTGGCATTTGCACTGGAATGGTGAAGTTGAGTAGTTGTAACGGAAACATTGCTGCAAAGCTCAAAACATTTACTAATTGACTGCAGAAAAAATTTGCCAATACTGTTTTAAAACAAATAGAGTTTCCTTGAACTTCAGAAAGTGCTTGGGCAAAAGAGTTCAGTTAATCTGTACCAAATGCCAGCAGACATTTAAGGATAGGGGAGAGAATCTAAGAGGTCTAAAGAATTAATGCACTACATTAATTGTTTTTTAGGATAAGGAACAACAGGTGGCCTTCGATTTTTCTGCAGGATCCTTTTAATATTGTTCAACTGTTATCTGTTAATACTGTTCTTTGCAGCTTCACACTCTCTACTTATATACAGGCAGTGAGAGCTATGACCATCCCATCATACCTTCTATGAGCCCCTTTTGTTAGTTCTTAGGATACTGAGTAAGGAGCAGCTGGCCCTTTCTTCTGAAGAATAGCTGAGTGTCAATGTAACCCTTATATACACTGGTGGGCAGAGGCCATTCACTGTACCTGTTGGCCAAAAGCTGGGACCTGGTTCCTGAGGGCGAGGTCAAGTAGATGGCCAGGTCACCTCTCCTGGGATGGGTGATGGTTATGCGCACAACTACGTGTTCCAGGTAGTTGACATGGTGGTTGGGGTTATCGGAGCAGCCCGAAGCTTTGTAGATGGAGCGTACTGCACTGTTGGGGCGAATTGTCCTGCAACAGAGAGATAGGGAGTTTGAGCGAGGCACATGGCAGAGCTTGGCTGAGATCCTGCAGGCCTAGAATAACATCACACGTTGTAACGGAGGCAGCTGGTTGCTGGATACTGAAGGACACAGTGCTATCACTGAATGACTGGATCACTTAAATGATTAATAGTGGTTAGGCAGTGGGAAAGATGCAAGTGAGACAAAAGGGGGAATTTAATGTCTTTTGTCTTCACACAGGCCGTGGATATCTAACTTGAGAATTTCACCTTATTAAAACACAGATTGCTGGGCCCTGGCCCCAGACATCTAATTCAGTAAGGCTGGGGTAGATTCCCAAGAAGTTCTAGGTGACAGTGATGTTGCTGACCTATGGAATACACTTTGAGAGTCACTGATATAGGGTACTGTGATACAGTGGAAGCTTGGGGATTAACATGACCTTGGAATTTGACCCTGGTCTACCATTTCCTTGCTGTATAACCCATGGCACACACTTCCTCTTGCCCATAGGTTCCTCCCTTCTTCACTAGCTTCCTGCTGTGCCATTGTTCCCCTTAACAGTGGGCTCCAGCCACAATGGCATCAGTTCAAGTTCTGGAATAATTCACGTTTTCCACCACAGGGCCTTTGTGTATACTACTCTGCCTCAGGTGTTTTGTTTTGCTGCTGTTCATATGGCTGACTCTTCATGGTCAAAGTTTAATTTTCACCTGAGACTGTCATTGAATCACAGGAAAAATATGCCCCCACCTGTTATTTTCTACCCTTTGTGTTTTCAACATTCATTTATTGTGATTTGTAATTACATGTTTTGGGCTTGACTCCCACTAGGCTGTCAGCTCCACAAGGGCAGGAAGCATTTCTTGTTCCTCTTTCTATCTTTAATATCTAGCTCAGTGCTTGATATTCAGTAAGTGCAAGAAAAATAGTTCCCAAACTGGTAAATAAATTTGTGAATAAATAAACAGATATTCACACTGATCTCATTTCCTCTTTTGTCAGATGGGAGCAGAATAATGCCCAGATTTTTTTACAAACTTTAGGAAGACTCACATGAAGTTTCTAGCCCTTGGTTTGGCCCTTCATCAGTGCCCCATAAATACTAGTTTCACTCCTTTATCTTTTTCTTATTCTTTGCCACAAAAGAATAAAATAGGAGAGAGAGGAAGAGAAAAAAAAGCCTTTAGTTAATTTATTTCTGTTTCCTAACAAATTTTCTCAAGAATTATAATGGCTCAAGTTTCATTACAACCAAATTTCATAACTTTTTCTGAGAGTCAACTCTCTAAAAATAAAGCCTAAAGCAAAATACTGATACAGTCATGAAGATGAAGCTTATGCTCTGGATTTGGCACCTGGGAGCGCTTCACACTGTTGCTTGGTCAACCCTGTCAGCATAGCCTCCCCAAGTTTCTGCAGCTGAAACACAGGGAGGAGCCCTGAAATCTCTACACAAACTACAATCTCCTTTGCTGTACATTTTGCACCATTCTGGAGAACTATGTGGTATGTAGTCAAGTTTCCAGAATATATGGTTTAGTTTCTTGGAGTACACTGACTTACAGAGAATACCTAGTACCATCAAATAGATATACTGACAGAGTAGAAACCTTAAGAATGTCCATCTAGGAACGCCCTCACCCCCACCAAATCCCCTTTCAGGAGATGTTTTTCTTTTAAGGATTCTTGGGATCTACTAGTGAGGATCTTAGACATCCTATTAGAATTTTATAATTACAGTAGAAAACAACTACACCAGGTTTTAGTGCCCATGTGTAACACTGGGCTATTCTGAGCACTTGCATGGCCTGCTCTCTTTCAAGGAATCGACATGCTGTCTATTTGCAGCAAATATTACTTGATTTGTCGGTCTGTGCTCTCCACACACACGTGCTGCTGGGGAACAGTGGTCCACTTTTCCGCCTCCATCACCATGGCTTCTGCATCCATCAGTCCAAATCCATAGAGATGGCTCACTACAAAAGGCAAGAGGCTGGTCAGCGTTGCAGTTACAAGCAACCTATGCTATATATTCTAAATTATAATTTCATTCAGCAGAGAACACAAACACATCCCTAAGGGATCCCAGCTTTCTTTATAGCAGTGATTTAAAAACAAAACAAGTGAGCAATCACAAGAAAATAGCTGAATATATATCACTTATTGATCATTGTTACTAGTAACATGACTTATCATTCACGAACAGTTACTACATGGCAGGCACTAGTGCATATTTTTACATTTAATCCTCCTTACAATCTTAAAATGTTAATCTGTTATTATCATCATTCATGGATGAGAAAATTGAGAATCCAAGAGAAACTTGGCTGGGACTGCCTAACAATTCCGTGGCTGGGCTGGATTCTAATACATATAGCTTGCTTAAGAACTCACTGTTAACCACTTCTAGTCAAGTGATGGCATCACCAATTTCGTAAGATAAAATAATAGGTTTAAAGAGAAGTGACAATGTATACAACTTTTCCTAGTGCAGTAAGAACTTAAATGCAAAAAGTACCAATTTTCTGACATGTCTGCTATGTAGGTGGACTATCCCAGAAGACATAAATAATGAGCTTTCCTCTAGCGTATGAAAATTTTATTAAACTTTATGCATAAAATATTTGGAGGCCTCAAGACTTTCATGCCAGCTTCTCATCCTCACAGTCATCTTCTATTTCTCAATGAGAAAACTTACTGATCTAAAGATGAAGTTGACATAACTGTCTCAGAAACTTCAACTACATATAGGAACATTTTAATGATACAGCAAGGTCAACTCGTGTAGTTCTTTCTGATAATACTTTAAGACCCCACTTGAATACTTCAGATATTCACCTTGTATTAAACTGTCTCATATCTTTATATTTAACACAAAGTCATACTTCTACCAGATTTGTTGCCTGAAACATTTTCCTTAAAACATTAATTACTTTATGCAAAATTTTCTGTAGCTTCCCAGGCTTATGGCTTATTTAAATATTTCCTCCTGGAATTCAAGATGTTCTATGATGTAGTCCCATTCTAACAAAGATATAGTCCCATTTCAAAACAAAGTCCTCACCAAATCTTCTAATTTAGTAATTATCCCTTTCTACAGCTATAACACCCTCAGTCACGTTGTGCTGTTTTCTGGCCTTTGTCCATGCTGAGCCTCACCTCAGAATTCCTTCATTACTCCTATGTTAAGAGTCAAACTCGACTCTCACAAGTTCCTGAAGGCCCACCTAGACTATCTTCTCTTTCTTGAAATATTCTCTGGCCTATAAAAATCAATAGGTAGTTACTGAAATTCAATCATCTGTGATGAGTGGGTTTTTCTCTTTTATAGTCCAATACTTCTAATTAATTTGTCAGTCCATTTACCCTTCTGACAATCCATCCACACAATCATTCATCCATCTACCCACCCATTCAGCTATCCACTCACTCATTGACCATTGATCTATCCATCGATTCATCGATTGATCCATCCATCCACCCACCCACCCACCCATCCATCTGCCTGTTATTTCTTGAGTGCCTTCTGTGTGGCAGGAACTATACTTTTAATCTGTGCCATCAATCGAATTGACAATTAACTCCATCAGCATATAAAGTTTATCCCAACTGTATTATAAACTGCTTAATGGAAGGAAATGGGCCTTATATTTCTTTATATGTTTCATGGGATTTAGCAAAACATTATACATATCAGGAAAAAGATATTAAAGTATGTAAAAAATAAAATTGCCCTAGTATTCAGAAATATTGTTCTATTTCTGCTATTTGCTAATTATGATATATAATTCTTGGCCAACAGGATAAAATATCTAACTTACAATTTCCTCATTTTAGGATATTATTATCTATCCCATTACCATTACTAAATATGTCTAATGCAGGAAAATCTGTGTGAAGAACTATACAAATGGAAGAGCTCATTACTATAATATCAGGTTTAGCCAGTCAGAACATACTGAACAAAATTACTTTGCTATGGCAAAGATATATGTAGAATTTTTATACGTGTACTTTTGCAACTTCTATTATGATTTTTTCTTGATTAAAACACAATTCATGTCATTGTAATAACTTGTAAATATACCCATAACAGAAGAAAGAAAACTCACCAATAACCTCATCACAAAGTGGTAACTGCCATTAACAATTCTATTAGTTTTGTTTTAGGTACATAATATTATGTGAAGCAATTTTGCCTCCTTAGTTCAATAAGAGACAGAGTGGCCCACATGATACCGGAGAAATGTCCAGTTTGGGCTTAAGGATACCCAACTGTGAAGATCTTTTGTTAATGTTCATGTAAATCCTATGTTCTCACTTATGACTTAACCGTAGCCTATGTCATTTCATCAGGAACAGCAGCAGGTATTTTCTTTCCCTGGTGGAACTGGAATTGTTGCCACAGGTGCTATGGCAAGCTCTCTATCTCGACACAGTTCCCAAACAACCCCGCGCTAGTGCTAAGTAGTTTTCAACCAGCGCAACCTATCATTCTATCTCAGTTTAGGGGGAAAGGATGACAGATTTGACTGGTACGTGAGCGGGTGGGGAAGAGGGTAGGTGGAGGCTTGGGGAAAAGGAGGGCTTTGAACAGTCTGCAAAACAGGGGCAGTCTGGGCTCCAGCTGAGCCACACTCTGCTTCTGCTCCCACCACTCCCCATAACTGTCAACCTCACAACCACTGGGACATAAATTCACAGAGTCAACAAATACAACAAACACTTCATGCCTGTTAACCACTTGAATTAAGCAGAAAAGCACCTTGAGTCTTTCCGAAGGCCATAAATTTGTTTTCTTTCCCAATTCAATTGCTATGCTCCAGAGACTGTCCTTCCATGGAACACTCAGAGTAGTTGTTCAGAAAAGGGGCTCACTAGCTCCACTTAACTACAGACTGGCAAGTCAACAACAACAAAAATGTATATTACTAGAATATTCATAAATGAGAGAATTAGATTAGACCAGTGAAAGCCATTGAGTCAGCATTGGAGAATTTTAGTATTTTAAAATACTGGAAATTATGTATCTGTCGGCAATCATGATACATAGCCTAAGGAAATAAAATAAATTTATATCTTTTTTTGGTGGGGGTGGTTGCTGGCAATTTTTCATCTCCATGTATTCTGATTGACACTTACTTGGTTTTGGGTAAAGGCTAATGAGAGAATAATTACCCAATGAATATGCTGGGCAGATCAACTCCTTCAAAAACATGGTGTCAACTGGGGAAATAGCCATTAAATAGTTTGGAGGCACTAATAACTTTCTGAAATACAGTTACAATTGACATGTAATAATATTTTTTACATAGTATAAGGTTTATGCTCTAAAATGACCCATAAATTCAGAAACGCTGATCTTTCTTTTGGTGACCATTTGAGTCGTCTGTCTAGGCCACGAGGAGTATGATTGCCCTCCAGTGGCCACAGAGCACCTGGCTTAGAGGAGAGCGTCCACATATTGTATATTTGTGAAGTCAATGAACACAACTGATAGGAGAAATTTTATTTAATTCACCAAGTGGCATAAAGTGTTTACAAGAGAATTGTTAGGGAAAATGGAGATCTATTTTTATTACTGACTCCTATAAAGTCATCATTAACACTCAAAAAATTTTATTCCACTACAGCGCCAATGTACACATTTAAAAAACTTATGAATAGAGCAAATATGCCATGCAAACAACTGGTTGTGATATGGGCCATCCCACAACTAAAGGAGTTTTATTTGGGCAAATTTCCCATGCCAAACTCAGAGCCAAACCTGAGTCTTGAAATCACTTTATATTGATCAAGTGGAATCCTCTCCATGCAAGCACTGAATAAAATAAAAAATTCTATGACATTAGAATACTACAACATTGGTGTGAGCAGGCATCTAACCAGTTCAAACAAAGTATTTCATTCCTATGTGTGTTGGCAGTCAACATACAAGTCATAGTTTTAACACCAGTTAAGATTCAAAAATCAATATTCAGAAAGATCCTGAGGGAACAGGCAGGTATTTAGAGGAATTGGTAATCCTGAAACAACATTACTGAAGTTTACTTCAGAAAGCAAACTTATTTCTTAGTAGAATGATGTTGGACAAACTTAATAAAGAGAAATTGAAAACTTGTATAACACTGTTTGTTTATTAGGCTGCATGACTGTTTAGGCAGATCAGCTTACAAATAGTGGGACTGTCCTACGCTGAAAGTACAGCTAGTCTTTATTCAAAGGTATCTGCCTGTGTCTCTCCTCAGACCAGTTAGATGAACAAGAAAAGTCAGGATAACATAATGTTCTCCAGCAGGTCTATTTTCATTTTCTGATGATATCAGAGAAGCTCATCATTAAGCACAGAAGCACGTGGTTGCATAGTTTGAAAGCAGGCACAGCTATTTTAAATAACAGTTTTAGCTAGGGGGACTAAAAATTCAATTAAATAAAATCTAGACAGCTCAGCAGAAGGAAAAAATGGAAGTTTCTGAGCACAGGAAGCTATTACCAGGGGAGTTTGGTGTATTTTCATTTCTTTTAGTGAACTATCCTTACTGGAGCCAGCTATTTTTAATCTTCTCTTTTCTTTTTAAATATTACATTGAATGGCCATTTCATGATGACTCTAAAATGACTATTAGTAAAGCACTCTCTATATAATAAAAGGATTGGTTTTAAAAAGATTTTTGAAAATGTTTTGGAGCTTCCTGCAGCGAGCCTTTCTGCTCGCAGCCGTCAGACATGCCGACAGTGGCACGCAGCACGGAGTGTAAAATCGGGCAAGCAACAGCGGAAACTCCATAGCAGAAGCCTGCGGGACACAGAAAAGTTTGCCTGTAACTGAAAAAAAAAGTAACTAAATGACAGGTCTTTATTACTGAGTATTTAACAGAAAATTCCAGCTGATTTCTTCCACTGAAGGAATCATTTTTTATGATCAGCGTGCCTAAATGTCTGTGTTTTTTTAGAGTTGTCTTGGTTTTAGCAATGAAAGTCCTGTGGCCCAGGAAAACCCTCATTCATGGGAAAACCAGGAGAGTGGCCACCCTAAGTGAGGAATGCAATGCTGTTAGGAATGGCAACAGAGTCACTTTTCAATATCAATAATCTAATAACTAGAGGGTATACAGACATCCTGAACTTAGATTTATGTTCATTAAGATACACATAACTCCCAAGATATGGAACGTGGTCGATAAATTGGGTCTAATTGTTTGATTATTAGAGAGTGTGAATTTCAATACACTTCACCAACATAAGCAACTAACTTGTCCAATGAATTATACCACTTGTTGGGGTGTAGAGCATCTACTACAGATTCAACACGGCGAGGATCCAAGAGACAGAAAATGCTCTGTGTTCTCAGTCAGGCAGTGGGTGAGACAGGAATAATTTTTATGAATTCATGAAGAAATAACTAAAAGCACCAACCATATCATTGCTGTCAGTATAAAAAGGACTTAAAAAGGGTAAGAAATCAGCAGAAAAGACAATGGATGTGAAGAAACCTAATAGAGCCTGGTGTACAGAAAGTCCTCGATACATGTGAGCCAACACTCAGAGTCAGGTAAGACGACCTACACAGGGAAAGTGATTATTCCACTTGTGCTTCCGTGTGTGCATGGGCTTCGGGGAGGCGGAGATGCAGGGAGAACGGTCCAAGGGCCAGGATGGAGCCTTCTGGTTTAATCAGCATCAGGTCTGTCTGTTGTGGTTCACTGGGCAGCAAGGAAACTGGCTGCCCTGGAGTGGGCAGCATGTGGGTGAGTGGTCAGCAGGGGGTGGGCATTAGTAGTAAACCTGGCAGGGAGTAAGGGGGTGAGGGTGAATGTGGGGAGAACTAAAAGCCAGCAGATATTGATTGCGTTTGGGTCCTTTGCCCTTAAGCAGGCTGTGCTTATTCTCATCTCCCTACAAGTAAACCACCAGACTAAAAGGTAGTTACTCAAATTCCTGTCTTGACAAGGCTGCTTCAGCTGCGGGTGGGTAGAAACCCTGACTGCAGATCAAAGGGCTCCTGCAGCTGTGCAGTCCTCGCACCTTTGGGTTCTTTGATCCTCAACGTTGAACCACCTGCTCTGAAATAACAGCTCCCACCAGGGACCCTGTGCCTCCTGCACCTATTAATCAAACCAGCCAAACGTGCACAGTAGGAGGAGGGGTGAAACTTGAGAGGGCCTGGGACACTTTCCTTAGGTCACCCCATCTCACATGCGTCATGTAAACACACAAGTCCTGCCTTTTAAAAATATAATTAAACAGCTAAATATCACAACGTAGTGGAAGATTTGTAAAGATGAAAAGTGGCAAGTAATGTACTTCAGTCTCCTATGTCAGCATTTCCTCACCTAAACATGTCGGGCAGATGAAAGCCAGGGTGCTTCCAGAATTCCTCATTCCCTTCCTTACTCCCTTTCTCTGGCTCGCTCTCTTCACTAGGTACCCTTTTAGATTTCAGTGTGAAAGGCAGCACAGCGCAAAACGCAGACTCCCTTATGGTCGGAAAATGGAGCTGCTGGCATCTGCCTCATTCTGCATGGTTTGTTTTTATTTTTCCCTTGTTCTTCCTAAAATCTCGGCTCTAGTAACAACTCCAGCCAGGTCCAAATGTGCCAGCCATCACCAGCGCTACTGAGGACTTGCATGTGGAAAGTTTCCAGACACTGACACTTGGCTGTCTGCAGGACCTGTACTTCAAAGCGCCTCTCGGGATGGGTCTGGTCAGCAACTGTAGGCAGTCAGACAGGCTCGTCATTACAGAGGCGAATTAAGGAGATTTTAGAAAAACACGAGTCCCTCTTTCCTGTGTACAATAAACTTCCTTACACTAGTATAGTATATATAAAATATATATTTATTATTTTTTTCATATACAGAGTTAAGATACGGAGATATCCCTGCCTTTTCTCAAGGTCCTCTTTCCATTTCAAGAAAAATAATGTCGCCCCGGCTGGATTGCTTGGTTGGTTGGAGTATCATCCTGAAGCACAGAGGTGGCCAGTTTGATTCTTGGTCAGGGCACATACAGGAACAGATTGATGATCCTGTCTCTCTCTCTCACTCTCTACCTTCCTTTCTCTAAAATCAATAAAATAAATATATTTTTTTAAATATCGAATTATTTTATTTTCTTTGAACAATTTTTATTTACTTCCAATATGGTTATAATAAGCAAGGAGTTTGCTCAAGGTAACTGACTAGTATTTCTTGAATGGAGGTAGAAAATTATTTTACCAAGTTGGGGATACCTAGCGATAGATCCCACGGCATATGCAGATCACAAGTGTGCTTGTTTTTAGGAAACTAAGCTTGTTTGGACAGAGATGAGAATAAGATAAAAATGTTCTCCAAGGGCCTGTTGGTAAAACTTAATTGACCATATGTTGACTTTCTGGCCTGGATGTGGGTGTGTGACCTGAGCAAACAATTACCAGAGTGGGACCTTGACAAGCCAGCAGCCATATTCTTATTCACTTTTTAGATAACTCTTCATTTAATTTTCCTTTACATTTGCTTTTTCCTTAAATTCTCATAAAAGAAAGAAATAGAAAATGTAGTTGATAATTATTTCAAATGAGTGCCTTTTCAGACTCAGTGGTTGCAAAGATATGATTACTTTTCATCCATTCACTCATCTATGGCTCACCTGATATAGAGGCAATACCCACTGTTGATGTGATGATCACAAAGCACAAAGAAGAGTGACAACAAAGAGGAAATTATTCCTCGCAACTGGAAATGTCACTATTTCATTGAGAAGAAAGCTAACACTTATCCTTAGAAATTTCAAGTCCTACGTAAGGTTTATCATAACATTCTTTTTCATTTACTTAAACCTCAGAAAAACAGGCCATTAATGAGGACTATATATGCACTTAGAAGAAATAAGACTTTAGATGGTTCTTAACTTTTTAAGTAAGATTTGGATTCATGGAGGCATAACAGCAGGACAGTAATGAGAACAGGACATTGGGACTGGAGGCTTCTTCAGGGAGGCTGTGTGGCCCTGGCATCACATGGATGAATTTAATGGAGGCAATGAGTAGCCAATGATTAAAAAAAAAAGATAAGTTTAATTGCTATTCTAGAAAGTTTTAGGGAGATGCTTTGTAAAAGATGATTCACTGATTGTTTGGGAAGTTCTGAATTTTAAATGACTTAGGGAGAGCCTTGTGCAGAGATTCAAGATTAGTAATAGATGAAGTCAATGTTGAAGTTGTAGGACTGGAAATTATTGATAAGAAGGTGACACTTGTAACTGAAAGGAAGGCAGGGAGTGGAAGAAAAGCAGTGAAATCAAGAGGATGTGTAAGGGAGAGAGCTCACTTGCTAGAGAGAGCAAGCAGGGGGTACTCCTGCTCTTGGTCCTGCCCCTTAAGTAACAGATCTCACGGAATGGCTAAGGTGAAAGGAAGGGAGAGAAAAGAATCAGTCAAGTATCAAAGAACAGGGCTATATGTTTGCATCACAAAAGGCAAAGAAAGACAGATCTGGACTGTGTAGATCAAATGCATGAAATAAATCCCAAGCTGCCGCCTTCTGATTTGGCAAGTAGGAATGGCTGAAGTCTCAAAGAGTAATTGCACTTCAAAGGTAGGAGTAGAAAAAAAATTGCAGAGAATTAGAGGGAGGAAACAGTAAGGAAATGGAAGCAGCTAATTTAGACTACTTGGAAATTTTTAGTGGTTTAGGGAAGAACAGAATTAGGGCAGTAGGACAATGGAAAAGTATAGGTCCACCCCCAGCCCTAAGATGGGAGATAAAACATTTGAAAGTAGGATTAATGACAAATTGACAAAGGAGAAGGAACACTGCTGGGAATAAATGACTAAATGACTGACAAAGAATGGGATATTTTGAGCACCTTTCACAAATGGGGTTCATTACCTGAACTACAAAACAAACAAACAAACACACTCCCACCCCACAACCCACTGATAAGAGAAATTATTTTTTTTCCTTTCTGCTAAGGATGGTACTTCATTTCATTAGCACCATTCATTCACATGCACAAGGAAGAAGTTAACTTATTACATACAGTAGATGAGTTGAGTTTCCAAGTGGTTCCCCAAAATGGAATGTGCATCAGAATCACCCAGAGGACTTGTGAAAGCACGCACTGCTCAATCCCAATGATTAGTAGTTTTGAGGTAAGGTCAAGATTTTGTATTTCTAGCAAGTTCCTGGGTGATGCTGATATTGTCACTCCAGGCACCCCACTTTGTGACCTACTTCCTGAGGGTATTAGGGCTATCTAGCATCTCTCCCAGAAAACCAAATGCTGAAGCCTGGTTAATATCAACATATGGGTAGAGTTTCTATAGCAGGAGTCCCTAAACTATGGTCCACGGCCGCATGCGGCCCCCTGAGGCCATTTATCCGGCCCCCGCCACACTTCTGGAAGGGGCACCTCTTTCATTGGTGGTCAGTGAGAGGAGCATAGTTCCCATTGAAATACTGGTCAGTTGGTTGATTTAAATTTACTTGCTCTTTATTTTAAATATTGTATTTGTTCCCGTTTTGTTTTTTTACTTTAAAATAAGATATGTGCAGTGTGCATAGTGATTTGTTCATAGTTTTTTTTATAGTCTGGCCCTCCAATGGTCTGAGGGACAGTGAACTGGCCCTCTGTGTAAAAAGTTTGGGGACCCCTGTAATCTATAGGCATGATTCACAAGTACTCTTCCCTCATGCCAACATCTTTTCATATACCACACATATTTTGCTTCTCTTATTAGGATATTTTAAGAAGACGTAGTTCTAATTAACTTATGGATATATTAGCCCACACTCTTCAAGCGTAAGTTGTTCTAGATATTTTCTTTTTTGGATGCCCTTACTCAAGGAGTTACATTCTCTGTACTGTTAGTAAAGAATAAGGATTTGATTGAGCTGAGATACAAAATCATATTTAGGCCTGACCAGGCAGTGACGCAGATTGGGACATGGAGGACCCAGATTCAAAACCCCAAGGTCACCGGCTTGAGTGTGGGCTCACCCCGCTTGAGTGCAGACTCACCAGCTTGAGCGTGGGGTGGGGTCACAGGCTTGAGTGTGGGATCATAGCCACGACCTCATGGTTGCTGGCTTGAGCCCAAGGTTGCTGGCTTGAGCAAGGGGTCACTCACTCTGCTGGAGTGCCCCGGTCAACGCACATAGGAGAAAGCAGTCAATGAACAATTAAGGTGCCACAACAAAGAATTGACACTTCTCATCTCTCTCCCTTCCTGCCTGTCTGTCCCTATCTGTCCCTCTGTCTCTGTCATTAAAAACAAAACAAAAACAAAATCATATTTAGTTAAAAGGTTGAAAATAGTAAATGCACTGAAGCTTCTAGTTAATTTATTTTAATCTATTTTACTGAATCTTTAACGGTTAAAGTACATTTAATGTATCAAGCATGCTTCCCAAAATAAGATGCTTAGAATAAATTTTGGGGGGAAGTAAAAATAATATCTTACACATGCATTTTATTACATTTTAGCTAATGAAATCTTTACAACTGTCCTGTTGACACAATAGTATTATTTGCATTTTAGAGCTGAAAAAAAAAACTTAAGTCTGAGAAAAGAACTCACCCAAAGTCACAAGGACTCTATCCCAAGTATTTGGAATCTCTTTTTATTATATATGTATCTATTGGTTATTGTTGTCTGTAAGACATACAGTACTTACTTCAACTAATTTCTCAAAGCAAGCATCAGCCTCCAAATAAATGAGGTGGCTAAGGGAGTAAATCATTTCAGGTATTTATCTATATATCACAAATGAACAGTGGGCCATTTTTATCCTCTTTGCCTTTTGCAAATCAGCTGTCTAAACTCTGCTCTCTCAAAACTCATTAAAATAGCATGCATAGAAAAAAGAAATATGTGGGGTTTGGAAGGAAAGTTAACATCTGGCCCATAACCCTTTTTCCCTATTCTTGCTGAGAAATGACCTTCTTCAGTCATTTCTATCAAACATTTTCCCGGAGTGTGGAGATCTTATTAATATGGAAAAGATACTTTATTTTCTATTCATGCCTAGGCACCCCACCCTTTAAAATTTTTTTCATTATTAGAGCTAACCAGGCATGCACAGATGGAAGAATGGCATTGAGTGGCAAAGAGCAACTTCCAATTTGTTAACATGAAGCAGCAATCACGACACCCTTCTTTTTGGTTCTTTCAAAGATGACCTTGGGAACTTAAGGGTGCACCTTGTCTTCTGGCATAACACCATAAAATGAAGCCTGTTGAAGCTATTATTGGGATGTGTGATAGAAGTTTAATTGCTTTAGAATGCCTAAGGCTAGCAAAATGTGAACATGTGTAAAGAGTATGAGTTGAGATTCTAAGAAAAAGAAAAGTCTGGCTCTACTTATTTCACAGAAGATGGATCCAGATGGATTCCGCAGAGCCGTCGCCTGCATGTAACTGTACCCTGCTAGATGCAGTGGCTTAGGAAGTCATGCGTAGAACTAGGGCAGGATTAACTTTCAGGATCTCTTTTTGAATCTTTGGGTCTGGTTTATATTATAGACACTGGCACCAACATCAAGATCTCTCTGGAGAGAAAAACGGGTGGGCTAAGGCACTGTTAGGAAAATTGTACTTTGGAAAGATGTAATCATGAGGTCCTTTTGTCTCTTGTTTATTTGGGTTATCTTATTGCTCCTGAACCATTTAGAAAGCTACAGCTGTGCCCATTTCCCACAGTCTCAGTGTGGTCACAGCAAGTTACAGCCCTCTGTCTGTGATGGGGGACCGAGAGCTGGTGCTATGGTCTGTGCTAGGAACATGGATGTCAGAGTCCAGACTGATATGCACATACTTATTTCAGTAACAGTTTCTCCTATGCACCTCAACCATGGATGTCAGCGTCCAAACTGATATGCACATACTCATTTCAGTAACAGTTTCTCCTATGCACCTCAACCATGGATGTCAGAGTCCAGACTGATATGCACATACTTATTTCAGTAACAGTTTCTCCTATGCACCTCAACCACATTTTCCGCTTTTACATCTTTTTGTAAAAGACTGTTGTCCCAGCCCGACGATCTATCCACTGCACTGTCACCTGGTAAGGCCCCTTTTACATCTAAAGCCCTTTTTCTTGGAGGAAAAGGTGGTCTGTTGGGAGTGCCTTCACAAGACAGCTTGATGATTACCACGGGAGCGTAAAATAAAACCTTCTCATGACTGCCACACATCTGTGCTTCATGCATCCTTTACATGTCAATAGTTATAAGGCCTCTTCACCCCAAATATGTCTTCTACTAGCCCCCAGTGAAGTAATTGTATATTAGACTGCATGAAGCAGCTCCAATCATTTTTGGTCACAAAAAAAAGAGAGAATGTAAAAGAATAATAGATGAGTGCTCAGCACTCACTTAAATTCTAAGGTTTTACTTTAAATTCTGTCTAGAGAGCTGGCGGTAAAGATAATGATGAAATCATCACAGAGAATGGAAAACTCTGACTCTGATAACACTAAGCTACTTTGCTAACAAAGTTGCTGTGTAGGTCAAGGTTGAAGTAATAGGTAAAATGAACAAAACTGTCTCTCAACAGACACCTTTTAAAGTATGCCTATACGTTTGGTAATTGCAGAAGAAATTACAACAGAATTCCGTGCAACAGGGCTATTCAGGCGGAACCTACGTGATTTAAAGATAGGTACCACTTTCTTTAAGGCAGCCATCAGCCCACTGGGAGGCACATGGCTTGGTGAGTGGACCACAGGCTTGATTTCTGTGCAACCAGGTATGGCAGCCCTACCACAGAATCCCAGATATTTCTTGCATTTTTTAAAAATATTTTTTTGTATTTTTCCAAAGCTGGAAACGGGGAGAGACAGTCAGACAGACTCCCGCATGCGCCCGACCGGGATCCACCCAGCACGCCTACCAGGGGCGACACTCTGCCCACCAGGGGGCGATGCTCTGCCCCTCTGGGGCGTCGCTCTGCCGTGACCAGAGCCACTCTAGCGCCTGGGGCAGAGGCCAAGGAGCCATCCCCAGCGCCCGGGCCATCTTTGCTCCAATGGAGCCTTGGCTGCGGGAGGGGAAGAGAGAGACAGAGAGGAAGGAGGGGGGGTGGAGAAGTAAATGGACGCTTCTCCTGTGTGCCCTGGCCGGGAATTGAACCCGGGTCCCCCGCACGCCAGGCCGATGCTCTACCGCTGAGCCAACCGGCCAGGGCCATATTTCTTGCATTTTTAAGCATCTTCTCCAATTCTTTCATCTTATGTACCTGGAATTCAGTGTGTGTATGGCGGGGGGGGGGGGAGGGTGTAGGCTTCTAAGATGAACAATATTTAACCCTAGAACAAAGCAGGACACATATCTTTTGCCTTGACTCTGAAGATACTTCTGAGGGTAAAAGATGAAAAGAAGCAAATGACTTCCAGACAAAATCATCTCAAACAGTATATAAAGGAAGAATACACATTGTAGCCTCTGGAGGGTTCAAAAAAGCAATGCAGCTTCCTAGTACTAAAGACGATTCTAAGTTTGCTTCATGGCCAAAAAGAAGACTATCTATGCAAACCTTAACCAAGAGAAAAAGCAATTCACAAACTGGACATGCTTTTGTCACACTAGCGGCAACAGTGTTATAGCAACTCAAGAGGTTCACCGGAATTATGTTACTTGTTTCTTTAAATCTCTGCAAAGTCATGCGGCAAATACAGAGGCCGCAACGGTATGTGGAAAATAATTCAAATATTGGAAGTTAAGTGTCTTGCTGAAGGTCATTATGAACAATAACAACAAGCAAAAGGACTTTGGTCAAAGGAAATTTGTGAAGCCTTCTCAAAGAACAATTTCTGGCCTGACATTTTTCAAGAAGCAATATTTTCACCACATCCTTTGCCCTGGGTTTATTAAAAAGCCATTTCAAAAAGCATTTATTTCTCTTCTTTGAAAAACAAAAGAATTTAGCAAAGGTGATAATATATCCCAACTCTCTAACTCTCCTGATTTAGAAGGAGGCCAAGGGATGACAAAAAGTTTTGCTGAATGTCACAGTCCTTAAGTCAGAAATACGCAATCACAAACCAAGAGAATATAGAATGATCACTGCAAGAGAATTTTCATCCATTTTAGCAAAACGATTTCTGATAGACATGTCATTTGGTAGGACATATTATAGGACTACTGGATTTACACCATCAGTTTAAAAAAAGAAACTCTCTCTGGCATCAGACAAGCAAGTAGAATCAACTTGCTTTAAAGTCATTACTACAATCCAGCTCACTTTCTCCAAACCACCAGAGTGGCTCTCCAAAATGCTTTTCAGATCAAAAGAGAGCTCCTAAGTCTAGGGTTCAAGTAGCTTTGCTGTCAGTCCTTTTAAATTACTTTCCTCACCACACTATACCGGCCCCTTATTGTACACTGGGCCCTCTTCTCCCTTACCCTGACCGTTGCCTTTACCATAGCTGTCTGTCCAGTTTTAATCCCTAATCCTCCAAGAAACACAAATAAACAAAATAATGCATCTGTTTAAACTGAGTAATCACTCTAGAAACTATTTCAGACAAGCTTCGGTTCCCAATTGTAACTCTGAAACATCTTCCACCTGCTTATATTTATGTTTCAGACCTAGGTTATGTATGTGACATTAATGTAATTCATTAATGATTTTCAGGTTATGTTTTTTTCCCTCCCGTACTTTTGAGCCCACTTATTGTTTATTGAAATCTATACAGGGTTTTGTTTTTTTCTTTTAAGTGAGAAGAGGGGAGATAGTGAGACAGACTCCTGTATGTGCCCTGACTGGGATCCAACTGACAACCCGTTTAGGGCCGATGCTCAAATCAACTGAGCTATCCCTAGTGCCTGGGGCTGATACTTGGACCAACCTAGCCATTGGCTTCGAGAGGGGGAGAGAGAGAAGGGAGAGAGGGAAGGAGAAAATGAGGGGGAGAGAAGCAGATGATTGCTTCTCATCTGTGTCCTGACTGGAGATCAAACGGGGACATCCATATGCCAGGCCAATGCTCTATCCATTGAGCTAATCAGCCAGGGCCTTATAAAAAACAGAGAATGCAACTAATCAGATTCATTAACTAACCTCATTGACAAATGAAAACTATAACCCAAATTAGATAAAAGAGACCAAAAATGAGACTAGAAGTGTCCTAAGAAGTGTGAGAATATAAAGTAGTAAACCTCATATCTGAAAGTAATAGGGAACTAGATTTATTTGTAAGCTACACACAGCATGTTAATGGCCACACCTCTATGCACATCTAAACATACACTATGCTCAATTTTTATCACACAAAAATCTTAACAGAATATTGACTGTTTATTCATTCATACTAAATGTTGTATGAGAAAGATGCATGGCATGTGAATGGTAATTTTACCTGAGTGCATACTATGAATGAAGAACTGTGCTAAATTCTGTATATGATCCTGTTTTTCTCATTCTTCCCTCTACACCACCCTGGCTACAGTGCCCTCCTACCTTTTCTGTGATCAAGTCCTTGTATATGCCACATGCCTGGCCTGTGCCCCTTGCTCCTCAGGTCTCTCTTAATTAGAAGGCCCTTTTCTGATAGTATAATGTTTAAAAAGTTCTAATTTGTCACAACAGATATTTGTACATGAATATTCACACCAGTTTTACAACAACCACAAACTGCAAACAACACCGTCCATAAAAAAGTACATACACAAATTGTGGTACAGTCCGACAGTGAAATACTACTAAGTAATAATAAGAAATTAACTCCTCATAAACTTAATAACATGGATAAACCTTAAAAATATTATATGGAGACAAAGGAGCCAGTTTCAAATGATTTTACTTATCAAAAAGTCTACAAAAGACAACCCAATCTATAGTGCTAGAAAGTATATCTGCTTGCATAGGGTGGGTTGGGGGCTAAGGGATGAGAAAGAAATGCAAAAGAACTTTTTGGGGTGATAGAAATGTTCTCTACCTTGACTATGGTGATGGTCACATGAATGTAGACATCTGTACCCTGAAAATGGTGCTTTTCATTATATGTAAATTTACTCCAATAAAGTTGATTAAAAATACATGTAGATTACCAGATAAATTTGTTCCAAAAGCTGGGAATCAACACTAAGGGTCTGACTTTGGAGCCCAGGCTCTGAGACACAATGCTAAGTTTTTGTTTTAAATAAAGCAAAACCTCAAATAAGAAAAGGATTGTTAAAAGTTGAAAAGTCTCGCCTGACCAGGTGGTGGATAGAGCATTGGTCTGGGGTGCTGAGGACCCAAGTTCGAAACATGAAGGTCACTGGCTTGAGTGCGGAATCACAGATATGATCCCACGGTCTCTGGCTTGAGCTCAAAGGTCGCTGGCTTGAGCAAAGGGTCACTGGCTCAGCTGGAGCCCCCAGGTCAAGGCACATATGAGAAAGCAATCAATGAACAACTAAAAGTGCTGCAACTATGAGTTGATGCTTCTCATCTCTCTCCTTTCCTGTCTCTCTGCTCCTATCTGTCCCTGCCCGTCTTGCTAAGAGAAAAAAATCGAAAAGTTTTTTGTAAGAGAATGAGTATGTGCATATGTGTGTATAAGAGAGCATCTATATATTTTTAAGACTGCCTTGGATTAAATTCTTTCTTGGGTATCTTATTTTAGAACTGAAATCACATTCCAGTTATCAGTAATTCAAAGATATCCACTTATATTTCTTGATAGTCACGACATACTTTTGACCTGAAAACAAGACTGCTCCCTCATTGATCACTCTCTGTAATCGCTGGGTTTAGGGCTTGATAATTTTATCTTTGCCTGAAATATCAATTATAACCACAAAGTATCAAGATTTGTTACCATTAAGAAGAGCCAGACTCCTGCTAAAAGAATTTATAAAACACCTAGGAAGTCCAGACTCATTAAAATTTGTAAAATTGAGTGTCATCAGGTGATAAAACAAAGGAGACATCAATTTTCTGTTAAGTGAACAGCCATTTTCATATTGTTAAAAATAATATTTTATAGCCACAGCTTTTAAATTGTATACAAATGACTAGAAAGTTGACAGAACGTTGACAACTGTAATCAGTTCAGATATCTACCAATATAAGCACTGTTGTGTTTGACATATGATTATATTCACTAATATGTGATTATGAGATAAAAATGTGTGAAGACATATCAGTGATAATTTTATCGCAAAGTCCTTAATACATTTTCTCTAGGCCACTAGATGTAATTTAATTATCTTCAACCACAAAACAGCACTCTAGCTCACAACATTGTTCTGCATTTTTATCCTCATTTCAATGAGGAGAAAGCTGTAGTGGATGAAAATATACTTTTAAGACTATGTTTGGTGTCTTCCATTTCCAAATTCCACTTCTCATTCAACTCAGCCTTCTCATTATGTTTGGTATTAGTTACCCACATTCTAAAAACCAAGTACAAAAACTTTCATTGGCTTCCTCGAAGGCCAAAGAAAATATTACATAATAACAGGCTACCTACTAGAATTTAAAGGTTCTTAAAACTGTAGTAAAACCATAAAACTACTTCAAACAATTTTCTTCATTATATACATATCTGGTATAGAGGTAATAGTCCAACAGTGCCACAGTCATTTTAATTGTTTTGAAGATGGATTTTAAGTGTGAAACCACATGCAAACTTATGTATGAACTTATGTACTTAGGGTTGAAAAAATACAACAAAATAAAACAAAACACCCCAAAGTGTAACAAACCTAACACTATCATTAAAAGGCCAGCATGAAGGAAACATTTCTCATGTGCAGAAAATATTTTTAAACCTTACGTCTTTGAAGTCATGAGACACACACTAACGGGACAAGCGGATATTTTGGATACAAGACTCTAGATTAAGCAATGAGCAAGTTGTTTGCCACCAGGGGTTCTTTGTTACTGTTCCCACATAGATGTTTAAGTGAATCATCCGCCAGACAGAAGAGTAAAGATAAAATCTCTAAATTATGTGTGATTCACATCCTTTTTTTTTTTTTTTTCGAATTGAGCAAGAAGTTCATATATACAATGGTCAAATATAAAAAGGAAAGTTTTTAAGATAAAACACAGTAAATGAATATAAGTTCAAAGAGCACAATGTTATAAGACAAAATCTTTTGGAAAATCAGGTGGCATTTCCAGTGAGCACATTATATTAGGTAAACCCAAATGCATTCACAGCCCTGTTTCATTTTCTTTGCATTATATGAGAGAAGTAGGTGCTTATTTCTGCAAATGAGATTGGAACTTGCACGAAGCATCTGATTCTCTATCATCTCTGACAATGACCAGAGGAGTAACATTTCACTTTGACCTTTCTTCAAAAACAGTGTGCAGATTAGAAATTAAAGTGCATTATTTAGCTTTAATCATAGCTACCAACATCATACCAATACTCTAGGTAGCAAAGATGAAATATTATTTGTACAGTGAAATAATAATATAAAGCTTAGCTTTACCTTTTTCAATGGTAACACATCAGATATCACTTTATACACTCAAACCACATTTCAATATCTTTAGTGTCAATTCAACACATGGCATGCTCAATGGTTTCAGCACTTCTAATTCTTTTTAACAAGTATTACAAAATGAAAGCAAGACAGGTAGGTATTAAAAATACATAGGAACATCTTAAAATTACCAGCCCTACCAGTGGAAATAAAATGATGGCAATTAAAAGTAATAAAGATTATTAAACGTTAAGGCCATGGAGGCTAAGAAGTCATGTTAGACTGTCAATTGTTTTCCCCATGGTGGGAAATCAGTTAGAAATTAAAAAAAAAAATCTAGTAGTTTAGTTGTGGTCAAAGAAAGAGTCAGTCGGGATGGGGAGGTTTCAGCAACATGCTGGTAGAAAAAAAGAGACTTACATAGTCTGGGAGGGCAGTGAAATGGAAGGCGTGGTAACCTCGCTCACTTAGTTGTCATTTTTGATTTTCAATGACATTTTTTTCATTCTTTCGCCTAGTAAAGATGACAGAAGGTCCTAATTTATTATCTGATGTCTATTCCTGTTCCTAGATTTAAGAGTGTTTAACTTTACAGTCACATAATCCAAATACAGACACGTTGAAAAAAAAAGAAAAACAAAACTAAAGCACCGATGTTGCATGCATTCAATTATAATTATCACTGTACCCACAACCTGGGGGAAGGAGTCAGTTCGCACAGCCCAGGACATGAGGGAGGAGAGGGGTGGTGGGTTTGCAGGGTCCTCAGATTACAGCAGTAAAAAGAAGGGAGTAGATTTACAACAAATAGCCAAGTTCTTCCTGAGATAATGTGAGCTATGGATTCGAGAAGAAGGCTGAATTCAAGTCCTCAAGCATGGCTCCACATATCCAATAGATACAAAGACAGCTGGTCAAAATGTACATCACACGCCATGACAGTCTCTGTATTAGACACCTTCTGCTGCTAAGGTTAGGATGTGTTCTACATGATGAGAAAACTATCATTGACACTTGATTACCATGACCTGGCAGGTCACTGGGGTGTGACTGAAGGGGAAGTAAGGGTGCAGTGTAAATGTGTTTTGGCATGTAAATCACACCATAGACAGATCAGATTAGGCAATGCCATGGGACCTCTGACATTTCCTTCCACTTCCACGTTTTGGGTGCACTTCAACATGGGTTGGGCTGGCACACTGAAAATGCTCAGTGAATGAATAAAGGAGGAGACCACATAAATTAAATTCCATGATGAAAACTACCCAGATGGCAAAGCCCTCACCTCCACCGCGGAGTTGTATGTGTTAAGGAGCACAGGGGAGAACTGAAAATAAGAGAAAAGAAATAAACAGAAAAGACTGCTCATACAAGGAAAAGGAAGGGATCAAAGGAGAAAGAAATAATACTGAAAAAAAAATGTAATGCCAAAGTCATTTCCTGGCATTGCAAATGTTGGTCAGCAGCAAAATACTGCAATTTGGAGTTTAGGTCTCTTGTGGCGACTGTCACATCTGTTTGTCTGGTCTTGTAAAAATACTTGCTATTCTCGTACATAATCTCAAGGACATTCTTTGATAGATGTGTGATATTTGTTCCACTTATTTTTAAAGAAACCATATCTGGAGGAGGTTTAAAGTCAAAAGGTGTCTGAAATTTAGATAGGAGTATTCACAACATGAACAATCAAAATAATGTTTAGTCTGTTTCCATAGGTATGTATTCATGGGTCTATGTTTATTTTGAAAACCAAATCTTCAGAAGACATCTATAACAGGTGGTTACTATTACCATTTAAGGAGCAGCAGGAAAGGATCACCTTAGTTCAGTTAAAATGGTTAAAATTAAGGTACCATTAGTATACAAATGTTGATGAGTGGCTTCCACCATCAGAGCTTCCCTCAGTGTGAACTCATCTTGCTCTAGGATTATTCAGTGAGGGCTGCTGTAATATGGGCCCAGAGAAAGGAGAAGGGCGTTCTGTGCACCGGCTCATCAGTATGCAGCTGCAGGGTAATCCCACTCAGAGAAATACACAGATGAATTAGTAGAGAGCCACATTTGTCACATTTTCAAGCCTAGCCTCCTAGCCTGAATGAGAACCTGTCCATGCCAGTCAACAGGAAGCCAGCAGCTGCTTTGGGAGGAAATCTCTTCCATTTACAGGTCCATAACACAGGTGGGTAATGTGAGTAATCAAGTCTACATGGGGAGAGAGGCATCCACGGGACCTGATCACCTGGCTGTGTTCTCTGCCTGCCATGTACTACGTATGGGTATGTCTGAAGAAGTGAAAGAACTCTGTGTGAAATGGACTTGGCAGTGTTTGGTGAGAGTTTATTCATTAGGGTGTTACCTTCTCTAAAGTTATCAGTGATAAGTAAGACTCTCAAGTCAACTGATGGTGAGACCCCCAAACCAAAATGGTAGCTACACTGAGCTGCTTCTGCTTTACCTGGTGAGGATGAAAATCTGAGGTTGATACTGACATACTCATTGTACCAGAGCACCTACCAAGCAATTTGTGAAATTATTCAAATAATTAAAAAATATAATATAAAACATTCTTCAAACAAGTTAAACTGCTCAACATTAGGGCATAAAAGCAAGCCCCGGCAGCACAGGTGTTTTCAAATCCATTTCACGCACACATCCCACTCAGCATTAGGACAGCTGCGTGGGAAGAGAGAGAGCACCCACGGGCACACGCTTCTGTTTGGAGGCAACCGTTTTCTTCTAAGGAGAAATGTTTGGCCATGTGTTCCTGCTAAAGGAGGCCTGCAAAAGCCGGCTGACCTAGTTTAAAATATGAGCCCTCACTGAGCTCTCATTGCATGAGCCTCTTCCAAGAATTAGTTATTTTTTGGGGTTCGTTCAGTTCTTATTTCATAAAAAGTCAGCCCATCTTTCTCCAGTCCTAGTGACCTGCATTCTCTCCTTCCCCAATGCACATCACTTCTACTGCTAGCCTCTGCCTTAATCACTTTTATTTGTGGGACACTAGGGAGGGAATGGTAATGCTTAGAGTAGGAAAGAAAATAACTCCTTTTTTAAAAAAAAATTCTTATTATGATCATGTTTAGATGAAATATGGGGCTTGCCATCAACAAAATTACAAAACAATTCCACTGGGAGTCCAGACGGTTCAGGGTAATTCATCTATGAAAAAGCGAACTTTAATTGTTACTCTTGGCAGCAATCTCAGAGAAGAGTGAAATATTATACTAAATATTGCCACGTGCAATAGTAAAATGCTCTTTCCTCCTTGCCAGAAGTAGTGTACAGCCCCCTCAGAATCAGGTTTGGATCTGGTGATTTAGTCTAAATCCTCTGTTTCCCCCTTTCCAAAACCAACATAGGTTTTCAAAAGAGTTGCGTTTTTTATTAGAACCATTTGCTCTTTCCTAGTTGCCAAAAAGGAATCAGTAAAACTAAGACTTTTTATTTGGGCTAAAGTTGATTCCTCAGCTTCATGGAGGTCAATGTACTTAGTCTGTGAACCTTCTGCTAAGAAGTTCATTGCAGTGTTGAACCAGCCAAGGTTATGTTTTGGTCCCTTATTACAAACCCTCACCCCATCCCATCCTCTAGCCTCATGGATTTTATATAGTAAGAGCTGGGAGCATGTGGAAGCTAATCAAAATGAAACATACATATGGCAAAGCACATCTTGAATTTCTAGAACAATAGAAATTTTTAAGTATTCTTGATGTCACACATAACAACTGTCATTTTGGAATCAAGTGTCCTGATTTGGGCTTCAGAAAGTGTGATCCTAACAGATACAACTTTTTAGATTAAAAGCTCATTGAAAACTGCTGCATTATATCGTTTATAAGCATGGAAAGGTACTTGACAATACACAAAAGCATAGGGACATTCTTATTCTAAAAATGGAGGGAAATCTTCAGTGAAAATGTTAAGAACTATTTTATATGGCTCTGGTTTTCTGGTATATTTGTAGGTTCTGGCTAAAGCATGAGACTATAATAAGCTATTTGCAAATAATTTTTAAAATTACATTTTACATTTCAATCATATATATTTGCATACATTAGGTATAATTCACTAAGGAAATATTAAAATCATATGTAAGATATCATATGTAGATAGTATCAGTCAGCTTCTAAAATGTTTCAGTTGGGCAAGTTAGGGCCCAGAAAAATTAAATGAATTTCCCAGGGTTATTCAGCATGTAACTAACAATTTGAAGACTAGAAGCTCAATTTTAAAGTAGATATTTTCTATGTTATGAGATGTTTTTCATCCATTAGGGTATATATGTAATAATTCTAAGACTATTTGGGGGTAAATTTAAGTCTGCAGGTATGACAAAAAGTAATCTTTGTTGTAACTTAAATTAATGAATTAAAATTTAGGTCATCTGAGACCTGAGTCAATATGCTAAACTTTAGGACATCTGCTTTATCTAATTATTTTCTTTTTATTATAACATGTTATGAATGACAACAAACAAAAACAGCTACCATTAGAGAAAGACAGTTTGAGGAAACTATAATCTCTATCAGTCACAGGAAAAACAGTCTGCAATATTATACATTATGCACAATTTCATAAAGACTGCATATTATAAAGCTTTATAAGAACTTTTAGTTTATATAAAGTAATGTCTTAGAAGTATGCCTATTTTTGTTTGTGGAAGCTGAAAAACAAAAACAAAAACAAAACTAAAATGTATAGAAAGCATAGCCTAGCAACTTAGCCTAACAGTAAAATACTCGAGTAAAAACAAAATATACCAACTATTATTTAAGTGAAGGTAAATAACTGTAGAAGGTGAGGAGTTTTTAAATACATTGTTACAAACAGCACTCAGATAATGAATGATAGCAAATAAACTAATGAGGAGCCCCATAGGTCACAACACTTGGAAGTGGGTTACCTTTTAAGAAATTGACATATGATTGGGAAGCCAAGGACATCTCTGCCTTATATGTATTGTTTAATATTTTTTAAAAAAGAATCTGCCTTTTATTTATTAAAAGAACAAGCTCTTCATGTGGCAGCACTAAACTGAAAGTTTCTTTTGAAAGGGTTCTATTTCCTGCTCTCCATTTAAAATGGGGGGGAAAAATAAAAATATTTTGCCTGTGACAGAATATGAAAGAAGTTCTCACCCTTAAAACCAGCAGCATTGGTTTTCCAGTCATTAGCGTTCAAATGTCCTGCACGGGAAGTCCTGACAATAACATGCTGCACGTCTCTCCAGGTCAGAAACGGACTGGGGAAAGACAAGGTAAGAATCATTGTACCAAAAAAAAAAAAAAAAGATGGGGGAAGCAGAGTCACAAGCAAATTTAAAAAGCGAAAGCAAAATGGCAAAGTACTAAAAACAAAGGGTCAGCAATTTGGGTTGGGGATAAACAAATGCCAAATGCCGCTCTTGTTCTCAACATAGAGAAGTGACATTAGTCTGAGGAAGGCAGAAAATGTAACCTTAAATTTAATAGATAACATGAGATTAGCCAGCATAATTTAGTTTTTATGAAGGGTGAGAATTCCCAGTTTCCTCAACAAAATGGCTCCCAATTCTGGCCCTATAGTCCTTTGTGTAAAATCTTACCTCATCATCGAAAAATTACAATAAGCTAAAGTCAAGGCTGAAGACCTCTGGAACATGCCTCATTCAGATATACAGCCAGGCAATTGATTTTGTAATTTAACAAAGAACATTGCAGTGTTCAACACTCTGCGTGTACATGTGGAATATGGAAAAATTATCAACTAAAACCAAATCCTCACTTTCAGTTTCTTAAAAAAAGAGAATATATACAGGGCCCAACACTGGGTTCCAAAGTACAGAGAGTGATGGGATTATTGTGCATTTGCAATAAGTAGCTATAATATTAAATTATTGGGTATCTAATTTCTTGTGGCTGTTAGTTTGCCCTGAAGAGCACAAAGAAACTATCGAAGAGAAGATACTGTCATTGGAGAACTGCAATGCTAATTTATACACACAGAGAACAAATCCATGTACACAGACAGACTTCTGTTCATTTCCAAAGAATGTGTACATACTGGAAAGCATCAGACTCAGTGCAGGCATGATATTATAATCAGGACACTTACTCAGTTTACTCTTGAATGTGAGGTGTGACAATTTTTTACTTAACTAGGAAATACGACAATTACCATTCAACTTGTACATTTATTTTCTTTCTTGTCCTTCATTTTAGAAGGATATTTGCAAAGGATAGGTCAGAACATTTGGGGAGTGGAAGACAATGACTCACAACCTTCCTTCATGTGTGTACAGACAGACACTGGCATCTCCCAGGCAGCAGGAGAGGCTGATATCTTAATGGTAGCTAATTTTATTTTCACGTACTTACTCTTTCAATCACAGTTGACATTCAATGTTTTATACTAGTTTCAGGTGTGCAGAAAAGTGGTTAGACAATGGTAGAATTTACTTAGTGACCCCCCAATAATTCAATGATACCTAGTTTTCAATGCTTCACTTTATACCACATTTTCCCCATCAGGATCACCCCATACATGTTTTTGTGGGTGTTAGCCTAATGAGTGGGAGCCTGATGATCAGATCCTGACTCCTTCATTTTCTAACTATGTGAAATTGACTTCTCAATGTCTCCTTACTTAAATGTGGGTGCTAATATCTACTTTACTTCATCTTACTGACAATCAAAGTAATGCCAACTACTTAACCTAGTTCCCGGTGCATAATAAACCATGAGAGATGATGTCAGAGTACTGGCGGCATGAGAGATACTCCTGATCTCCCTCTTTAAAATTTTCACAAGTTGAACAATTATAATGCACTGAAGAAACCCCAGTTGGGCTCACAGGTGCACCTGAAAGAGCCATGCACCAAATGGACTAAAGGTGGGACAGGTTAAAATGGGGGTGGAAAATAAAATGCATTCGTGGTGGGCTTTGGAGAAGAGAGGAGACAAACCTGGAGTGACTGGGTTTTCTTTTTCTTTGCTGGACTGCAGGGAGGAGGGAAGCTTGGGTTTTCTGAATTTTGTCTGAGAGGTACAAAGAGGGAAATTCGGAGTGACTGGGTCTCCTTCTGCCAGGGGTGGTGGTGAGATAGAAGGGAACCAGTGTTCCCATGGTCTGCTTGCAGCCTGAAACTTGGCAGAGACAGAGAAAACTAAAGTGCAGCCCCCCCAGCCTTCTAGGACCCAATTCCCTCATCTCACAGTACTGAGAGTGGCAGGGACAAACCCCACAGCTAGCTCTCTAGAGCCACTCTCTCCCCTGAAGAACAGAGGTGCTCCATGTTGGGGCCCAAGGCCTGTTCACACATGGAGAGGAGTGCCCGAAAGCCTGAGATCACCATTGCTAGTGCTGAGAAACTGTAAAACTAAAGCCATAAAGCTCTCACACCCCACCCCACCCACCAACGTGACTGCAGGACCATCTACATCATTGCAACAGCAACATCTCAGTAAAGGACAGCCCAGGAACTTCACAGAGCTAAAACTTGTAATACAGCTATACCTACTAGAAGAAACCTCTCAAAACCAAAATTTATTTTTCCTTCCTTCTTCTCCTTTTGTCCTTCTTATTCTTTTTTCTTTTGAATTTCATTTACTTTAATTTTTATATATTTATATTTTATTCTTATTTTTATGGATGTTTTATTTTAGACTTTTTTGTTTGCTTTCTTCTTGTCATAATTTTTTTAACTTTTACATTTTTTATTGTATTTTTTATTTTTCAGTCTTTAGTTGTTTTGTTGGTTAGGGTTCTTAACAATACCACTCTCAAATGCCATCAAGGAAGAAGAAATAAAATAACATGGCTACACAAGACAGAGATGTAGTTCAGAAAGAAAGTGAAAAATATCCAGTAAAAAATCTCAAACCTTAAAGTTGAATGATAGAGAATTCAAAATTGAAGTTCTGAAAATACTCAACAAGATGTAAGAAGACACCAACAGGCAATTTAATTAGCTCAGAAAACAAATTAATGAATAAAATGAATACCTCACCAAGGAGATTGAAATTTTAAAAACAGAGATGAAGAACTCAATACATGAATTGAAGACTGAGGTAGCAAGTTTAGCTAATAGAACAAGCCAAATTGAGGAAAGAATCAGGGACATCAAAAACAGGCAACTAGAGATGCTGCAGAGAGAAGAGGAGAGAGACTCACGAATTTAAAAGAATGATAGCACTCTACAAGAATGATTTGACTCTACCAGAAAGAGCAATGTAAAAATAATGGGTATACTGGAAGAAGAAGAGAGGGAGAAAGGAATGGAGAGCCTATTCAAACAAATAATTATGAAAACCTCCCAAGCCAATGGAAAGAATTAGAGCCTCAAATTGAAGAAGCAAACAGAATGCTGAGTTACCACAACTGAAACAGACCTACTCCAAGGTACATCAAAATAAAATTGTCAAGAATCAATGACAAAGAGAGAATCCTCAAGGCAGCTAGGTTAAAGAAGAACAAAGTTTATAAAGGAAAGCCCATTACATTATCATCAGACTTCTCAGCAGAAACTCTATAAGCCAGAAGATAGTGGACCCAAAAATTCAAAATGCTGAAAGAGAGAAACTACCAGCCAAGAATACTATATCCATTAAAGTTATCCTTCAAATATGAAGGAGAAATAAAAACTTTTACAGACGCACAGAAGCTGAGGGAATTGATCACCAGAAAACTCCCACTGCAGGACATACATACTCAAGGGGGTTATTTGACCAGACACAAAGAACAAAACAAATCAAAACTATAAGTAATATCTCCAACAAGGTCACAATAAAAACAAGGATTTTCTGTAGCAATAATAACATAAAAGGGGAGATGATAAAATATTTGCAGTAGCAAAGGAGGATGGAGTGCTGAAGCACTCATAAGACAAAGGACTTGTACATAATGAACATTTTTCTCTTAATAACCTAATGGTAACCATCCACAAAAAAGCCACTACTGAAACACAGCTTAAAAAAGGAAGAAATAGGAGAAAGCAGTATGGAATATCACCAAACAAAAACAACTGACAGAAACAAAAAAGAGAAGAATTAAACAAGACAGAACTACCAGAAAACAAAACATAAAATAGCTATAGGAAATCCTTGTGTCAATAATTACCCTAAATGTAAATGGACTGAATTTACCAAAAAAGAGGCACAGAATAGCAGATTGGATAAAAAAGCAAAACCCAATCATATGCTGCCTTCAAGACAGACATCTAAGCTTTAAGGACAAAAGTAGATTCAAAGTGAAAGGTTGGAAAACAATTCTCCAAGCAAATAATATCCAAAGAAAAGCAGGTGTAGCTATACTTATATCTGACAATGCTGACTTCAAGATAAAAAAGGTAACCAGAGACAAAGATGGACATTTCATGATAAAGAGGACACTGTATCAAGAAAACATAACACTTATTAATATATATGCACTGAACCAGGTAAGCATCAAAATATATAAGACATCTAACTGATCAAAAATAGATGCAGACAAAAACACAATCATACCATACTTGGAGATTTCAACACACCACTGATGGTTTTAGATAGATCATCCAAACAGAAAATCAATAAAGAACTATTGGCCTTAAACGACACTCTGGACCAAATGGATATAATAGACATTTATAGGATATTTTATCCCAAAACACCAGATTATACATTGTTCTCCAGTGTTCATGGAACACTCTAAAGGATAAACCATATTTGGGCCACAAAAGTAACATCAACAAATTCAGGAACATTGAAATTATACCAAGCATATTTTTTGATCAAAAGGTAAGGCTTTGAAATTAGAATTTAACTGCAAAAAGGAAGTAAAGAAACTACAAAAATGTGGAAATTAAACAACATACTTCTAAAAAATGACTGTGTCAAACAAGAAATAAAAGCAGAGATTGAAAGATATATACAGACAAATGAAAATGACAACACAACATATAAAAATTTCTGGGATGCAGTGAAAACAGTAATAAGAGGAAAGTTTATATCGGGGTAGTCAACCTTTTTATATCTACCACCCACTTTTGTATCTCTGTTAGTAGTAAAATTTTCTAACCACCCACCGGTTCCATAGTAATGGTGATTTATAAAGTAGGGAAGTAACTTTACTTTATAAAATTTATAAAGCAGAATTACAGCAAGTTAAAGCATATAATAATAATTACTTACCAAGTACTTTATGTCAGATTTTCGCTAAGTTTGGCAGAATAAATCTTTACAAAACAACTTACTATAGTTAAAGCTCTCTTTTTATTTATACTTTGGTTGCTCCGTAACCGCCCACCATGAAAGCTGGCACACCCACTAGTGGGCGGCATGGACCAGGTTGACTACCACTGGTTTATATTATTACAGGCTTATGTCAAGAAACAAGAGAGATCCCAAGTAAACAACCTGACATCACATCTTAAATTAAGGAACTAGTAAAAGAAGAACAAAGGCAACCCAAAGTCAGCAGAAGAAAGGAAATAGTAAAAATTAGAGCAAAACTAAATGAAAGAGAAAAAAATTAATACAACAAAGGACTGGTTCTTTGAAAAGATCAATAAAATCAACAAACCACTGGCTATACTCACTAAGGAAAAAAGAGAAAGGACTCATATGAACAAAATCCAAAATGAAAGAGGAGAAATTACTACAGATGTCAAAGATATACAAAGGATCATAGTAGAATATTATGAAAGACTATATGCTACCAAATTCAACAACCTAGAGGAAATGGATAAATTCCTAGAACAATACAATCTTCCTAGACTGAATCACGAAGATGTGGAAAATGTAAATTGACCTATAAGCAGGGAGGAAATAGAAATAACTATCAAAAATTTCCCCCAAAACAAAAGTTCAGGACCAGATGGCTACATTAGTGAATTCTAACAAACATTCAAAGAAGATTTGGTATCTATCCATCTCAAAGTCTTCCAAAAAATAGAAGTAAAAAACAATACTCCCCAATACATTTTACAAGGCTAACATAACCCTAATACCAAAACCTGGCAAGGAAAACACAAAAAAGAAAGCTACAGACCAATGTCTCTAATCAATACAGATACAAAAAAAAAAGTGAAGTGGTTATCAGGGGGAAAGGGATAGATAGCATGGGGGAGAAGCAGGGGGGAAAGGGTGTAAAGAGGGACAAATATAAGGTGACAGAAAATAATTTGACTTTGGGTGATGGATATATAACATAATCAACAGTTCAAATGCTATAGAGATGTCTACCTGAAACCTATGTACTCTTATTGATCAATGTCACCATGTTAGTTAATTTTCTAAATAAAATTTAAAACTTGTAAAAAAAATAAGGCACAAGAAACATTTTGTACAATATTTGACTAAATTATGAACCACAACTCTGATGGTGGCTTGTAAATTAAAGAGATGAGAAAAATACTACAGAGTTCTGATACCTATCTGTTATGACCTCTATTAAAAATGAAAGGACCGTTATTTTTGTCATTTTCAAAGTCTTTAGAAGGGGCAAGATTGGCTCTAGACTATTTTGTAAGGCTGTATTAACAAAAGAACTTAATAGTAAGGAAATTAAAACCCAACCACATGAATTTTTAAAATATCAGAACAATGCAAACATAACCATTTTTATTTTAATATAATACTCGTTATAAACCAATTCAGAGCCTGATAAGGCACAGAACTCAGAAGAAAGGGAGGGAGGTTGAGTGATAGATCCCAGGAAGCAGGGAAGTTTTGCTTCTCAAACAAATAGCATAATTTGCCCCTGCTGCTGACAAATACAGAATCCACATAATAATTCAGTAGACTCAATGCACAACTGCGACAAAAATTAGGAGATGAGGCAAGAGTACTTCTGAATGTTAATCTCAACATCAGATGTTCTAGTTCTGCCCGAAATGTGATGCCAATCTCATCCTTCTCCAGTGTAGCTATTGGATCAGGGGCAAAAGCAACAACAAAAGCTCAGTTTGGAAAAACATTCCAGCCACTTGTTTATGGTAAAGCAGAATCCACAAAAATGTTTGTATTTTTTCATGAGCAAATGGCAAGATATCTAAAAGTGTAGTAGGATTTAATAAATATGTCTAAATCAACCTAGTGATTTTAAAATATCATTTAACATACAGTTACAACTTCCATATTTTAAATCTTACCCTTTAGGGGGAAAAAAGAAGAGAAATAAGTTTCCCATGTTACCCTACACACCAAGACAGGATTCATCAGAAATATGAAGTGCAAGGTTTTCACTTTTGGGAACGTTAGCACTAAAAATATAATACTAGTAACAGTAACAAGGAACATTAATTTTGTACCTTAAGCAGTTCTATTCAGGCAGGTTTCGGAAGCCTTCTGCATTCAACTCAGCCTGAAGAAATATGTTACTTGCTCTCATGCTGACTTGCAAAAACTAGTTCTTCTAGGAATGCTTGTAATTAGAGGGAAGAAATTAGCTTCGGGAAATTGGAACCATATAGGGAACCATGCTGGCATTCAGATAATTCTTTGACATTTGATAACAAAATTCAGAAATGATTTAATTTCAAAATTTCCTGAATCCCACCAAAATAAAGTAAGGAAAGTAATATGGAAAACCAGTGTATTTGGAATCATTGGTATTTCTACCTGTGAAAAAGTAACTAATGCAAAGGCCAGTGCATCTGCTAGTATCCTGAAGGAACTTTTATTCGTGAAGGAGTCTGCTTCATGTTTGACAATCTATCTGTATTTATGCTCACAGGGATGATGTGCAAGTGAAGAAGTAAAACTATCAGACATCTGGTAAACCCCATACAGTGTGAAAGCAGAGAAGTGCTAGGAACTCTGCAGTTTACGACGGTAGTGTAGGACCCCCCAAAACTTCCTTCTGCCAAATACCCTGGACCCATTCTTCACTAGCCTCTAAAACCAAGATCTCCTTCCCCTCCACGAACAAGAAAACTGCGTACCAGTAGCACTGGGGCAAGCAATAAACTAGAGGCTGAAAGTCTAATCACCATGAAGAAAAAGAACAGTGTCTCTCAACCCTGAGTCTGGTGACCACTGCCCATAATAAGCCACAAGCAGTTAGACCACTCATCCCTCAGGTTTCTTCTTGGAATTAGGGCAATGAACCTTGAATAGCAATAAACAGTAAAAATAACATTTATAAATGCCTACAAGATGTGACCTTTCAAGGCAATAAAATATACATAATTTTCTGGAAAGTCCTGTATATGTAATCTTTTCTTGTTAGGAAATTTGCATCCTTTCATGATCTTGTACTAATAACCAACATTTAGTCAACACCTTGCTAGGGTCAGGTACTGCATGTTGTATGTGCATTACCATTTTTTAATCTGAAAAATTGTATGCTCTAGGTAAAATTTTTATTCCCACTTCATAGATGACAAAACTGAGGCTTTGAGTTACACACAGTAACTCAAGCTTATACAGGGAGTAAGTGATAGTGCTAGAGTTCAAACGGGCTATATTTGGTTGCAGAACATATGCTATCCATCACTATTTAACACAATCTCCAGAGGGACCCCATAAAGGTGAAACAGGCATACACACAGTGGCTTGTCAGATGGACTGGATCAGGAAGCCAAGTGTAGAACATCATGATTTCAAGGTCACACAATTTGTGTACTTTCTCTCTCTCTCTCAACTCAGTTGGCTAATTTTTGCTCTCCATAGAATCCAGGAGATCCTTGAGTCTGAACTTCGCTTTAAGGTTCCAAAAGCCTACCATGAGCACACTCCATCAAAGGTGAGGAGAAAGATATCAAAGTTGGAAAAATCACGTTATTTTTACAATATAATATGTTATAGTTATACCATGTCATAACATTATTCCATTATTTCCTAACATTCTGGTTATGAACCTGTCACCTTGCCTGACATGCTCACACTCTGATGTGGTTTGTAGCCTGGTTAGAGAACTCTTCTCCAGTCAGGGAACCTTGACTGAACCTCATCCCAAACACTTCCAGTTTCCAGCTGCAAAAACAGGGTAATTGATGACACTATCACTATCTGGTGTTTGCATTACATTTTTGTTCTGATCAGTTCACAGTATTTCATGGGCCTAACAGTAGGTTTAGAAGAAATAGGATGTATCCCAAGAGAGATATTTGTTTAATGCTTTTTTTTGGGTTTCTAAGTACTACTGCTAGCATTTACCGTAAATTAAAAAATTTTTTTTACTCCCCAAGAGTTTCCCCCATGTAATTCTTCCCATGTGAGAGTGTTGGAAGTAAGTCTGTACTTGGTGGTCCTTAAAACCAACAAGGACCGATTCTGAATCTTGAGTGATTGACTCACCTGCATTTTTTAAAAGGAAAAAAAGAACTAACCTTCCCCTCACCCTTCCAGCTGGATTTATCAACCTAAGCATTTAAGGGGCAACTGAGAAAAGGGGAAACTGAGAAAAAGGACAACACAAACACATCTTAATACAGAAAGAGAATATATCAACAAAAGGAGTGGCAGCAAATCCCAATAATGAAAACCGTTTCCTAAACAGGGCAATCTTTGAATACAAGAGTGACTTCATTTAATGCAATGATGAACAATTACATAGACCATACCTATGGTAAAATTACATGACCAGCAATCATCCAAAATTCTAACTTACTATTATATCCAAGATAAAACCAGCTTTTTAAATATCTGTTTATGTTTCTTAAGATTACATAAAATAGAAATGGGAACAAGTAATAAAAAAACAGTTCAAAACATCTGCAGATTTAGAAACGTGACTTGTATGGTATCACCTGGATACCTACTTAAGACCCATCCACACCACCAGGGCCAAAGCAGAAAAGATAAAAGAGAAGATTGGTTTGCAACCACCCACATCAAATTTTTATTACACTCATGTGAATCCATTCACCAAGTCCCTGAATTCAGTATAAACCAACGGTACAGAAATTTGGCTTCTAAACACACAAAAGAGAAAATAGCCTCTAATTTACAAATTTCCTTTATAAATCCTGGCTTATCTATAGCATTTGTCCTTATACTTAAACAACATTAATTGAATTTTAGCAGCCTTACAAACAAGTGATATTTTGTTTGCAAGCTCAAGAATTATTCCTTGAAATGCGTTGCTACATAAACATTTGTGGGATAAAATGATGAATGGTCAGACAGGGGTACACTAACTTGAGATCACATGCACTGAAATCAATTCACAATAATGAATGTTTCCACCAGCTATTCTGTACACTCAACTCCCTCCGACAGTATTACTCTGATACTCTAAATTATGGCCATGCTACCCTCTCTCTTTTAATTTATTTGAGAGAGAGAGAAACATTGATTTGTTGTTTCACTTACTTATGCATTCATTCGTTGATTCTTGTATGTGTCCTGACCAGGGATTGAACCTGCAACCTTGGTGTATCAGGACAACTGAGCTAACTGGCCAAGGCCAGGCTTCTCTCTCGTTATGAAACACACAACCTGGAATCTAAACCTGACCCTCATTTCCCCCTGCAAGCTTTGCCATCTTTTGAGGTAGACAAAATGTGATAGCATGAGAGCTTCCTCCCTATACTGACCCCAGTTAGGCAGTAAGAAACTCAAGTGGTAAAGGAGCTGGAAGACGCTGATCACTTTCCCTTTTCTGCTATTCTTTGTAGGCTGTCCAGCACTTGTCATGAATAGATATCCACTTCTAAGCTCACTGACCTGGGCATGCAAGAAGACATTGTCTCCCTCATTATTCCTATTTCTAATTTAAAATTTCTCTCAAAACAATAATAAATATAGTCTCTAATCACATGAGAATGGTGCAAATTATGCTTTAGAGTAAAAAAGACCTAAATCATGACCTGCCACCTAATAGTTCTGTAACCCTGGACAATTTATCAAACCTACCTGGGACTTGGTTTTCTCAGCTGAAATATGAAGACTTACTCTATAGGACAGTAGCAAGAATTTCAGGTGATGAATATAAAGTGCCAGACACATGATAGGCTCCAAAAGACAACAGTCATTATGATGTATTGAAATGAACAACCTATTATTCCAGAATTCAGAAGGACCATTTCCTGAATTTATACCACCAGCTTTTAATGAATCCCCATTTAATTAAACTTTCTTCTATGTTCCCAAATTTTATAGTATGCTTTTTAGCTTCTGGAACAGATGAACAAAATAGTATTTTCAACACCTTTGTACATTTCTGCATAGTAAAATAGTAATAATGCTACTAAGGATATGTCCAAAATATTGGATTTAACAAGCCAATGGCGTAGGCAGAAAGCCGACTGGCTGAGGGAGAAACTGTACCCATTATAACAAATCCTCTCTATTAGTGGGAGATCTTCCCTTTTGATGGCTGTTCACTGAGGTGATGTAGAAGATGGTAACATGTTCTTTGGTTGGATAGCAGAATGCCTTAGCTCCAAGTATTAGAATGAAGACTTTGAGCATGCTTATTCACTTCATTGAACTGCAGATCAATATGTTTTTGAAACTTTTAAACACAGTTCAGGGTTTTGCACAGTTCTCACCTCAAAAATCAGCAGTTGACCCTTGGATAGGCAATAAAAATAGTTGGTTGCATCCCTGTTATTATTCTAAATTACTTTACAACATTTTTTTTTTTTTTTTTCATTTTTCTGAAGCTGGAAACAGGGAGAGACAGTCAGACAGACTCCCGCATGCGCCCGACCGGGATCCACCCGGCACGCCCACCAGGGGGCGATGCTCTGCCCATCCTGGGCGTCGCCATATTGCGACCAGAGCCACTCTAGCGCCTGGGGCAGAGGCCACAGAGCCATCCCCAGCTCCCGGGCCATCTTTGCTCCAATGGAGCCTCGGCTGCGGGAGGGGAAGAGAGAGACAGAGAGGAAAGCGCGGCGGAGGGGTGGAGAAGCAAATGGGCGCTTCTCCTGTGTGCCCTGGCCGGGAATCGAACCCGGGTCCTCCGCACGCTAGGCCGACGCTCTACCGCTGAGCCAACCGGCCAGGGCCATTTTTCTTTTTTTATAGTTAAATACAAAGAACTAAAAAGACATTGTCTCTCCTATTATTTTTATTTCTAATTTAAATTGATTCTCAAAATAATAATAAATGTAGTCTCTAATCACATGAGAATGGTGTAAATTGTGAGTAAGACTTGAATTGTGACCTGCGACTTAGTAGTTTTATAACCCTGGATAATGTTTTTCTACATATTTATCAAAGCATATCTTTAAACAAGGATTTTCAATGTTCCGCTTTAAACTTTTTAATGAAAATCACTAAGCATTTTGGATTCTAGACTTTTAAATAGCCATTATTCTATTTTAGAAACTCCTGGTTTATTTTATGTCAACTTCCAATAGTCTTCCTAATTAGACATCAATAGTAAGAATAATATTTAAAAAAAAATTGCATATCACACACACTCACAGAGGAAAAGATTAACTAAGATTAACAGACATCTATTACAAAAACTTTGGAGTTATTTCAAATAACTCAATGGCTGAAGTGACTGGAATGAGAAAAATTATTTCTGTGCCATATTTTATATTAAGAAAACAAAGCTGGCTTGTCACTTAAAGGAAAGAAAAGGGGAGAAATATTATATTATTCCTCCTCCACAAAAATATTATTCCTCCTCTGTTTCCCTATCTCTTGAATTAAAGATCCAAGATATTCCTGGGCTAAAGAAGCAGGCACATAATTCTCTACCAGACAAATACTTCTTTTATATTTTCAAGGCAGTCCATGTATTAATTCTGTTATCTCTGCTGTCCATATTCAGAGTCTCAAATCCCAGAAACTATTGCAGAAAATAGGGGGTAAATTGGAACACTCTTTTTTATTGTCTTTCTTACCCTATATGTTGGGACGCCAAAATCATGTTTCCGAGACTCTGATAGGGAGTGGTACACAAAAGACAAGAGTTCTAATGCCTAATAAGGCGGTGGCACAGTGGGTAGAGCATTTGACTGGGATGCGGGAGGACCCAGGTTCGAGACCCCGAGGTCACCAGCTTGAACGTGGGCTCATCTAGCTTGAGCAAAAACCTCACCAGCTTAGACCCAAGGTCGCTGGCTTGAGCAAGGGGTTACTCGGTCTGCTGAAGGCCCACGGTCAAGGCACATATGAGAAAGCAATCAATGAACAACTAAGGTGTCGCAACGAAAAACTGATGATTGATGCTTCTCATCTCTCTCCGTTCCTGTCTGTCTATCCCTATCTATGCCTCTCTCTGACTCTCTCTGTCCCTGTAAAAAAAAAAAAAGAAAAAAAAAGTTCTAATAAAAAATTCTGGACATTTCTGAGAAAGCCTCTGCTTTACTGCTTTAGGCATTTCCTAATCCTCCTTCATTCTTTCCCTCTTCCTGTTACTTAAATGTGGATATGATGGCTGGAGCTGCAGTAATCAAGAAGAGATAAACAGAATATCATGAATGCTGGCATTGAGAGACTTGAACTTCTGAACCAACATCTTGACCTGTGGATTTCCTGTTGCACCAGCATACCTTCTTGCTACTAAATATAATGCCTAAAAGATATATCTCCAGAAGTTCAGCGTATTTGATAGCATTTATTGAGTGCTCATTGTATACCAGGCATACTGTTAAAGTACTCTATATTCATTATTTTATTTATTTATTTATTTATTTATTTATTTATTTATTTTAATTTTCATGGGGGGGCAGAGAGACAGATTCCCATATGCACCCTAACCAGGATCAATTAGGGGGTGATGCTCTTCCCATTTGGGGCCATTGCTTTGTTGCTCAAAACTTCATGAATGGCAAACCGAGTCATCTTTTTTTAGTGCGTGAGGCAGAGGTCATGAGCTATCCTCAGCACCTGAGGCCAACTGAGCCATGGCTGTGTGAGGAGGAGAGAGAGAGAGAGAGAGAGAGAGAGAGAGAGAGAGAGAATAGAAGAAGGAGGAGGAGGAGGAGGAGGAGGAGGAGGAGGAGGAGGAGGAGGAGGAGGAGGAGAGAAGCAGATGGTCACTTCTCCTGTGTGCCTTGACTGGGAATCAAACCCGGGTCATCCATATGCTGGGCTGACACTCTACCACTGAGCCAACCAGCCAGCGCCTCATTACTTCATTTATTTCTCATGACAATCTTGTGAGACAGGAACTATTATTACTTTCATTACCAAAATAAGGACCATCAAAGCACAGAGCATTTAATGATCTCTCATGGTAGATTTTGGTAGTAATTGAAATGACCATTTATTAAAAATGTCTAAGGTAGGCTGAAAGAACTCAATATGTTTCAGGAAATATTAAAAATGGTATTGCCTAGACTCATCCTTAAATATATATATTTTTTATTATAAATACAAAGAAAATAGCCTGACCAGGTGGTGGCGCAGTGGATAGAGCATTGGACTGAGATGCAGAGGACCCAGGTTCGAAACCCTGGAGTCACTAGCTTGAGCACGGGCTCATCTGGTTTGAGCAAGGCTCACCAGCTTGAGCCTGGGGTCGCTGGTTTAGGGGGTCACTCGGTCTGCTATGGTCCCCTGGTCAGGGCACATGTGGGAGAGTAATCAGTAGTAATCAATGAACAACTAGGGTGCTGCAGCAAAAAATTGATGCTTCTTGCCTGACCTGTGGTGGCGCAGTGGATAAAGCGTCGACCTGGACTGCTGAGGTCGCCAGTTCGAAACCCTGGGCTTGCCCAGTCAAGGCACATATGGGAGTTGATGCTTTCTGCTCCTCCCCTACTTCTCTCTCTCTCCCTCTCCCTCTCTGTCTCTCTCCTCTAAAATGAATAAATAAATAAATAATTAAAAAATATATTCTAAAGCTGATTTTTAGGATTAAAAAACCAAACAAAACAAAACACGATTTCTGTCTTAAGACTTCCTCTGCAAAGCTCATTTTAGTGGACAAGGAAAGAACAGTTTAAGCTACTGAAAGAAAGGAACCCAGGTGTTTTATACTAAGCTCCTTGTCCTTCATGAGACACACACATCTGCAGGACTGAGAAAGTATACTAATCTACCTCTCTACAAACACACTCTGAAAATCAAAGTAAAGCAAATAATTAAAGATCTATTTCAATGCATGAACAAATAAGTAAGTTAAAAACTGTAGAATGTATAGTTGTTACATACAACCTACCAATGGCTCAAAAACAGATTAAGCATAGTTATGATTTAATAATTGATTTTATACCACTCTTCAGAAAAGAACAAAAAAAAAGAAAAAGAAAAAGAAAAGGAATGGTAAATAAGTTAACTCAAGGAGAGAACTCCTTTATTATAAGATATATTTATTTTAAAATATCACCTTTATTTAAAAAATGAACATTTTAAAGTTATCAAAATTGCATTGGCCAGTTTGCCCAGTGGTAGAGCATCAACCTGGCATGTGAATGTTCCAGGTTTGAATTCTAGTCAGGGCACACAGAAGTGATCATCTGCTTCTCCACCTCTCCCCCTTCTCCCTCTCACTTTTTTCCTCCTGAATTTCCATGGCTCAATTGGTTTGAGAGCATGGGCCCCAGGTGCTGAGGATGGCTCTGTGGAGCCTCCACCTCAGGTGCTAAAAACAGCTTAGCTGTGAGTGTGGCCTCAAATGGGCAGAGCATCAGCCCCCGAAGGGTGTCACCAAGTGGATCTCAGCATGAGTGCAGACAGAAGTCTGTCTATCTCTCTCCTCTTACTTGGAAAAGAAGAAAAAAAAGTTATCAAAATTATTTAAAAATCAACTTTTTACATGAAAACATGAAATACATAAACTAAAGATTAAAGTGTGATAGACTTTCCCATGACACAACAAAAATGCATGAATGGCAAATTAGTTCCAAACATCATATCATTTGAGACAAAAAATCGCTATAAAGGACAAAGAAGCCAACAAGATGCTGCCTATAAATATCTAACTGCATAAAGTTGTGCATCAAAATGTACAGATCAGAACTTCATGAAAAAAGAAGTAACTGATGGGTCCACACTGGTGTTCAGGGAGTTCAATCCATTTATTTCAGAAAGAATACAGAGGATTTGTTTACACACTAGATGTAATATTATATCCCCCAGAAAGAGTAATTTTTTTCTAAAAAAATTCATGGATCAAGAGTTTTGAAAGAGAAGTTGAAGGTATATTGGGTCAAAAGGAAATCTCATCAATTGCCCTAGGGAAAACAGATCTCACAAATCACCAGTGTAGCTGATGATCTGACCGTACTATCTGATGACTATGCAATGGAAATATAAGTCAATAATAAATCTCAATAAAGTTTGTTAAACACTTAAAAGTACTATTCTCAACTGTCACTCTATCAACAGGAAGCCAAAACATCATTAGAAAATAAACACAGCCAAAAGTGTGTTCAGAGGTAAATATACATCTTTAAACAACTGTAGTAATGAAAAAGGAAAAAAGAACCATTATTCAACCAATGAGAGTCATAAAAGAACAAAGAGTTATCCTAAAGAAAACAGGGAGGATATTAATGAGATAAAAAGAGAAAGGACAAATGAGAAAACATCATTACTAATAATACAATAAATCCAAGAAGTGGCCTTTTGGGGGAAAAAACCCTAAAATATACACACACTTAATAAAGAAAATAGAAAGAAGAACATCAAAGAAATAAATTCTAAATATTAAGGGAATCATAAAAACCAATACAGGAATTTTTATAGTATTAGGGAATCTATATCTAATCTATATTATATAATTATATATTATAGTTAAATATATAACTACATATAATAATTGGCCAATAAATCTAAAAATCTTATAAAATGGACATGGTTCTGGAGAATATAAATTAAAATTAAAAAATTTATCAAAAAATTATCTCTCAAAAAGGTTTGAGGGTCAGATGGTTTCCTTCAGACTTACAAAGAAAGTGATCTCAAGTGTCTCCAGAGAAAAGAGAAGTTGAAAAATTTCACAATTTATTTGTGACATTAACATCACTTAATACAAAAAACTGGCCAAGATAGAGGCCAATTTCAAGGTCAAAACAATCTGCATTAGAAAGCCTGACTCTTCATTTCCTATCTGTGCTACCTCATACATGAGGAATAAATGAAATAAACCGTAAAGAAAATTTAAAAGATGCTGTTCATCCGTCATAAGTATATAGTTGATGTTAGCTACCTGCTGTAACAATAATATAGAACACACACACTTCAATAAAGAAATAAAAATCTTTCCAAGAAAGCCTGACTGGTGGTGGTGCAGTGGATGGAGTGCTGACCTGCGACACTGAGGTCCCAGGTTCAAAACCCCGAGGTCCCCAACTTGAGCATGGGCTCATCCATACTGAGTGCAGGCTCACCAGCTTGACCACAGGGTCACTAGCTTGAATAAGGGTTCTCTGGTTTGGCTGGAGGCCACCGATCAAGGCATGTATGTGAAACAATCAATGCAAACTAAAGCGATGCAACTATGAATTGATGCTTCTCATCTCTCTCCCTTCCTGTCTGTCTGTCTCTCTCTCACACACACACAAAATCTTACTAAGGAAAATAAACACAAAGGCAGAAATAAAGTTTTCTAAAACTAAACCAATAGCATATTAGAGAAATTAATTCATGAATATAAACAGAGAATAAGAAATCTATTATGCTAATAAAATTGTATCAACAATTATATTATGATAAACTATTTATTAATCTTAATTGATACTGAGAAAATACCGAAAACACATTCCAAACACCTCTATAAAACCAAAAATGCTTCATAGGTTCAATAAAGAAAAACAAACATTGATAAAAAGTGAAGCAAAAGATTAAAAAAGAATTGTGAGAAAATCTGGACCTAGGCATGAAAGCTTAACTCTCATTCTTAATATTTAGGTTTTGAATCATTGGCTAATATAATAGAAATAATAATTTACTTTAACATATTCCATATATCTAAAGTCATTTAATACAAGCAACAGTCTGGTGATTCTGGACTGTATTCAGATTTTGGACTGATTCAGATGAAGGAACTGAAGCTCATCATGATTAAAAAACATAATTTTCATTTATTCAAGGCTACTCAGAGAGTAAAGGCATAGAGGCAGGATTGAAATTGAAGTCTGCCTGACTCCAAAACCTGAACTTATAAGGTCCAGTTTGTACCACCTTCCAATAAGAACAAACACAAAAAATACTCAAATAAACAGATATTATTGTCAGGTGCCATGTACATATTCCAAAAAACAAACAAGGCAATGAGTTCTAGCATAATGTGAATTAAAGCAGCTAGAGATAAGAAAACATACAAAAACAATAGCTCTGGTGTAACTACACAATAACCTGTTAAAGGCATAATGGTAATAGCAAAACAAACAGATATTTTCTTTTCTTTTTCTTTTTTTTTTTTTCTGAAGCTGGAAACGGGGAGAGACAGTCAGACAGACTCCCACATGCGCCCGACCGGGATCCACCCGGCATGCCCACCAGGGGCGACGCTCTGCCCACCAGGGGGCAATGCTTTGCCCCTCTGGGGGGTCGCGCTGCTGCGACCAGAGCCACTCTAGCGCCTGGGGCAGAGGCCAAGGAGCCATCCCCAGCGCCTGGGCCATCTTTGCTCCAATGGAGCCTTGGCTGCGGGAGGGGGAGAGAGAGACAGAGAGGAAGGAGGGGGGGTGGAGAAGCAAATGGGCGCTTCTCCTATGTGCCCTGGCCGGGAATCGAACCCGGGTCCCCCACACGCCAAGCTGACGCTCTACCGCTGAGCCAACCGGCCAGGGCCCAAACAGATATTTTCTATTTAAAAAACAAACAGATATTTCCTATTCCAAAAAAAAAAAAAAAACAAAACAACCCCAAAACATAACAAGACAAAACTAAAACCAAAAGTATAGAACTAAAGATATGCCTAAAATTTCATTAGGCCAGAGACAGATTTTCTTGAAGGAAAACAACTGTTATAAAGAAGCCAAGATTCATACAATTGTCATAAATTGTTCCTGGATTATTTTTGGAACATAGCAAAATGTTTCTAAATTTTATCTGGAAATATAAATAAGCAAAATTGTTTCAAAAAATGTTTAGAAAATGGAGTGACACTGTAATGTCAAAGGAATTGACAGAATAATTGTACAGAAACTCTAAACAAGACCATAAATGCAACAACTTAAAGAATGCCAACAGTTTTTAGAGGAAGTCAGTTACTTAACAAATGACATTGGGCAAATGAAACTCTTATAAAAATACAATTTAGATCCTCACACTGGTCACCAAAATAAAATTTTATTGTTTAGACACTAACGTTGAAAAATGAAAGGAGAAAACAGTAGGTGAAAATGTTCATTGTAATTAATAGATTTTTGAGTTAGGAAAGGACTTTTGAACCTAAGTGTTCCTAACCCAATGGAGGTCACAGATTACTCTGTGGTACAGCAAAATTTGGGCTTATTTTAGGGAAAAAGCATACATAGTTTTCATCAGCATACAAAGAATTCTTCAGTAGGTACCAAAAGATGAGGTATGACTAACTAATGAATTTATAAAGAACAGACATAGTTAACTAAATTATAATTAAAAATGAAGGCAGCCCTGGCTCATTGGCTCAGTAGTGGAGCATCAGCCTGGTGTGTGGAAGTCTGGGATTCAATTCCTGGCCAGGGCCACAGGAGAAGTGCCCATCTGCTTCTCCACCCTTTCCCCTCTCCTTTCTCTCTATCTCTCTCTTCCCCTCCTGCAGCCAAGGCTTCATTGGAGCAAATTTGGCCCAGGTGCTGAGGATGGCTCCATGGCCTCCACCTCAGGTGCTAGAATGGCTCCAGCTGCAATGGAGCAACACCCCAGATGGGCAGAGCATTGCCCCCAGGTGGGTGTGCTGGGTAGATCCTGGTCAAGAGCATGCAGGCCTCTGTCTCTGCCTCCCTGCTTCTCACTTCAGAAAAATACAAATAAATAAATAAAAATAAAGAAGAAAGTTCTCTATGTCAAAACAATATGAAGAAAGGTTGAAAGCAAATGATAAATTGATGAAATATTTTGGCCAAGGACTAAGTAATATAGTGAGTATTTATATACCGATAAGAAAAGTATTAATAATATATTGATTGATAGGTGATTTGTAGAGGATTCATATCCTTTTGAGTAACTTTGAAACACATTTCTGAAATTCAATTTGAATATTAGTTCTTATAATTCAGGAATTTCTCAACACCCAATTTCTAACAACTGAACAGAGACCACACCAACAGAGACCTGAAAGGTTCCGTAATCTAATCTTCCTTGGCTGCAGGTTGAATATAGCCTTTTTTGGTTGAAAAGGATGACAAAAACTAGTAGAGGAAGAATGACAAAGGAAACAACAGGCAGATTGAAGATAATAAAGTAGAAAAGATTTTCACAATAAATACATGGCACATGTTAAAAATATTTGGATAAAGCATCATAGTATTAGGAGTTATTGTACAATTCAAGCATAAAACAGCTGCTGAAAGTTGACTACATATGTAGGCTTTTGATTTTTGTTTATATATTTCTGTGTGATTTATATTCCTTTCTACAAAGAATATATATTATTTTATTGGTAATAATCTAGTTTTTAAAATGGTTCTACTGCTGACAATATTGTTATGAGATGGCTCTTCCCAGGATATCCCAGTGTTAAATATTTATTTGCTTCTGAGAAGTTAGTGAATGAAACTAAGGTGAAAGCACCACTAGGATGAAAAAGGATCTTAAACTTCAGAATTTTAAAGACTAGCACATTCTTTTTTGATTTGGATATCAATGGAAGAAAGATTGGTAACCTTAATTTGGGCAAATAAGGACAGCATCATTTCATACAATTCAGGAAATTTTATACTAAAATAGTACACAATTTTCAAATAAGTTGCTTTAAAATAAAAAGAAAACCTACAAAATGTACTTTCATTTTAAAAAATAACTTACATTACCTTACCATTATTATTCTTTGCCTGGTGAACCCTGAACACTCTCTCTCAATAGCACCTCTATAGACCAGATGGTCTCTGGGCAACCTTCCAATGCTGATTTCCCAGACAAACTGAAAACAATTATTTTATATTCCAGGTAAGTTATCACAAAGTAATTGGGAGTTCTGGCACAATAAAAATTATAAAATTGACTACATGTTCTACAGAAAATGAGGCTATTAGATGTCAAATCCAATAGCACCTAAATTCAGAGCAATGCATCAGAATTCAACGTGACTAATATGATCACTCCTCTATCATGCACTCCTCAGGAAGCTCTTTATAGAATCCTTTCAAGTCGGCTGTAAAAGTTTTCAATAGCAAAATAATCAGCAGACACTTCTAGGAGCCTATCTTAAATTTCACTCTATTCTCTTTCCTCCTCCCAGCATTCCTTGGTTGTGTACTGAGTTTTTCATAGAAACTAGAGTACCCACTAAAGATAGAAAAATAAGATTTTTATTGTATTCTTTCTGACAGGATGAACAATTCCCATCTTTGAAGTGATACCCAACCAGTTTTCAATCATAGACGGGCATGCTCCTACATTTGTTATAGGAATAAAAAGAAATATGGATCATTCAGGTTTCCCTCCTTTTCATTTGGCTATTACCTAAGGCTTGGCCAGGATTGCAAGAACTTATTGGATGAAAAAAGGTGAAACTTGATTAATGCTGTGATCAAACAATAACTCAGTAAAACCATACAAAAACCAAATATAACTTGGTTCACTTAAATATGACTTCAGTTTTAGCAAAAATGCTCACTGTCATTAATGATAGCCCTATGTTTGTCTTATTTGCCATTATTCACCCTTTTCTGCCCTACCCCACCATCACTTTCTATCACAACTATTACCTTTTGTTTTATTATTTCTTTTCTCTCATAGCATCTAACTTCAGGTATCATTATAGTTAATCTATGCCTCCCTTAACTGGAATGTATGCTCTGTTGGAACTAGGTTCAGAGCATACATACATTTCTGCTCAACCTGCACAACCATTCCTGGTACTTGTGGCATGAAACAAGCATGTTTTGCTCATAAATGTATTCTAATCTAAGCACGGTGCCACAGACAGACTGAATTATATCAGAACCATGATGCTAAAGATTTCAATTTCAGATGTGATAAGTCTATTTCAAAATAAAAAAAATGATGGCAACAAGCATGATTCAATAAATACTTCTTGAATGAATCAATCAAGATTAAGAGTTAAGACTAACCTTCTTAGCATTATACTCCACTAACTACAAACTACAGCTTCCTGAATAGCTATCTACCCATACTTTTGAATAACTACAAGGAAAGTTCCTCTTTCCATTTATTCATTCCTTCATTGTATAAATATGTGATTCCCTACTATGTGCTATTGTTCTTGATGCTGGGGCTATTACAGCATACCCACTCTCAAGACAGCTTATTGTGTAGGGGGTTTCTAATTGTGATCTATGGACCACTTGCAATTAAATTCCCAAATTATTTTGAGGGCTTTGGGATCTGCACTTTTCAACAAGGTTCTGTATGACTCATATGCAACAAAAGATAAAAAAAGAATTTTCAAAATATAGATCAAATCCCTCTTCTTCTGTCAAAACTTCCTAAATCATTCCTGTTCAAAGTTTTGTCACCCTTCTCCATCCTTATGGCCCTGATATTTTATAGCACCATGACTTTCTATAATCAACTATGACTTTCTATCCTCTTAAAAGAGAAAGGTGATGTGGTGTGATGGTGGGCTCTGATGTCACATTGCTTCAACTTCCAGATCTATAATTTACTACCTGTGCAAATTTCTAAGCCTCACTTTCCACATCTGGAATATGGTGATGACTACATTATATTGTAGTTCTACTTTGAAGATTAAATGAGACAACTGATGAAAGTACTCAGCTTAGTATTTGGTATAGAGTAAGCATTCAATGAAAGCTGACTGCTGTTTGGTATATTTCATCATTTTATTTTCTACTTTACCATTTGGCACTATTAAGCACTATTTCCACACTCAATGTGCGGCCCATGGCAAGAGGAATCTTTTTGTTTCATACACCAGATGTCGCAGCCATGTGTTATGAACTTTATTGGTTAGAATGACACTACCAGACTTCACAGGTGTATGGTTTTTTCTGGGTTATGCAAAGAATATAAAATTTTACTTCATCTTAGTCAACAAAGGCAAAGAATATAAAAGTTTACTTCATCTTACTTACCATATTTCCCCATGTATAAGACACACCCTTTTCCAAAAAATTTGGGGTCTAAAAACTGGGTGCGTATTATACAGTTGTTTAACATTTCAAATGTCATAGATGGAACTGAGGACAAGGCAATATATGAAGACAGTGATTCATCATCAGACACAGATGAGGACAAGCTAAACAGATGGGAGTTCTGACAGTGACGAGGAGTTGTATGAATTTTATGATGAATAAAACTTGAGTTCAATAACTTTATGTAATACTTTTTTTTTTTCAAATTTCAGGCCCCAAAATTAAGGTGCATCTTATACATGGGAGTGTCTTAGGTAATACGATTCAGAATCATCATGAAGAGGGAAATGAGAACTTAACCCAAGATGGCGTGAGATAATCCAATCATCGGAACACAGTCTTTTTTTGTGTGTGTTTCATGTTTTATTCCACAGATCAGTTTATTTCACTGCGAATTTGTTGCTTGGAGAATTTGATACATCAAATGCCATAATTGACTTGTTGATGTTAGGCTGAACAAATCTTATGTGCTAGAGAAATGGCATGCTTTTCAATCTGTTACTTATATTTCTCTCATTTACTTTTCTCTCATACTGATGAAATATTGCATTGTGATTAAAAATTGTTGAAAAGACAGAAATGCTGGAACCAGCTAAAAACAAAAACTAGATTCTAATGTAACTAGGAACAATTATGTTCTTCTGAACAAATGACACAAAAGTGTCCTAGACTTAAAAAAAATTACAAGTTAAGACAATGTGGGTATAGGCAAGACTGACTCAAAACTAAACCCAAGATCACTTGGTATTAAAATAGGTATGAATTTTAACTGAGTTCCTTACAGAGCTTAGGAATATTCCTGAGAATCTTCACATGTAAAAGTAGTAATATTTCATAAAGCCGTAGAAGTCATTTTGTAGACATGTACTGAAATATGCTTTGATTAAAGTAATTACATAGCAGAACGATGGGTGAAACTATAATGGACCCTGAAAAATGTCAACTTCTCTTATTTCTAGTGAGAAAAATTATATTGATCGTATGTGGGGTGTTACCATAGACACTATCAAGAACAAAACCTTCCTGGCAATAAATAAAATCCACAAAACCTCAAGAGACTAAATTTTACATACCTCTTGTAAACCCCGTAATACTAAGTAGATTTTCTAAGTAATTTATGGGGTAACTGCAGTTACCCCATAAGAGGTTATTTTGCTATTAACACCCTATTTAAAGAACATGAGCAACTTATAATGTAAATAAATCCAAATTCTTTATTTTCTCTATTTTTTTTATATTGTAAACTGTCTCAGTCATTTTTAGCAATCATGATTTCAGTGAAAAGCATTTTCTAAAGATTAGTTAAATAAACCACTGGGGACCACAGCCAAACAACGTCAGTTATTGTAGGAGAAATTTGCTTCAGATCTTTCTGCAAGACCTGTATAGGTCCAGGAGGGATCTTGTCCCATTGAATTTTAATGCTTCTTCCTCTTCTTTTTTTTTAGCCATAGAGAGACAGAGAGAGGGACAGACAGACAGGAATGGAGAGAGATGAGAAGCATCAACTCATAGTTGCGGCACTTTAGTTGTTCATTGACTGTTTTCTCATATGTGCCTTGATTGGGGGAGGGGCTCCAGCTGAGCTAGTGACCCCTTGCTCAAGCCAGTGATCTTGGGCTCAAGCCAGAGACCATGGGGTCGTGACTATGATCCCACATCCAAGCTCATTACCCTGTGCTCAAGCTGGTGAGCCCATGCTCAAGCCAGATGAGCCTGTGCTCAAGCCTGAGACCTCGAAGTTTCAAACCTGGGTCTTTGGCTTCCCCAGTTTATGTTCTTTCCACTGTATCACCACCTGGTCAGGCTATGCTTCTTTTAATTTTCAAAATCCCATGCAAAGAATAATGAATATCTACCTGAGAAAATAGAGCACAATCTACCCACGAATTCAGCTCAGAAACTAGAACTCAGCCTTGAGTTTTTCCTTTCCCCTGGCCTAAGGCATACAATCTTATTCATTCCCTGTTTGCGGTATCTGCAAATGTACATCAGATTCATCCACTTTTATCCCCATCTCACCTTGAGCAGGCTACCCTATCCTCTTCTGAACTAGCTTCTCAAATGGTTTACCTGACTTGCTTCCACACTAGTCCTTCTCCAAGGAGAAGCCGGAATGCTCTTTAAAAAATTTAACCAAGTCATGTCTCCCTCCTTAAAAGACTATAGATCTCTATCATGCTTACTGACTGTGATGCCCTATGTAATGTGGACTTTTTCAACTCCTGAACTCACACTAGTCATATATATCTTCCTATTTCTCAAATCCAGTAATCTTGTTCCAACTATGTGGTCTTCCCAACTTGTTTCTCCCTCTCTCTAGAACCCTCAGTTCAGTTCCCCACAAGGCAGGCTCCTTCTCACATTTCAGATCTCAGCTAAAATGTCACCTTCTCCAAGAGGTCTTTCCTTGAGCACGCTATGTAAAATAGCTCCATTACTCTACTCTGTTTATGTTTTTCTTAGTATTTATCAGACTTCCTCACCAAATAGGATGAAAGTTCTACATCTGTCAATCCACCAATCAATCCACAATGTTTAGTATGGGAACTAATCATGGATACATGTCTGTTGAGCAAATGAATGATTCCATCTAAAGTCTATGCTAGCAACATCCATATTCTCTTCAGAAGCCTTCAGAGATGAGAAAAATAAATGAGGTTAGAAATTTTCTTCCAAAATTCCTTCTTATGCACATACTTTTTAAATTTTTTGCTGTACTTAAACTGGGAGGAGCTTCCTACCTTGTATTTTCTCAAAGTGGTATCATTGTTTACTGAATTCTCAGGTATAGTGTCCTTTGAGATAAGGTTCTTGTCAAGGCTGTAGAGCAGGCAGCATATCACAGACAATGAAATAACTGCTATGAAATTAATTATCTCCCAAAGGACACTCTCAAGGTCTTTTCGACCCCCAATTATTAAGCATTACTATTTATGATAAATCACAAATTAGACATTTATAACATGAGACATTTATAACATCTAACAAAGAACACCTGACAATGACATCTGACCCGCTATACGAAAAAAACAACTCTGGGGATGGCAACAAAATTGAGACCTTCTCTTCCTAGGAAAGAATCTTCATTATTACAGTAACACGGGCAAAATACTCCCAGTGAAGAATCTATTTTTTAAAATACAGCTAAGCAAAAAGAGGTTGGTAACAATGACCTAATCACTTCTCTGTCCTCTTTTTAGTCCCTGGGCAAATCAACTATCCATCAAGTTTCTCAGTCCCTTCATCTCAGGAAGAAGATGAAAGACACTGGCTAAATGTCAAGATAATATAAGGTAAGGGAGTCTGTTAACCAGGACTCTCCCAGTAATATAGGACACCTTTGGAAGCTGCATTGTTTTAAACCATTAGTTAAGGTACAAAGTTAAGTCCAGTGAAAATTGGCTTCTAAATAATGAACTTGAAAAGTGCTAGAGGACACAGTGTATTGTCTGTGTGTATGTAGACATAACAAAGCTATTTTCATACGGGGTCCTGGCAGAAGGCCCGTGGTAACTGCTCAGCGGGTCTGGTTACAATTATTTCACTATAGGGAATATTCCAGGACAGTACATCCCTTCTTTGTCCGCTCGGCCTCAAGTGGAAACTGTGCTGTTTTTACCGCACAGGCCTTCTTTTCAGCTCTTCTCCCTGATTACATTTTAATTCTCCTCAAGCTAATATCCCAACTTTTCATGCCAGAAATCTCAGCTATGTTCTAAGCCCGACCTACATTACAAAACATGAGGAACTCTAAGAGTATGTGAGAGGAAACACGTGTGTGGTAACTTCTTAACCCTTATAGTTGTGCAGAATCTGGGCATACGTGCCTGTGTTCTCAGTCTTTGTGCATGTGTTTAAAAAAAAAGTTATTTATGAAATAAATAAAACTCCCCTAAAAGAAAAGAGCTGGCCTGTTGACACATTGCTATTTTACCTCAAAACCAAACATATTTGTGCTCCCCGCCCAATGCAACATTTCACGTAGCTGAATGTGGCCCTTGGAAGAAATTTTAATAGAGCATTTTATCCTGAAATGTGTTTTTAATTAAAACCAAAGAAGGTAAGAATGGTTTACAAGACATCAGGACTAAGATGCTAACTCCAATATTTAGAAATGTTTAGGTCTATCAAGTCCTTATGTAGCCCCCTTTCAGGAGGATTAGTTCTAGAGCTTTGAACCCCTTTGGTTAGTGAGTTTAATTCAGCTTGTTATTAAGTCCAGACTACCTCTCAACTGTCCTAGGAATTAACTTCTCGTAATAACTGTCTACCCAATATTTCTGGCATTTCCCCATATTTCCCACATTGGACATAGACTAGATAAGACAGATATTTAAGGGAATATGAAGCAAAGATATAAAGTGACTGATCAATGGGAATCACATAAAGTTTATATAGGTGGGCTGTTTTGGGGTTTATAAAAAAAATGCAGATGGTAAGTTTAATTTCTCAAAAAAAGACTATTCGGGAATAGTTTCGTGAAATTAACAGAATATAGTGTGAATCATCCTGTGACTGAACACACCTTTTTGATTCTTCATATGTTGTCCTTTCCATGTCTGGACGTATCCCTTTCACTAAAGATCAAAGATAGAGGAACTTCTCTTGGAAGCTAAGAAAGGAAATAACATCATGTCTTTATTTTACCCAGGTTAGTCCCAGTTCTAGAGAATGATAAGTAAACAAGTTGAGAGGTGACGTGAGTTGAGGCAGTGTGGGGAGGTCACTAATCATTTAGAAGAACTAAAAGGTAAAAATAATTATATATAAAATTGAGCCATTCTGTTAACTTCATTACCCTTGTAAGAAGGTTGGACTAAAACAGTTGATTTAGTATTTGTTTTGGAATCACCCTACTTCAAAACATTGTGCTTGGGAGTCATGGAAGATATACAAGTGCCGTGGTATCACTGTTTCAGTTTGGATTATTAGAGCTAACAGTTACTATGTTCGCCTCCAAATCCTACACTCTCCACTACATTTCCTCCCAAACTATTTCATTGACTTTCTCAAGTAATTTGTGTATATGTGAAACGTAAGCTACTAACATATGCTTGTTAGTGTACATTTGCCTCTCTAGGGAGATTCTAATGTCTTTGAAGGCAAGTGACACAGTTTTCCAGATACTTGAACTATGCCCTGCCTAATTCACTTAACTCCTAATGTGAGGCTTTAACATTTTTTAAAGGAGTTTAAGCCTTGTTTGGAAGATAATCCATACAAATCATCTGGAGTACAATAATAGAAATTAAATGATCAGAACTCTATTCACTCTCTGTGCATTCGATAATCTATGCTCTACATACACCTATTTGGTATATTCTGCAAACCAGTGGTAATATGACAACTGAAATAGGAAAAAAGAGATAGGTAGTAAGAAGAAATTAGATAAACCTGCCTAGAGGTGTGTGTGCATGTGTGTGTATACCACATAACATAACAGAGGCAGCTAATATTTAATAGGTACCAGGTATGTTTCTAGTACAGAATGACAGCTGCCACCCAAATTTGTTTGTTTTCTAAATTTAGATGAGGATATATTGGGCATTCTCAAAGCAAGGTATCCCTTTGACCCTCTGAGATATAAAATTTGAGGAAAAGTCTTTCGATCACTTAAAAACAAGGATTTGTAAAAGATTCTTTACATCACTAACTTCTTTCTAAGCCTAAATAATTTCAGAAGTTTCTACCCAGCTCACTCCCTTTTCTTTACCATTCACTGGGCAACATTTCATGATTGGTGAACATATACTGTTCAATTTTCCAATGGTAGACTATCTGCAATTAAAGGCAAAAAGGTTTCGTTGGTGAACTTAAACACTGAATATCCTTAGTTAATGCTGATAATTTAACATATAAAATACTTTACAAAAGTAGTTTTGTTTTGCTAATAGTTAAGAAACAGATCAGGAAAACTTTCAGTAAAACATAGTTTATAATTCTGAATGCTTATGCATCTCAGTTATTTCAACTTTATATTACAAATTATTTTGTATGAAACATCATTTGCTAACAATATGTTTCTTCCCACAGGTCTAGAGCACTGATACATATACTCGCATTGAGCTGCAATGTGCCTTATAAACATGACTTGACATTCTTCCAGCTTGCACACTAAAACTAGAAGTCATGTTTCACTACTTCCTTCATTGAAGGGAACAGCACCCAGACACTCACTTTATTTGAACTTTTTGAGTTATGCTATTAAAAAAAGACATCATTATCAAATGATAATTAGTTCCCTTATAATCACTGATTACATATTCCCTATTCATTCAGCTAAAAACCCAGAAAATTACCCCAAAGTCCACAAAATCCAAATCATTAAAACATTCCAAACCTCTGAACCAATATGTATGTGATAAGGGACCCGACACAGAAACAGTATTCTCCCCTTCTAAGATGACAGTATTTTCTCTTATTCTGAAATTGCTCACACTTTTTAGAAGGCTAAAGGAGTTTTCTATGCCCAGAAAACATCTTTGGGAGCAGGAAGAAATTGCCTAATTGACTAATGAGGCAAAGTTCATGATTAGACTGTCAGAGGCGGCTGTAGAGCTTAAAATGGCTTCAACCCAGGGAAAAAAAAGAAAAGAAGCGGGTATTTAGAGGAACTAAGAATCCTTCCAGTCATGGGAGTAGCACACTTTTACCCAAGTATCTGGGGTGTGTTACAATGGAGTTTGTTGCAACATGTGTCCTTACATACCCTGTAGGAAAAGGATGGCCTGGGAGTGCTAGTAGCTGTCACAGCAGAGGTAATTCATGACCAAACTTCTGTTGAGTTCAGATAAGAGATCTGGATACTTTAAACTTATCTGTTTCTATGTTTTGTATTTGGTTTTTTTTGTCTTAGGTTCCTAAGAAGGTTGTTTTGGAAAAGCTCCGACCTCTAGGGGAACAAGAAGAATGGCAGAGAGGTCGGTGGTTGCAATGCATCCTGGGTAGGAGCCACAGTCTATGATCCAGCAAATCTGTTGGTGGAGGCACACCCACCTGGGGATGCGAAGGCTGGGCGAAGCTGAGTTTCCCGAGTAAATACGGTAATCTAGTGATGTTAGGGGAAACGACGCCTTTCTCCTTGTCCAAAGGTAGCTGGGATACATGGTTTACTGGGGACTGGCAGCCTCTGTGTGCAGCTTTTCACCTGAACTCTCACCCTCATTCACTGACTCATGTGACCTGAGCAGGGGTGTACAAACGTTGGCCGAGTCCTGAGTCATAATTCTGCCCAGCTCTGGCTTTCTTTCCTCCCTCCTCACGAGAGCATACCCTGCAGATCAGGCTGTTCAACTCGTGAGAGTAAAAGGTTGGAGCTCAGAACACCAAGGTTCAAGTGTTGCTGGGAAGCACTAGTTTAAGAGATTTGCTAGGGCTGGGGGCTGGGTGAATAGGTAAGGCATCTTTGCCAGGATTATGCTTAGCTTCAGAATAACTGTAACCTTCGAACACTGTCTTGCCACAATTTCTTATTTCTATACCCTTTTCACTCCTGCCAGAGGCCCATTGCTTCCTGACCCCAGTGTAATATCAATGCCTGACCCATTCTTAGTTCTCTCACCGCTTCCCCTAACTCACAGCTTCACTTACAGGCAAAGACTGGCCTGCAGCACAAACCAATGGGGCTATGAGAGAAAGTTTATTGCTTCTCATTTTATCAGATGATTTGCCATGCACTTTGGCCCCACAATTGAAGTAGACTATTTAAGATCTTAAAATGCAGTACATTTTCCAGGTAAACTGTATCTTGAGACCTTCCTTCCAACCATCACAGTTTTGGCAAAAATCAATCTTAAAAAATAACTCAAAATGTAAGGGAAAGAAAACAGATGCAGCCTTTCAGTGTGTTCCCAGCCCCAGTATAATCTTCTCTGAGTGGGCTGTTTGAGGGAGTAGGATTTTTCATTTGAACTTAAAGAGTGGTTTTAATAATTACTAAATATATTAGTGCTGTAGTAATACCTCAAGTAACTGAGTATCACAGAGCCACAGTTTTGCTATGAGGTTGGCAAGTCTGAGAGTATATCCTTTGGGGGGGGGGGGGATGGGGAAGTGCAGGAAGCATTGCTGTTTGTTTTTTCTCCTTTCAATATTTTGTGGGCAGAAAATATTCTGGATGAACAATCTAGAATTTCAGAATGAAGATGATATATTTTCAAAGATCCAATTTACACTTACCCAGGTAAAAACACAAGCAAGACTTCTGCTGTCAGAACAGTCCAGTGACAAGTTGTAAAGTGAGAATTTAATAGGATAAGTGCCAGTTCCTTGCTAAACCAAACCTTTTAACACTTTCAAAAAGATAATATGTTGAAATGATCTAATATATATATATATTTTTTAAATTTTAATTTTTTATTTATTCATTTTAGAGAGGAGAGGGAGAGACAGAGAGAGAGAGAGGAGAGACAGAGAGAGACGAGGGGAGGAGCTGGAAGCATCAACTCCCATATGTGCCTTGACCAGGCAAGCCCAGGGTTTCGAACCGGCAACCTCAGCATTTCCAAGTGGACACTTTATCCACTGCGCCACCACAGGTCAGGCGAAATGATCTAATATTTAACCTTATCAGAAAAGAAAGAAATCCACACATTCACAGGAGTCAAATGATATGATGGTTGCTATAGTCTGGCCTCCCATAATTCATATGTTGAAAACTAACACCCAATGTGCTACTAGTAGGTAGGGCCTTTGGGAGGTAATTGGGTTATGAAGGTGGAGCTGTCATGAATGGGATTCGTTCCATTTAAATGTACCATTTAAATGTCACGAGGCCACCTGTGCACTAAGAATAAAATGTGCCTTTTCGCTGTAATACCTGAGTATAGTGATGATTCTTGTATTCTTTTCATGTCACCTGCTATTGTTCTACCTCACGGTACAACTAGATGAAAGAATCTTTCTGCTCCCCTCTCAGGGAGGGCTGCAAGGTTATTTTTGGAAAAACACTCACCTCATTACTTCAATTCCTTGTTGTTATGATTCTCTTGTAAGGAGGGCCTCAGCGTAGGCCCATGATCCCTTTTCTAATGTCCTGCACCAAATGTATTTAAAATTCAAACTTTTTTCAGATAACCTGTTTTTAGTATGTATTATCCAAACTTCCAATGCGGTCTGAGCTAGCACCTCATAATCGAATACATTAATATTTCTGCAGTGAAATATAGGCATTTTCATAATAAATAAAGACGGTCAGTAGCCTCAAGTCAAATCAAGACAAGCTTTGCCATTAAATGAGTTTTGGTGTTAATTCTGCAAAAGAACTTTCAGTTTTCTAGGCATTTGAATTTTGAAATTGGGAGTAAAAGAGTGTAGAGTTATATTAGGTTTTCTAAGAGTTCAGGCAAATTGATCTATTAGTGGTGCTTAAAGAAAGAAGAGATGGGATGCATTGCCAATAACCTAGAGGGACCTTTCAAAGGGATCTTTAGACACAGAATTTGACTACAGTAAACATGATTTAAGATAAGTGGATGGGTTGTCCTTGTTTCTGGACTCTTGTCATATAACCTTGAAATAGTCCCATAGAATGAGTCAGTGACAGCACTGTTGTCATGGAATCTGAGCTGCCTCACTGTTCTTCAGGGAAAGGGCCCAGAAGTGGGCAGACCTGCCCACTCTGAGACTCACAGGAACATTCCCAGACTAGAATGAAAACCTCAACAAGGCAAGAGTATTGGAGCCAATTGGCATGCTTGCACATGACTCCATGATAAAGTAATGACACAATTTGATTTTTTTAGGGAATATAAAAACTACCCCCCCCCCAACAAAAACACAAAACCCAAAGTTGCCTTTTTCCTCAATATAGGAAAACATTTTTCTCTAAAGCCCTAATCTTTAGTAGTTTAAAAACTGGGACTGGGAAGATTAAATTCTGGGTTGTTGTGCTGGGGATTATATGCTAGGGAAAGGGTAAACTGTCTTTTAGGTTTGGGGTTGTCACCAGTGGAGACATATGGAGGTAAAGGCTTACTTGGCTTCCAGGGCCAGTGCAATGATGCCCGCAGCCATGGGGGCCGAGGCAGATGTCCCAGTGTGGTTGTCCGTGCACCGCTGCCTCAGATCCGTAGTGATCTAGAAGACAGAAGTGAAAAATTTTAGGTCTCTGGGGTCAATGTGAATCACATGGAAGTAGAAAGAAATTTACTCATAAAAGTGGAATGGAGGGGTGTTGAAATAGCTGTTCTAAATTCCTTGTTTCTGCACTCCTATGACCATATCACTTCCAGAGAATTGCCTGTATAAATCAACTTTGTAAATCAACTTTGAAAAGGGAAGGGCTTGGAAACTGGACTCTGCTTCTGTTAAAAGCAGGGTCAGGATTAGGGCAGCCTTTGGCCAGAAACAGAAAGGTTGGGCAAGTTTCTCCTTATGTTTCATGCACTAGACACCCCATTGGTCTCACCCTAGTCCCGGCTCTAGTTAAAGCTCAAGTTCTTTCATTACCCCCAACATTTTAAATAATCCAGACATGTTAAACCAGCAACCAAACACTGAGTTAGGCACTGGCAGCATAAGGAATAAAACCACACAGCCTGGTCCCTTGCTCTCCTAGAACTACCTATTTTGTTGGAGGAACCTCAGGTTTTAAGCAAAAGGTACATTCTGGCATAGAACAAACATTTGCTTATGGACTATATGGAATTCATGGAAATGTTACATGGAAGAACCAAGAATTTCTCAAAGATTTAACACAAATACTAAAAACCAGGTCCAAACAGTGAGCTGGTTATGAAATTACAGCACTAAGTGCATGTTTGCACACTACAGAAGGAAATTAGCTATTTCTACATTTTCTTTAATCAAAATATAAGAACTCAATTGTTTTTTCTTGTGGTTTGAATCCAGTTGCTGTGGCTCAGTAACATTCCCATGGGTGGTGCTTCTCAACCTCTGTTTCAGAAACATTTCAATGAGGTAAAAAACTACATTCAGAAACATCTCAATGACCAGTGGTGGCACAGTGGGTAGAGCACTGACCTGGGGCACTGAGGTCCTCGGTTAGAAACCTTGAGGTCCCTGGGTTGAGCATGTGCCCTTCTGGCTTAAGCTCAGGCTCACTAGCCTGAGCATGGAATCATTGATATAATCCCATGGTTGCTGGCTTAATCAAGTGGTCACTGGCTCTGCTGGAGCCCCCTGGTCAAGGCACGTATGAGAAGCAATCAATGAACAACTAAAGTGATGCAACTATGAGTTTATGCTTCTCATCTCTCTCCCTTCCAGGCTCTCCTTCTCTCCCTCTCTCTCTCTCACTAAAAAACAAAACTACATTCAGATTCTTCTTAACTAGAGAAACTAAACACTAAGTCAAGCATGGCCAACATACGGCCCGCGTAATGAGTTTATGTGTCCTGTGATTAAATTTTTAATATTCTCCGCTACTTTAAAATCTCAGCTTCTCAGAAGTGGAAGCATCTTTGATTATTGGAAATCGAGATATTTAAGAAGATAGTGATACGTGGAAAAAAATTTCGCGTGTGACTAATCCAGGGTTAACTTCCAATAATTGGTCAAATGGATTCATGATACTTTTTTTTTTTAGAAAAAATTCCATTATAAAGATTTACAACTTTTGTACTCGTCTGTACTTGATATGAACTGTTTGACGTTTAGCGGCGATGTGAAACCCACAGTCTTTGAGGCGGAGTTTGCCAGTGCGCACCCAAGGTCAAACAATTAGTTATTTTTGTGGTCAAGTATGCTGAATCAAGTGGCATTGTAGCATAGAAATAGATGCAGTTGATAATTGAAAACATTTCCAGGCTGTTTTTAAAACGAAATAATTGTTTTACTTGCGATATAACCCCTTCAAGCTCATTCTATTAATTAAATACTGTTTTGATTGATTGCAATACAGTTTGGATATTTATATGGTATGTAATTATATTTTTATTAAAATATATTTTTATTAAAATATTATTGTATATTAAAATTTTTTCCACTCACATTTATTCATAAACAAATTACATAATAAAATTTTGTTTACTTAAATGAATCATTTTTGTATCTAACATTTTTTAATTTTAATATTTCATCCGGCCCGTGAAAAAAGTTTTCTTTCTAATCTGGCCCGGGGCAAAAACTGTTGGCCATGCCTGCACTAAGTGATAAGATTTTGCAAACCATTGTCATATCTAAAATTTTTTAAATCCCTTCTTCCTGTGAAGCATTCATTTTTGCGTCCTTGGGACAGATGTAAATCCTATTGGAATGTACAAGGCTGGTAGACTCATAGCAGTTACTGGAGACATCAATAAAGCATTCTTCTGCATCAAGACAAATATATTCCCCATATTTTACAGGTAAAAAAAAACTGAAGTGGGCCCTGGCTGATTGGCTCAGCAGTAGAGGTATCAGCCTAATGTGTGGAAGTCCCGGGTTCAATTCCCAGCCAGGGCACACAGGAGAAGTGCCCATCTGCTTCTTCACCCTTCCCCATTTCCTTTCTCTCTGTCTCTCTCTTTTCCCCTCCCGCAGCCAAGGCTTCATTGGAGCAAAGTTGGCCCGGGCGCTGAGGATGGCTCCATGGCCTCCGCCTCAGGTGCTAGAATGGCTCCAACTGCAACAGAGAAACACTCCAGATTTGCAGAGCATTGCCCCCTGGTGGGCATGCCAAGTGGATCCCGGTCGGGCGCATGTAGAAGTCTGACTGCCTCCCAGCTTCTCACTACGGAAAAATACAAAAACAAAACAAAACAAAACAAAAAACTGAAGTGAAGGTCATCAGAAAGGTGTAGGAGGACAGAGGCAGCTGAAAAGGAAGTCCTGTATTTCTAAGGTTCCCCCTTTAAGAAGAGTATGAAGATCAGGTGATGTGGCAAGAAATTTGATCCTCACAGGAAGAAAGAGCTGCATCACTCCTTAGAAATAAACCCTCCCCTAAAAATTTCCTCAGTGTCACATGAGGAGGTCCGAGTGGATTCTAATTATTTGTCATGAATCTAGATTGACATACTGATGGATTGAGCATTACAAGAGGCCATCAGTTCTCACTGTCTTTCCTTTGTTCCTGTGATACCTCTACTGTTACCAGATCATCCATACCAGATAGACACCAAAACACAAGAAATGGGAGAAGAAACAAAAATACACAGGACCACACAGATATGGTCATGGGAGAGAGGAGACAAGCCATGAACTTTTTTCTTAAATAACTGAACGGTGTGCAGGAGCCCTGACAGTGTGCTTGGCAGGCAAGGAAGGTTGTTTCTTGATTAATGGACTTTACTAGACATTCTCTGAACCAACACATTGGAGGCTTGCAAGATGTCTGGGTAAATAGAGTCCTACATTCAAAAACTTTCTCTATTTTTAATTGCTGACTTTGAAAAGGTATTTCTCATTTTTCAAATAGTGGTAAAGATCATGTTACACAAATCTACCCTCTGAACAACTTTTAGGTGCACAATACAGTTTGTTAACTATATGCACACTGCCATTCAACAGATCTCCAGAACTTTTCATACTGCATGACTGAAACTCTGTCCATCGAGTAACTCCCCATTCTCTCCTCTCCCCAGACCATGGCAACAACCATTCTACTTTCTGCTTTTATGAGTTTGACTTGTATTAGAGGAATTAAACAGCATTCGTATTTTTTGTGACTGGCTTATTTCACTCAAAATTATGCCCTCAAGGTTCATCCATGTTGCAGTCTTTCTTTTTGGGCTACATAATATTCCATTGGATGTATATACCAAATTTTATTCATTCATCTGTTGACAGACACTAAGGTTGCTTCCACTTCTAGGCTATTGGGAATAACACTGCATTGAACATGGGTGTGCAAATATCTCTTCAAGATTCTGTTTTCAGTTCTTTTGGATATAAACCCAGAAGTGGGACTGCTGGACCACTAAAAAGGTATTTATATTTCATTTGAAATTATGAGTAAATTTGTAGCCTTATTTTCTAAAGGCCTGATCTCTAAATCACTGCATAAATAGCCCAGAAGCAGCCTGTTTCCATGTTTTCAGATACGCTATTGTTGAGAGATGGCCTTGCCACATTCTTCCCATTTTACCTCACTCTCATGGCCGCATTCCTTTGCCAGGTTTTATTTTTTCAATGACTTGTGCCTGGATTCAAGATTTTTCATGATGTCTTCCCACTTGGCTCACTTTGCTTATTCTTCAGCTGCACCAGACACTTTCAATGCACAGAAACCAATCCAGAATAAACACTCCAAGTGTGCGTAGCACTTTGGAGTCTAATAAATAACCATCTCTTGCCAACCACAAATATGAACAATAAAAAGTTAAGGATGTCAAGTTTGCAATAGGCATTTGCCTTATCTATATATAGACACCAGGTATAGATGCTTATATATTATACATATAAGAGACTTGAACCAAAAGCTACCCAGTGCTTAAAAAACCCAATTTAGTGGTAAATCCTATTAATATAGGCAAGTCTGCAGAATTCCAAATCAGTATTGTGCTTTTCTTTCTTCCCAACCACTTTAACTAAATGAAACTTGAGTAGTGATCTGAGGTGGAAAGGGTTGGAACAGGAAGGTGATGGAAAGGGAGAAGGTTGAAAAAAAAACGGAGAGAAAAGAAACAAAAATATCCTCATTCCTTTCTCATTCTGCTTGAAGTGGAAATTCCAGCTGGGTCATTTCAAGAAGAAGTTACTTCCAGTGGTAAAGATATTTAGGTGTAAATTACCAGAAAGATCTAAAGCAGGGTTTTTCATCATTAAGAGATGCCACGGTATCAGAGAATTTTTATGTCTATCTTTAGAAAGAAAAGGCAAAGACCACCAAGGAGCAGCAATCTTGAAGAAAAATGATGTTCCGAAAACTGGAACCACATGGGGTAACCCCATTAATCATAAAGCGTGCATACGAGATGTGACGCTGTAATTTAAAGGGAAAGTTGCTCTCAGTCCACATCATGGGGCAGGAGGTCCAGGGAGTTTGTATGCAAAAACGGAATAAAGCACTTTAAGTTTAGATTCCATTTTTTAAAAATGTCTTGGAATCTGGTTTCAAGCCCAGTGGCGCATCTTGCATGCTCCAAATTCCCTCAATTCACTACCCAAATCAGAAACAGAATTTTCCTTCTCAGATTGCTCAAGAAAATATCATTTCTGTTCATCAGAGTGAAGAAAACAGGAGATGACACTAGGCCCCAAGCCAGATCAAAGCTGTCCTGATCAGCAAATTAGATTTTCAGCCTGTCCCAGGATGAGTAGCAGATGGTTTTTTCTGGACTCCACAAAGTTAAGGATGTCATCTTTCTATGGTGAGAAGGGGTGGGTATTATTCAGGTCCAGTCTGGCTTCCTCTGAGAAGAACCATCACTTTTTATCATCCTAAGCTCTTATTTCCTAATATTTCATATTTCATTACATGAGCTGATTGAATCTTTTATTCTAGCCTGTTGATGTAATTCTCCTGGGAAACTCCGTTCAGACTGACTTTGGCCATCAGCGACAAGCCTTTACAGCAACCCTCCAGTTCAGAGTTTTTGTCCCCCTGATATCTTGTCATCTGCTTTCTTTTGAAGGTGCCATATTGTCTCATAGCTGTTAAAAGAGCAACTCAACTGATAGTTTTAAAACATGAAATGATTCTACTGTCTGCTAGGTTGAATTTGTCTCCGGTGTTGATTTTCATTTGAATTAGAAATGTGCCCAAAACACTGTTTCAGACACAGCTATGAGCGATAAGGAGAGAAATAAAATCTTAAATGTGGCAATGAATAAGAAAAGAAGCTGATTTATTAAAGCACAGCAAAATAAAGAGGAACTGAGGACCAATTAATGCTTTCTGTGTTCAGTGAAGTCACAAAAACTGGTGTAAAATTCAATCATTACTGACAAGCCTACACAAAATTCTACTCCCATGTTGCTATGAGAAGCTATAAATGTGAAGTGCAAGAGTAAGGGTTTGCTTACAAATGTGGGATTGCTACCACTGAAGAGAGATGCCACATTCTATCATTTTTGCATCTCTGTAATGTCCGCTCAGTGCCTGGCACGGAGCAGAGGCAGTATTGGCTAAGTTGGATTGCTTAAGTCAAGCTCCTTGTACTTCTTCTGTTCTATACTTTAAACTCTCCCACTTATTAAGAAAGACTTCAAGGTCACTTCTTTATCAACTCTCCTAACAGAACTCACATAAACTTAAAAGCAGCTTACAAAAATTATGCATGTATATGTATACATACTACCGAGGGGCTGAATAAAGCAGAGCAATGCTTCTCGGTCTATTGCTGCCGTCAGCTGCCTTGCTCTAAAGCTACCACCATGAGCAGCTTGCAGTGAGCGAAGCAGCATGCGATACAATAGGTGTGCATGTATGTGTGTGCTTGTGTGTGTATATAAAATTACATTTAATCCCGCAAGAATGCTCTAAGGAAGATACAGTATTTATTAACATGGGAAATAGAGGCTTGGAGAGACTAACTTGCCCAAGCTCGCACATCTACAGAAGAGCTGGTAAGTGGTGAAGTCGTATCCTGACATGGCACAAAAGAAAAAGCTGAGTAACAGTGTGGTCACCTGTGAGAGTAAGGGTGATAGTTCCTGGTCACCACAAGCAATACTGGTGGCACTTGGGATCCAGCCCAAGTCAACAAGTGGGCATAGTGTTTCTCCTTTGGGCCACAATCAAAATTGGAACTTTTCAGGAACAAACTTTCCTTTTCCTTTTTTTTTTTTTTTTTTAAACATTCTCAAGAGAATATGTATCAAACTTTCCAAACAAACTAAACACATCTGGATCTGTTAGTCTTTTACACACAGAAAGTAAGGACATTTACCGAATCAAAAAGGGAGACGGCGAGAGGATAGAGAGTAATTAATGGCTGTGTTTGATTAATGAATTGAGTAGTGGGGGCTGGTGGGGGGGGGCGCTGTTTCAGCGAAGGGAAATGTGTAGCTGCTGAGGAATAGTAAAAGCGTAAGATAATTCCTCCACATGGAATCGGCAGTGAGGGCCAACCCTGAGATACCCCAGGCAGCAAGTTTGTTTTGAACCCAAACGAATAAAATGACATCAGGAGAGGGTTGCGCAGAGCATGTATTCTCTCAACCTTGGCTCACAGAACCCATCCCAGGAGGAATGCCATGGCCCCTGAATTCCAGCCACTGAGCCAGATTACTAGAGGAAAAAAAATAATTAAAAATAAAAAAAGGCAAAGGCTCAACTGTTCCCAAAGGGAAGAGATAATTAATGATGAGAGTGATGGGGAAGAGAGGGGAGCTTTATCTCCAAAACAGAACTTGGCACGGACTTAGGGATTTCGTCAAGGGTTCTAGGCTGGTTCTTTAATGGTCTTTGACACTAAGAAAGGTAGTACGTACAGCTTGATCATGTAGCAAGATAGGAAATTGACCCCAGGAGATTTTCTACGTTAAATATATTGTCAAATACCCTTTGCCTCTCACCAACCTATCAGTAGGAGTTTCTCTTCAAGAAACAGAACACCTGTCTATTTTTCTGTGACTTTATAAAAACTCCTGAAGCTCCCATCCTTCCAATGTCTGAGAAATCATTTATACCTGATTACTTATTAAGCTCAGGCTCCAGGAAGGAAGAAAACAAAGCCTTCAACCTCAAGTGGTTCCCAATCTAGCGTGAAAAAAAGTCAATATGAAATTAATTATATAATCTCAAGTTAAGTAGCTCTGAGGATACGAGAGAGAAATTTGAATGGGCTCAGAGTAGAGTATGGTAGAGAGAAGAGCTATTCTAGGGAAGGTGAGGAAGCATAGCCTCTCTGAGAGGAGATTTGAGAACAGACATAATAAATGAAGTGGTTTCTGCCCTACCAGACATCACCTCTCCCAGGACAGAGTCCTGATCTGAATGTCACACAAAAGGCATAGGCTTGGGAAGTTTGGTGCTGACACTAAGCCACAGGAACTAGCAACTCAGATTTGCAGAATTTTAGGTTTCTATAAGTAGACAGATTGTCTGAGTGGATTATGGAAAAGGCTATTGGCATGAAATTCAAAATAAGTGAGACAAGTTGTAAAAATTAATGGACACATATATTCCAAATACTTTTTTTTTTAAATCATCATGGAAAGAACCCAAGGGGGGGGGCCTGCAGCAGCAGTGACATTTTTCATATAGCCCCACATTGGATATCCCCGAAAATCTCCAGGGAAAGATAGCACAGTGATTACAAGATGGGTTTGGAGGTATCTATCTGACTTTGGCTGGAATCTGGACTCTACCACTTACTAGTTGTGTTCCTCTTAACCTTTCCAGCTTTAGTGTTCTCATCTGTATAGTAGGAACCACATCTGATCTTCCTGAGTGAGATTCTAAGGACACAATGAGCCAATGCATTCGATGGACATAGTGCATGGCCAAGCACACATTAGAAGGGCAAAAATCTTATATTTAGCACATGCCAATATTGCCATAAATGTATTAAATGTTTAACACAAAATAAGGTGTATACAATATTGTTAGTAAATACATATTATTTCATAACATGGCTTTATAATAACCAGACATTTAAACTGGTTTCTGTTTAGATTATAGTGGAGCTTCTTATTATAGTAATCTTGATATTTTGGGTAATAAGATATAAGACCATCCCTGATCCAATCTATTAAAGCATATAGGGAATACCAAGGTCCACAATTATCCTAATAGCAGTGGCAGGAAACCAAGAGATGAAGACCTAGCTGTGTTTTGAAACCGAGGGCAAGGTTTCCCTGCTTGCATGCCATGAGAAGGCATTTGTTGAGGACCAGTAAAATTTATTTAACGAAAGTGCTTTCCCAGAAGCAGAGAGATGTGTGCTCACTCCTGGATCCTCAGCATCTGCCTTGGTTCAAATCACAAAGGTGCTCTATGAATGAGGAATGACAGCGTGCTCTCCTGGAGAAGCTGCAAATGACAAAAGAAAATGAATGACCCATGGAAGAGAGCCCTGCGTACAAAGGGAGACACTGCCATCCCTGTAGCACTCAATCACAGATTCCACTAACAGGATGCGGGCATCTCCAAAGACCACGGGCGTCTGGTTCAAAGCCTGATGAAGAAAAGGTCCCAGGCGCAACAAAGGACTATTAGTCATTCTGACATCTGGAAGGAGAGGGGGTCAGCTGAACTACAAAAGGCTGATGTTGCTGCCAACTCCATTCATGTTCAAACTGTTAACATGTTCATGATCAAAGTGCCTTTCTTTATGGGGTGGGTAGAGCAGACTGCAGTATTTTATAGATTGGAAAAATAAAGGTGCAACAAACACCTCTATTAACAACAGCTGGGAAAATGACCAGTCTAGCCTCCCAGGATGTAGGATGCTGCAATGACTTAGGGAACAATGGTACCAGCCACTTACTGAGAGGCTCATTGTGCCAAGTGCTGTATGTATAAATACTGTACACTTCAGTTCTTATTCCCCTCATGAAAATCTGTGAGGTTGGTGCTGGTTTTATCTCCATTTTACAGATAAAGGAACTAAGGCTTTGTGAAGGTTGATTAGCCACTGAGCATGCTGAAGCTAGAAACTATAGCTTGAAATGGCTATAAAATTTACTCGCCAATTGAAGGTAATTTGGAGATTCAGGCAAACTAAGAGAATCTAAGAACAAGATACAATTACTAGTAAGTTGCTATAATTACAACAGGAAAGACTAAGTAAGAGGTAGAAATGATGTTAAATACATAGTGAGTCAGGCTTGGGCCGGTTGACTCAGTGGTAGAGCATTGGCCCAGCATATAGATATCCTGGGTTCAATTCCTGGTCAGGGTACACAGAAATGACCATCTGTTTCTCCATACCTCCCCTTCTTCTTTTTTTTCTCTCTCTCTTTATCCCCCCTCCCACAGCTGTGGCTCTACTGATTTGAGAGTTGGCCTGGGCACTGAGGATAGCTCCCTGGCTTTGCCTCAGGTGCTTAAAAAAGAAGAAGAAAAAAAACTCAGTTGCAATGCAATGGAGAAATACCTCAGATGGGCAGAGCATTGCCCCATAAGGGGCTTGGTGGGTGGACCCTGGTCAGGTGCATGCAGGAGTCTGTCTTTCTGCCTCCCCTGCTCTCACTTAATTAAAAAGAGAGAGAGAGAGAGAGAGAGAAATACTATATATAGTGAGTCAGTAAACAGCAACTAGGGACAAGTATAGGACCTGAATCAAGGATATTATGTCATAGTACCCACCTTCCCTCTCAAGCCCTATCTTGTATCACCAAATGGATCAGTTTGTCCAACCATGAACAGAATCCATGGGAGAATGCTAAATTACCACCTTGTTGGAGGAATCATAGAAGCTATCATAGAATCATAGCAAATAGTGATGAAGGTACCAGTGAGGTCAAGTCTAGGGAGTAAAACTCACATTAGTGATTTTGAGGGCCCTCTGTCCATTTTGTCTTCTCCCATTTGGGACCCAGGCAATCCTTCCTTCCTCCTTGGTATTTTGCCCACTGGATATATTTCACTTAAGAAAGACAACTATGGAACTTAACAATACCCTTTGTTCCCAGCAATCATCCTACAGGGATAAATTGGACTAGATGGGCACATTTACTTGTGAAGCAATGTCAAGTTTGCCCAAAATGCCCTTTAGGCTTGAGGAGTATAAGAAGAGAGAACTCTTATTCCAGAGATTTTTCGCCAGGATTTTCACAATGCAGAATGAACTGGACACTGCCCAATAGCTCTGAGAAACAAGGTCTTCATATTTGAAAGCTGAAGGAACATTCCTAGATTAAAACATTTCCATAATGAAGGTAATAAACACATCACAGAGGATCATTTTCCATGAAGAAAGTCATGAAACCTCAGAACTTGCTCATCTCTGTATTTTCTCCTTTTATATTTCACTTTGTATAGTAGAGTTACATTTACTGATGATTGATGGAAGTACTTAAAAGCAGAACCATGTGGCCTGACCAGGTAGGTGGTGGCACAGTGGATAGAGCATCGACCTGGGATACTGAAGACCAACGTTCAAAACTCCAAGGTTGCCACCTTAAGCATGGACTCATCTGGCTTGAGAGTAGGCTCAGCAGTTTAAGAATGGGCTCGCTGACTTGAGCATGGGATCATAGACATGACCCTATGGTCGCTGGCTTGAGCCCAAGGCCGCTGACTTGAGCAAGGGGTCACTGGCTCATCTGGAGTCCCTCAGTGAAGGTACGTATGAGAAGCAATCAATAGACAACTAAAGTTCTGCAACAATGACAAGTTGATGCTTTTCATCTTTCTCCCTTCCTGTCTGTCTGTCCCTCTCTCTCTCTCTCTCACTTAAAAAAACAAAAAACAAAACCAGACCAATGTATATATCATTTAAACTAGTTATTGGGAAAAATTGTAGGAAAAGATGGGGATATATGGGGTCTGTATATGGGTAAGAAGTTTTTATTTAAACCAATGTGCAAAATGTCACTAAATAAGATCTTAAAAATAACAGAAATCAAACATAAAATCATATAATAACCAGGTATCAATGCAAACCAATGTGAATAAGGAATTGCATGCATGAGGTAGTGTCCTAGCATTGTCGTAGACAAGTTAGAGCATTAGCAGAGCAATCCCAACCTGCATGAATTGATCACAGCTGAAAGCAAGGTTTTGGCTCAGATCTAAAAGGTGCAGACATAGCAGCTTAACTCTACTTTAGTAAGAAAAATCCCGAGACAATGTACAAAAACATGATCAGGAAAAGAGCAAAGTACTAAGGTGTCTGACACTTATAACCAGCGGCACATTGCTGGGCACCCCCAAAGTCAGAGCTTTCGTGAGCTCCGTGGGTCAGGTGGCATGCAAAGAACTTTTTATTTACTTCCTCATAATCTTTGTAATAACTCTACAAGCTATGTACTATTAAATGTTCCCATTTTATAAGTAAGGGTATTAAGACATAAAAATTAAGTAATGGTTCTAAAGTTACTCAGCTAGTAAATAGTTCAACACCCAATGAAATCCATGCAGGCCAGTCCTTCATTCCGAACTCTTATGAATCATTTTGCTGTCTGCATAAGAGCAGGCATGTTAGTAAGCAGGAGATCCCATGGGACTTCTGTGCTTTTCATTCAGGCAAACTTGGTGAGGGAATATTAGAGAAGTACCTTTTGTATAGGTTTAGCTCCTATTAAATAAATAGAGTCAAAACGGGATTCTGGGTTTCCTTGCATACTTTTGTCCCCCCCCCCCCACCCCGAATTAACTGTCTTTGGAAACCAAAGCAGTGCGGGGACCTCGGGACAAAGACACTGGGCCGAGAGTCAAATTCAGGTTCTAGTCCCTTTTCTGCCACTAACTCATCAGGTGACAATGGATCATTCATTTGTCCTCAACAGAATTGAAGTTTAGTCAATTCTAAGGCCAAATCAAACGTTGGAATGTCATGACCTAGACAGGCCCAAACACTTTTTCAATGAAGTGGTAACATGAACAAAATACTTGTGTTGAGTAATCAGCTAATTGGACTTTCTGTTTCCATACATTACTTGTACATATAAATTTGTGATTTTCCCTCTGTATGTCAAAGTGAAAAGGTAAGTAAATAAATGATGGCAGGCATGCTAAGGGCACGTACTATTTTCTTATCGTAGGACTCTCCACTGCTGTACGTCGTGGCCAGTGTGGAAGAACACTCTTCCAGGTACCAAGGCTTCTTTCCACTTTCGGCTGTGCTGCTGATGGAGATGGTGTAGATGCTGTTGGTATAGCCATCACAGGAGCAGTGGTCTTTGCTCCTTCCACCATTTCCTGATGCCCAGACAAACACAGAGCCCAGGCCTCTCCGTCCCTATTCACAAACAGAACAAGTTAAACAGTTAAATGATGGAAGAGAAGACTCACAGACTGTAGATGACTTGAAGAACAAAATCAACAAGGCAGAATCAAATATTTGTAGGAGCAGTGTTTAAGCTGTTTTTTGAGGTACGAGGAGCTGCTTTTAGAAACTAAAATGGCTCTGGCTGGTTGGCTCAATGGTGGAGCATCAGCTGGGTATGTGAATGTCCTAGGTTCCATTCCTGGTCAGGGCACACAGGAGAAGTGACCATCTGCTTCTCCACCCCTCCCCCTCTCCCTTCTCTCTCTATCTCTCTCTTTTCCTCTCCTCCTGCAGCCATGGCTCAATTGGAACGAGTTGGCCCTGGGTGCTGAAGATGGCTCTATGGCCTCCACTTCAGGTGCTGAAAAATGTATCTGGTTGCCATGGAGCAAGGGCCCCAGATGGGCAGAGCATCGCCCCCTAGTGGGTTTGCCAGGTGGGACCCGGTCCAGGAGCATGGGGGAGTCTGCCTCTGTCTCCCCTCCTCTCACTAAATTAAAAAAAAGAAAGAAAGAAAGAAAGAAAGAAAGAAAGAAAGAAAGAAAGAAAGAAAGAAAGAAAGAAAGAAAGAAACTAAAATAATACAATGTAATGTAGAGCATGGTGCTATGGTTAATGATATTGTATTACATATTTAGAAGTAGCAAAAGAGTAAATCTTAAAAGTTCTCACTGCAAGAAAAAAAAAAGGTAACTATGTAAGGTGATGGAAGTTATCTATACTCACTGTCATGATCATTTCACAATATATACAAGTACTGCATCATTAATGTTGCACATTTGAAATTAATTATCTACCATGGACCAAGCACAATTCTAAATGTTTTATGTGAATCAGAATGAATTCTTCTAATAGCCCTGTAAAAATGGTACAATTTGTATCTCCATCACACAGATGAATAATTGAGGTAGAGAAGTTCGGTATGTTCCTAAGGTCATATAGCCAGTAAGAGGAAGGACAAAATTGGAACTCAGATAACCAGAACCCAGAGTTGTAATATTACTAATCATAAATCATCATAGTCATATAATATTGCTTGAAATATTTACATCCACTGTGAAGAGGGGGCTATTGTGCACCCTCATTTGACATATGAGAAACGTGAGGTGTAGAGAGGTTATATATTTATTCTGAGATCACGTTGTCAGTGAGTGGCAGAACTAGGTACTATATCTTTCCTTCTGAAGCTGTGCCTCTCCTGTGCATGGCGTGGGCACTAATTACTAAGGGATGGTAATGGATGCTACCAGAAATAAAAGGATTTCAAGATCGAATATATTTAACTCAGACTTAAGCAAAATTAATCAGGTTCCCTTATTGCAGAACTTCTAGGAGTCTTTTTAAAAAGTGGCTGGTCATTGCAAAACTCTAAGGGGGGATGGTGGAACAATCTGAAGTGATTTTCAAACATATTTGACCACATTCACCTTCTTCAGCCAGACCCATGAAGTTTTTCTTACACAGTTGGGAGATGGAGTCGCATTTCTTGTGCCAGACCTTGGTATAAACTAAAAGATTTTCCTAAAGTCATAAAATAATCAAGAAGCAAAGTAGAACCCAGAGATATTGAAGCATAGTGACTATTTGGTTCTATAAGATGAGGTCTTTGGGAGAAAACAGAGAAATAAGCCTAAGTGAAGAGTATTTCTGGGAACAGTTACAGCTGTCTATGAGAAATGTCACCATTTTAAACCTAGAAGGCATACTGGAGGATGCCAGGGCCAAATCTATCATTTTGTAATTAGGAAGTGAGAACCAAAGTCCCACAGGGATGCCTGAGCCTCTTCCTTCCTTCCAGGCCCTAGCCTTCTGGTCTTAGGTATAAGGAAATATATTTAGGATGTTGTCTGGAATTTCTGGAAAAAGAGCCAAGGAAAGAGAGATGACGCAGAATCTAGGGTATCTGTGATAAGCTGGCTCTGACCTTGAATCCTCCAGGAACAGAATATTTATGGCATGATTTGACTGACTTGAGCCTAGATTTCCTTTTGTCCTTCAACATGGAAAAATGCACTATGATTACACAGGAATGGGAAAAATTCATGAAGGGAGGAAAAGAAACTTCTGGATGTTATTGCCCTAGATAGCTGGACCTGGTTGACTTTTCCTCAGTTTCCCATAAAACAATCATGAAACAGAAGAAGGTGCAGAAATCACCAAGCCAAGTATTATGTTGACTACTTTGTCAATCCCTAGAAGGAACTGCCCCTCATTATGGTGTGGGTGGCCAGGTTGAAAAACTTTAGTGACTGACTTATATCTAGACTTCAGAAACAAAGCATCATAGCCAGAGAAGAAAGAATGTTCCAGTTCATCACAAAAATGTACCTTATCACATACTGAGGGGCTGCACTGAAGGCCAGAAGCCTGGTTATGCCGGAGCCTTGCCTAACAGGTTCCGCATATGTGAAATAACGCGGAACCCCACCAGGTTTAAACGGCACTCTCAGAGATAATGATTAAACTCCACAAAACAACGAGAAAGCACATATGGCGCAATCATATTTATATATCTATGCAAAATTAGGGCTGTGCCTAGATGTAAAATTCAGAAAAGATCTTTCAAAACTAACTCAATTATAAAGAATAATTAATAAGAAAATATTCAGGAGGCACTTTTGTGTTCACACCCTAGTGACAAATGTATGATACAAAATGATATGGTTATGGTCTCGGTTTAGTAGAGAATATAAGTGTATGAGAAGTTAATAAAGTTAGATGCATAACAATACCATAAAGTAGCAATGTAACAGGACTTAGCTTGTTTGGTAAGATTAGAAAAGATTTTTGTTTTCTTTTCATACCATTCTTAAGTGACCATGTATGGTTTTAAAAACAAATATACTTATTTCTCTATTAAGGGGAAAAACAAAGGCCATTTCTTTAGAAATAATTTTACTTTATGATCAAGTGGTCCATTTTATACTAAAAACAACAGAGGCTAACAGTTTATATTAACTTACTATGCACCAAGCACTGTCCAAACATTACTCTGCACAACTCCAGTCCATATCATCATCATTTTAACCGATGAGCTAACCGGGCTCAGAAATGCTCTTCCATGCCAGAGCCACAGCTTGAAATCAGCTGGAACCAAAGCCTGGGCCACCCTTACAGCAGTGTTCTTTGGGGCAAAAAGAGATGTTTGCTATGTTGTTTTTAGGTGAAACTTCAATGTTTTCACTGAAGCTAGCATTAGGATCTAAGAGCAGACCAGCCTCCAAGTTCTCTCCAGATTTGTAGAATCAGAGCTCAGGACCTCTCCTGGGTGTCCTCAAGGGAAGGGATATAGATTGTTCCAACCCCAAAGTACCCCTAGAACCCAAACCCAACAAATGCTCCCTCACAACTATGACTATAAATCATTCTATTCTAGCAGCATCCACAGATGACACCACTCTGAAAGACAATGACGTTGCTGAGGAGCTCTCTAAAGATACTGTGGGCTGAGATAACAGTAGATTAGTAGGATAGTGGGCCCCTGCTGCCCTGGAAACATCTCTTCCAGACAGAAGTGACATTCTTGTATCAGACTGCTAATATGAGGTGATTATTTCACAGCTGAGCATGATAAAGGGAAACTCTAAAGGACAGTGTTGAATCAATAGCCCACTCCCTGCCCCAGGCCTGCAAGAAGTTGGGGAGAGAGGAAGAGTCACTGGAACTGGTGACACAGGGGATAATAGGAGTTCAGAATTGGGCAGGGGACACACCAAAACACACCAGCCCTTCAGGGAGGGTCCCAGGGGAATTCACACTTAGATCCAGTCTTCTCCTCACTCTCATTTCCTGCCTGTATATTCATACAAATGACTAAACTCTAGCAGAAGCCAGAGGATCAGGGAGACCATCGACAGAGGACACAGATCATATCCCTCAGCATGGAGCACATGGAGGGAACGGGAAAAGGGATATGAAGGGTTGAATGCGAGACATAAGGCATCTTTTTTAAGGACTGTAATGGACTGAAATGTATCCCCCACCTCCAAACTCATATTTTGAAGCTCTAACCCCTAAAGTGACTGTATTTGAAGATAGGTCCTTTATGAAGGTAATGAAGGCTAAATGAAGTCACAAGAGTGGGACCCTAATCTAAAAGGACTGCTGTCCTTATGAGGAGAGGAAGAGACATTGGAAATGCACCAGAGAGGCAAGGTTGCGTGAAGACACAGCGAGAGAGCAGCCACCTGCAACTTGAGGAGCCGTGTGTCACCAGAACTCAACCCTGCTGGCACCTCAACTGTGAAGAACTAGGAAAAAATACATTTCTGTTGTTTAAAACACCCAGTCTCTGTTAACCTGTTATGGCAGCCCTAGTTTACTAATAAAAGGTGAGAGGAGGGGATAAAGGGTGATCTACCCCCTACCCCAAGAGATACAGAATACATTGCTGCTGCTATTGTTCTAGCCACAAGGTAACCTGACCTCTACGCATGTGTGCATGGTTTATGATTAAAGACCCAGGAATAAATAGACTGAATATGTGGGCTGAAAATGCCATACAGACAGCTGCTAGAGATCTATGAGGTTAATCTGAAGCAATTAGCAAGTCAAAGATTTATTTACTACAGATGCACAGGGGATTTTCATTAGTGTGCAATCGTTAGAAAACCGAAACATATGTGGTTAAAAAAAGTCTGGACATTTTTCCAAAAGTCAAGAGTCATTTAAGAATTAAGCCTTAATGTGGGATGTAGGAAGAAGGGAAGGTAGCTATAACATTGTAAAGGGAAAAGAATCTTGAGACACATATTTTCCCAAAATGAAGGAAAATAACATTTTCTAGTTTGGTAAAGTATTGTGATTATTTAAATATGGCTTTGGATGAGAAAAGAAAAAAAATTCTCCAATTTAATTGAGTGCTAAGTTAAAAGTTAGTAAACTAACTTAAGGCAAAATATATTGTGAAATCCACACTGGACCTATTCGACCAAAGGCTAAATACTCTCTTTCATTGTGTATCCAATTGTGCATGTGTTTCTTCTTATGTATGCCCTACAAAAATCAATTTATAATACCCCATAGAGTTTTTATTAAAGGCTGGGAAGGAACTGGATTTTTTTGTGGTTCAGGAGGTCAGAAAAGGCTACTTTATGCTAGATTACCAATTAAATTATATACACCAACCCGGGCACAGAGAGTTATAGAGTTTGATGGTGTGATAACTTTTCAGCAGTAAGATGTTATTTGGTATTTTAATATTACTTTCTTCTCCCATATTATGTAGAAAGCATTCTTACAGGGCCATGAATAAGTGCCTGGAGACTTCTTGTAATACAAAAAAAGAAAAATGTGGCTGGACACTCTGCTAGATGCTTTCACATATATTAGTTAATACCAGCAAGTTATATGTGCAAGTTTACAGATGAGAAAACTGTGTAACATTAAATAACATGTACACTATCATATAACAGAAATATGGTAGACAGACCCCTACAAATATGACTACAACCTACATATTTGTGTGTGGACATGAAGAGATACAATAAAACAAATCTCACTTAACATATCTTCCAAGAAAAGCCTGAATACCCAGTTTACCAAAACTTCTGACCACTGCACTTCCCACCCTTTTCTGATATTCATCCACTCAGTGAGAAAAGAGCACAGCCATCTATGGAAGTTCTTGCAGATATGGGTCACAGAGAAATGGGCTTCAGGCTGGACGAAGACAAGGACACCTACAACGACTCAGTAGCTGAGATATGAAGAGAGAACTGTTCATCTTTTCAAAGCTCAAGAACATTCTGACTAGCATTTCCAACATAAATCTTGTTCCTTAATGGAGCAGGGTTCATCCTGAAAGAAATAGGTCTGGTCTAGAAGCATAATATAAAGGCAAAACAGTAAGAATAACAGTAATGAAACTTGAAATGTTATTTGTGGTGCTCACACAAAATGTTACATTCCAGAATTCTAAAATGTGTATCGCTTATTAAAGCAATACTTAATAATACTTCAACCATTAGCAGCAATTGTACACATAATTCACATGACAATAAAGCCTCTTAGGATAATATGAAAAGTAATCAGAAAAGAAATACAACCTATAATTGAAAACAAGTCAGAAGCACATGGTCACACCTCTTCCAATGCTTTGGAGACAATCCTGGTGTAACTTGGTGGGACAAAGTCACCCTTTGGGATGCACCAAAAAAATGCAGTCATGGTACAGATGTAACCAGACATCTGGGAAAGGGCATACCAAATCCTGAGACTTGTTTCTTCAATCGGATGACTTCAGCAAGATAGGAATGAGGATAGGGAAAATATATGAGACAGAATCAGACTCAGGCAGTAATGTGGTCCGCTCACACCAAAACCCAAGGAAATTGACTAAGACAGATATAAGATGATTTTAAAAAAGAGGAGACAAGGCCTCTGAGGGTTAGAAATCTGGTGCTTAAGTGCTGCTTTTGTCAAAACAATCCACTCCGAAGTGCGAACTTATCAGACCACAGTACCCTCACCTGGAAAATAAGCATGCCTGACTCTTCTTTGTATGATCTACTCCACCAGTCAGAATGTACACTACAGAGTCCACAGGTTTCACCTGATTTCCCTTCTGCTCTCAGAATACCATATGGTGTTCTCAGAATTACAAAGATAGAGGAACCACTTTCTGTGCTTTAATATCAAGCTGTCATTAATTATAGTTTATGGGATGATTTGAATGCAGTCCATGGCTGGGTAATTCCACTTGTTTCTAATGATGGAAAGTATCAGCTTCCCAAAGATGTTTCAACAGGTAGCCAACACACAAGAGAGTGTCCTCCACCAACACCTGATGTCCAGCCTTCCACTGGCCTAGTGCCTCCCCTCCTGCTGTTCTCAATCTCTTCATGTCTGCCTGAGCGTGTCTGCTGCCAAAGCTAGCCAGGCAGCATAGAATCAGATGGGGAGGAACTGTCTGAAAAACCACAGGCTGACTGACATAAAACACTAAAGGGAGTCTTCACCATTCTCATTCTATGCCACTTAGCCTGCCAAAGGATGGCTGATGAGAGAAAAACATTGAAAATACCAGTGTATCTTTTTTTTTTTTTTTGTACTTAAAGTGAAAGAATCAAAGAAGTCTTCTGTGAAGAGGAGTCTACTTCTCCCCACATTTGTCTTCCTGCCTTGCCTCATGTGACTTCACTTCCTCCCCAGCTCAACCTCACTCATCTTTTCCACCCCACATCGTTTTCTGTAGTCTGATTTGATGTAGACACAATAGTTCTCTAAGCCCTATATATTGAGCATATTTTTTTTATGTTCTGTTCACTTTTTAATAATACACTGAAATGGTCAGTCACAGTTATTAGGGATGGTATGAATTTTACTGTGCACAAATAAAAAGACACTTCCTGAGCATACCAAATGTAGCTAACTTCTGTTTTAAAGGAACAGAGAGCCTGATAATTATAGAATCTGCTGTTGCTGATAAAAGTTGTAAGCATTTCTGGTAAAATGACAAAGTTTTAAATACTTTCACTTAGCGTCTTTTCACAGTACCATTCATGTTCTAGTACATGAATGTTCAGCGTGGTGCTCCGAATTCAGTGAACCTGAAGGTGACTTTAGCTTGGTTTTCTACAAGGATCTGTCAAGTAATATGACCAAAGACTAGTGTAAAGAATAATTAATGCTGCAAATACAAAACTTCTCCAGATCCAGGTTCCTGATAGAAAGCTACTTTTATGTTTATTGTGTGACTAGAAAGAAAAACCCCCAGAGTTGCTTATCTGCCACAACTGCCAGGATGAAAATTCAGTAGCACATCAACTAGGCAGAGGCTCAGCAGAATCAAGCCCGTTATCAGAGCTGCCCTCTTTTCCGAAGGGGTGGCCGTGACGGTTTGCACAAATAACACAGCTTCCTTCCACTTTATCACCATAGTGCACAATGATGTGACCCTCAGCTCCTGATAGCAGTATTACAACTATGGAGATTTATTGTTCTTTGTTTATTTTTAAAGTAGAGCTGAAAAAAGAAAATCAGTTTTCCATAAAGAAAGCGTAGTAGAATATCTAGTGGGAACAAAAAACCAGGTATGTTTAATAATGGAAGTAAATATGCTTTCAAGCGAAGAATTTTATTTCTATTAACCTTTTGATATTCTGTGTGTTTAAAGACTTCCCATAAGAAATGTTTGGAGCTGAATAAAATGCCATGGATACCATTTAAGGCTGGACACATAAGAGGGTTCATGCAGTGAAAATTTAAATGTCTACATAAGGAAACTAATGAGACGACATTAGCAGAACCAGTTAGTGGCAGGGCTAGAATCCAATGGACCCAGTCTCACTTCAACCAGCTGATCCTCACTGACCAGTCCTGACACTCAGCATTCTTAAAAATGCTTAGCAACATGGTTAGGGAAACACTGCTTAATTAACACAGTGGATTAGAGGGGAAAAACCCCCAAACCCCCTCCTCCCCTATCCATCTCTAAATCAACAATCCTAAAATAATTACCTGCCTTTTATTTTCTGTCCAGGCCAATTCATACTGGTGAAGCCCCCATTTTTTTTCTCAGAGCTTATCTGCCTCATCTGACTCCCTGAAGCCTCAGCAAGACTTTGGTTTTTTACTTCTGGTCACTCACAGTGTCCTCTGAGCCGTGAGCCCCATTCCAGCCATTTTCCCACAGTGTAGGGACTGCAAACATGGGCTGGGAAAAAGAACAAGCAGCTTAGGTGTTCCAATTTCTCATTCCAAGCAGCTAAATAAAAGGTACATGGGGAGCCCTGGCCAACAGGCTCAGTGGTAGAGTGTCGGCCTGGCATGTGGATGTCCTGGGTTCAATTCCCAGTCAGGGCACACAGGAGAAACAGGGTAGACAGTGCTTTGCCATCCCGCCCTCGCCCTCTTCTCTCTTCCCGTCCTGCAGTCATGGCTCAATTGGTTTGAGCATATCGGCCCCAAGAGCTGAGTATGGCTCTGTGTAGCCTCTGCCTCAGGCAGTAAATATAGTTCAGTTGCAAGCATGGCCCCAGATGGGCAGAATATTGCCTCAGACAGGGGTTCTGGATGGATACTGGTCAGGGCGCATGAGGGAGTCTGTCTCTATCTCCCCTCCTCTCACTTGGAGAGGAAAAAAAAAGTACTTGTGAATCTCATATAGTCCCTGAAATAAGCACAACCGATAATTAACAGTACCAACACAGCTATTCTCAGTGTAGCCAGAATCCCATCTAGGGGAGAAAAAAAATAGACATAACCACCAAAAGTTTCTACATCTCGGACCATCACAGAACAAAGGCAACATTATCTCAGACTTTCAGGAGAGCGAGTTTTGTGAAACTGAGAAGGATATTTCCAACACCAACTTTAATTATTGAATTTAAAACTTCCCAGAAAGATACAATCACATTTAAATTCATTTTGAAGAACTTGAAAAATTCTTTTTATAGAGAATAAAAACATTATCAAATTAGGTATAAAAGGAATTTATTATAAATGTTTGGGAAGACACTTAGAAAAGAGAATAGAGGGATACCCCAGCAATAATAAAAAAGTTTATAATCTTTTTAAACTTAGTTTTAGGTGACAAAATGCCTCTCTATGGACAGGATACAACTTCCATCTCAACTCTGAAAGGGTAATAAACAAGCTGCCCTTCTCCAAAGTCCACCATGGGGCTTGACTGTCACCTCTAGTCATGAAGCAATAACCTTGATTTTTTTGTGAAGTAACTAATCACAGAGAGAAAACCAGCCCCTCTACATTTTCTTTCCATTAGCACAATCCTGATTTAAAGCAAGTCATATTTTGAAAAAAAAAATACAATTAATATGAGACTTATACTGGTTGCAAGACTCTTCAGTAGATATTCTGGGGTCTTTAACAATGCATCACATGTGGTCCTACCTGAGAAGGAAACCAGCAGTTGGACCGAGCACTTTACAGGTGAGATTTGTCAGCCCTCATGACAGCTTCATAAAGTATTATCATAGTCTTTTCTCAGGGAAGTGGAAGCTCTGATAACTTAGTTACTTGTCCCGGTCAAAACTCCAGAGACACCCAATTGAGAGATCAACCCAGGTCTCTGCAACCTTAAGGCCAGTGCTCTCTACATCACACAGGCTGCATCCAGGGATGAAGAGAGAGAGTCAATACAGTGGTGAAGTTCAGAATATGCCAAAGCAGTTGCCTAGATGATAAATCCTCTAGGAGTTCAGAGGAGAGTGAGGGTCCTGTTGCCTTGTTCATTTTCGTATAACCATTGACTAAAAGCTGAGGGTGCAAAGACAGGCTCCTGTGATGCATTCGACAGGAGCAGCCAGCACACAGCATGCTGGTGAGGAGCACAGGCTCGGAAGAAGGCAGACCCAAGTCAGAAACGTCGCCATGCTTCCTAATGGCTAGGTTGCCTACTTTGCCAAGAGTTAGTTTCCAAATCTTTACACTAGGTTAAGTTTGATGAGAAGTATTCTGATGCTCAATTTCAGTGGCTATCAGAATTAAAAATCAGAATAATGTTTACAATCTTCAATATTGTTTGGTTGCTTTCATCTTAGATGAGAACTTTAGGCTCAGATTAAGTAAAAAAATAAATCTACTCTAACAGTCATATATACTTTGAAATCATTTGATATTATCAACTTGGTTCAATTTATCCTTGTTTAACACGGAATGGCCTTTCGTTTCCAGTTACCACCATGTTTCATTGCAGAAAATCGATCAGTCTGTCCTCCCCATGAGCTTTATCAAATCTATGTTTAGAATCACAGAAACTCAGAATTAGAACGGATCTTAACTTGACCTAACCCAATTCCTGTATCTTCCCTCTAACAGGGGCATCCAGGCCCTATGAGAACAATCCTGTGATAAGGACTTCACTTCCTCCCCACGTGGCCCAGTGGTTACTAGAAATAGAACAAAACAAACTTCATAAAAGAGGACTGACTGCTACTGTTATCTGGTTAATCCATGGGTAGAACATAGGGATTTGGAACAGAACTTGCGTAAGTTAGTATAAACTATTTACAGAGAAAAACTAAAACTGAAAACAAGGTGATAAGTCTTTGACATTTACACCTACACAAAGCTAGAAGAGATCTGTGCTCCTGCCCATAGAAGCGCATCACACGTCTCAATAACAGAGTAATCTAAATCTGACACCTGGATATCAGATAACAGAATATGAAGATTACAGAATATGAAATTTCATATGTATTTATAAAGACATTTATTTCTTTGTTTCCAAAATGCATAATTTTATATTGGGTCTACTTGGGAAGTCACTTCATACCTTGTTAAAACCCTTAAACAGAGTTCCACCAGCATGTAGAAAGGATTTTTAATACAAACCTCAGAGTCAGTTTTCATCAAGCGAAACCAATACAAAATAACCTCCCTTGTTTATCATTGCCTACCCATATATCATTCCAAAGTTTTACAACATTTGCCAACTAATTTAACAGCAATCTGTCATTTATTAAAATGTAAACTGGTACCAATCTTGCTATAGCTGGGCGTATATCAGATAAAACCATATCCCTCCCACATGGAATTGGTTAATTTGATTATGATTGTTATTACTGCTTTTATTATACAAGCTCATTATACCATTTCTTTCTCTTGGTGAACATATGCCTTTAATATAAGGGTGGGGAAATGTATGTGTGTGTGCACGCACACACAAACACATGTGTGTATCAGAGACCATCTGTGCTTGCAAAGCAACCTTGTGCTTTCAACAAATATTCTAAATATCCAATCAGTTGTAAAATCTGATGAATCAAAAGAAATTGATGATAGCAAGGGCATATACTAACCAGATCTCATAAGAGACTAAAGAGCCAGGCATGTGCCAAGAGAGGTTCATCAAACGTCCTGTATTCAGCTGGATCCCGGAATAGAAGGGTATAAAGTACACTGTTGCAACAAGGAGATTAGGGGCTGGTGATTGTGATCTCACCTACTTTTGTTCCCTACCTTTGACATCGGTTCTGTATTGAAGTCATCTAAATGATTAAGTCTCAAAGTCTAAAAAGCTCAAAGAAAAGTGATCTGGAATGGAAAATTTACTTGTTGATAAAATGACAAAGCAATCTCTGTAAGCTGTGATCCTACAATATCTATACTGAGCTGCATGATTTCTCCACATAAAAGATTAAGATAAATGTCAAAATAGTCAGTGTCATGTAGTGGGTGCTTAAGAAATACTTCTTGAGTAAAATAATAAGGAAGTACTAGTAACCTTAAGATTAGGGTTTTCTCATTATGTGAAAAGGAAAATATTTGATTCTAAGCTTTTTGCTCATTAAAAATTTTTTTTTTTATTTTTATAATTTTAGAAAGTGGGAGAGGGGGGTACAAAGAGAGGGAAAGAGAGGAAGGGGGAGAGAGAGGAAAGAGAGGGAAAGAAAGAGGGAAGGAGAGAGAGGGAGGGAAGGAGAGAGAGGGAGGGAAGGAGAGAGAGGGAGGGATAGAAGGAGAGAAAGGGGGGGAGGTAGGGAAGGAAACATCGGTTTTGTTGTTGCACTTATTCATGCCATCATTTGTTGATCCTTGTATGTTCCCTGAGTATCAAACCCTTAACCTTGATACATTGGGATGATGCTCTAACCAACTGAGCTACCTGGCCAAGGCTTTTTGTTCATTTTCTACAGGACATTATTAAAAACATGTGTCAGGAAACTATGAAATGTTGCCAATGCATTAGATACCTGCTGATAAATATCAAATGCACCAAGTATTATTAAAGTTTAATAACCCAAATGGGACATAAAAAATTGCAGGGCAACTAGATTGCACACAGTAAGTTCTGTTATTGTGTGGTGTTTAGTCTGTCCTCCTTGTTACTTATCAGATTCTATTCACTGCAGGGACTTTGGGAGTTTGCTTGTGCTTGATTTAGAACATTTATTCATCATTATAGAGTGAGTTCCCCAAAGACCAGTGCTGAGTGGTATTCATCTTTCACTGTCACCTAGCAAAGTGCCTGGAATAGTATAACCACCCAGGGAATGTCTCCGGAATGCAATCAAGACTAAGTGAATGAATAAAGAATCTGTCAAAGAAAACTTAAGGCAATTAGCTTCTTATTCTGACACCAAACCTTGGGTCACCTATGTCTGAAACACTGTCAGTTGACTCACTCATCTTATAAAACTGAGTTTCCATTTAGAATTGCCTGGGTAGACGAAGTCAAGTTTCCCCTGAGGGAGATCTTTGCCAGTCATACTAAGGAGCCAGACCAAAGGGTCACCGTAGTCAAGTGGAATCATGTCATTTGAATGAAAGCAACTTTTAAACTGTCCTTTCCTAAGATGACATGTAAGACTGCAATTCTGAGATCCCTGGTAAAATTGTGAGAGGTCTGTGCTCCCTCCTGAGAAGTTTAGAATATTCCTTGTTGGTCACCAGGACTGATGATAAGTTTTAAAGAGAAGATAAATGACAAGATTTACATGTAAGAAATACTTCTTTGGCTCCAGTGTTAATGCTGATTTGAAAGTTGAAGCTTAAGCTGGGAGGATGGAAGTTTTGGAAGTATGCTACATGAAAATTATAGGTTCTAACTGTGAGGACATGAGGGCAGATTCCACAGACTTTTAGGAAGTAGCAAAGGAAAGAAAGATTTATTGGATGGCTACGATGACAGAAATAAGAAATCACAAGTTTTAGGAAGGGGGAATGGGTGAATGGTAGTAACATCCACAAGTAAGTAAAGGCCTGGTAAAAACAACTCACCCACTAAAATTATTTTCAGTTCTAACATGATTCTAAAAGTCCGGTGAGTCTAGCTGAATTTTCACAAAGTAGCTCCAAAGAATTTAAAATGAAATTAACAGCCATAAAAAAAAAGTCATGAAAATAAAAACTCTTGTGTGCTTAAAGTTTAGAACATTAATTAAGTTATATAGTCAGGAGCTCTCAGAGCCTTTAATATACTTTTACATTTCTAAAGGGAGCATATAATGAGTGGTCTTTCTCAAGAAATTTGACAGCACCCCTCCTTTTCTTTTCTTAGCATTTTATTAATTAGTGTGTAATAGGTTAAACTTTAGAAAATACCCTTTTAGATATTTTGTCCCATCTACTTTGTCCATTCCTTAATAATAATCACAAGAGCGTATACTTACCTCACTGAAGGATCACTCAGCAACATGGACTTGATTAAACACAGAGATTTGAAACAATCAAGACTTTTTATAGTATTTTGCATGATAATCAGTATTTCATTTTTTCTCCCCTTGCCTTTTCAATGGTGATAATGATTAAGACTTGTAACAGAATTAGAGACTTTACTATGTTTCAGGAACCCTGCCTCGTATTTTAAAGGCATTAATCCCCACTACACTCCTAGAAAGTCATCGCTAGCATTTAGTTCCATTTTACAGAGAAACAAACTGATCCTCAGAGAGGCTAATTAACTTCAACAAGGTAAGAAAGTATTAGAGCCCACTGGAGAGTCTGAATCCAGACTCTGGGTAAATTAACCACCAGACTATATACCATGTATGTTAATGACTCATTTTCAAATTATTAATCAAAAATAACGCAAGTGTGATCCTTAAGAAAATTCATTCAGTATATGTAGGAAACTGGAATGGAAGTCCTTCACACATTCATTCATATACTCATTCACTAACTCTCCAGATATGTTTTAGGTACTTGGAATACACAGAACAATACAGTCAAACTATGGGCCTTTCTGGAGGAGATAATTAATCAGCAAGGTAAGTAAGTAAAATAAACAAGAGGAGGGATAATAATTGGCAAGAAAGGATTCTGAAGGGTTGGGAGTATGTGTGTGTTAAACTGTAGATGAAAAGAACCAGGCAGGCCTTCCTGTTAATACAACTGACATGAGAGTTCAGACAAGAGCACTGGGTTTTTACATAAGAAGGTCACCATGACCTTGACACAAACAGCTTCAGGGGTCAGAACCCTGATGTAGTAGCATCAAGAGATAATGGAAAAAAAGAGCTTGTAGAGGGCAAGCGTGAACAATGTTTTCAAGGAATTTTGTTCTAAAGGAAAAAAGTGAAATGATGCCATAATTGGAAGGACATAGGAGACAAAAGAGGGGTTCTTCTCTCTCTCTTTTGAGATAGGAGTTTAACAGTATGAATGGAAACAGCACAGTTGGGAGGAAAATTTTGGTGATGAAGGAAAAGAGAATTGGGCACTATCTTTGATGAAGTAAAAAAGGTGACATCAGTGAAGAAATGGAGGAGGTGGATGAAGGCAGAACATGAGCAATTAATTCACCACAGTAACAGGAAGGAAGCTAAAGTGTATGGTCATAGATAGAGGAAGGTCAGATGTGAGAAATAAAATAGAAATGACAACATGTGAAAAAATTTATTCGATTTCTAAGAGGCCCATGCTCTTTTCTCTAGCTATTCTGAATAAACTTTTTTCTATACAATTGGGGAGAACAGTATCTAATGAGATTATTGTGAAGATTAAAAGTTATCTATTTCAGGGTTTCACAGAATGACTCTAGTGTAATAGACTGGTAAGTGTTAAACGCTGTTGCTGTAACATCATCATCATCATTATTGAGTGCATGCAGCCCAAATTATATACCTCCAATTCTTGCATTTAATTTTATAGTTCCTCAGCATCACATAAAATGCAACCTTTGGAAGAAAGAGCAAGTTACCAATTGTGACATGATTTGTTCAACATAGTTTCTCTAATGCAATTTTGGTACATTAATTCTAAAGGGGCTATAAATTGAATCAATTCTGATTTTGTTAAAGTCTTTGAAAACAGCATTACATTCTACTGAGCCAAATGCTTATCTTACAGTAAACAAATAGAAAGCATTTTGAAATCCAATATTTGCTATGTTTTTTTGATTAGCAAGCAGAAGGAATGGATGCAATCAATACTTGGACTCTCTGAGCAAAATTTATTTATTTCCCTTGTGAAAATCTCTCTTGATACCTACATTCTCTCTTGCCACTGATCTCTCTAGTTGTCTTGATATTGCTGCTAGCCTAGTTCAACTCATTATCAACTCTTTGCTGACCATTTCAATCTCCCAATCTTGCCTTCCCAGCCTTCACCCCATGTACAGTCCATACTCTCTTTCTCTCTTTTTTAAATCTTTTAAAATTGTGTATCCCATCAGGCTACAACTCTGCTAAAGCCTCCAAAGGTTTTCTGTAACAGAATAAAATGCAAACATCCTGCACAGTTTAGAGAGGTGTACTGAGCTGGCCCCTGCCTACCTCTCCAACCCATCTCTTATTGACTGCCTTCTCTCCATATTGCTCCCAAAGCCCAAATTAGCATTCTGATTGGTGAGTACAACTACACCATCCTTCATTCAGGACGCTTTGCTCTTGCTGTTTCTTAAGCACAGAATATTCCTTCCACATTTCTTCACATGCTTGGCCTCTTATCATGTATGTTTCCATGCATGCACCACCTCCTCAAAGACAACTATCCTCCTAGCCTGTCCTCTCTCAGTCATCTATTTTTCTTTCATTCACTTATCCTGAGCTTAAATAATCTTGTTTCTATGTTTTCTGTCATGTTGCTAGAATGTCAGGACTTTTATGTGTTGCATATCATACTTAGATGCCATCTTTCCTCCTTTATCTACAGTGTATAGAAAGACAGCATTCAATACATTTAATGGGAAAAATAAATTCCAATTGTTATATTTTTGTAGATGTTGTTAAAACCCCAAGAGGCAGAGCAACTTTAAACTGCCATGTGGGTTTTTTCCCCTAGCTCCCTAAATAAATTATTTTATTAGTAATTTATTCCTTTTTTCCTTAACCCAACCAATAAATCATTTATTTCTTTATTGCACCCTGTAGTCTAACTTTGTATAAAATATTTATCCAATTATTCTCTCTATATTTGACAATGTATATTATATGAAGAACAAATTAGAATAATCTCAAAAATATATACTGTGTTATTTGATGTCTGATAGCAGAGGAGTAAAAGATTTCTTTTTCCTGAAAAAACTCTCTAATATACTGCTGTAAAAATATATTACATATTTATAGATATTTAAGGAGACATCCCATAGGAAAATATAAATGAAATTGAAGACTACAAACATGGATAACTGAAATAAATTTGTATATTAAGAGATTATCTCAATGAAATTGAAGATGTGCTTTTAAGGGCAAGTGAAATTGAAGTCAGGTATGGGTACAGGGACAACACAAGTAGATGATATTCCAGAACTCAGAAAGTCTATGCAGACTTCTATGGTACTATTTTTAATCTACCACTACAGGTAACTCAATGGAATCATCTAGAACTCTACAATGTGGAAATACTAGAGGAGAGAAGGATGGAAGATTGAGGAGAATTAATGAAGTTTTTGGAAAAAGGACATGGTCTTTTCTGTGGAGAAAAATTATACACACACACACATTTGTATTTCTTGAGCACCTATTATGTTCAAGGTGCTGCGGCAATTGCTTTATATGCATTATCATCTCACTGAACATTTATCATGTCCCTGTAAGTAAGTACTACGATTGCCCTCCTTCAGATGAGGAAATGGAAGCAGAGGAGTAATTTGATCTAGATCATATTATAGGGCAGTATATGAAAGATGATGGACTCACCCAAGCTTAAGCATCAAACGTAAAAACCTTATCCTGCTACTCTTATCACATTTAAATGGGTCACTTCTGCTTTTCCATAATTAGTTGTGCAATGCTAGGAGCCAGAGAATAATTTGTTTTTAAGAGGTTTTGTTGTTGTTGTTGCTGCTGTTATTATGTTAACTCTAATAGTAAATGGTTTGTTTTAAAACTACAACTCCTTTTTTCCCCCAAGAGTAAAACTTTGAAAGTCCTCAGTGGAATGTTGAATGAATTGTGGGATCTCCATATCCCCAACAATTCAAAACATTAAAATAAATGAGTTCTTTCCTTATGAATTGTCCTGGAAGGATGCCCATGGTACACCATTAAGTGAAAACAGCAACGTGTGGAGGCAAACGATCCCTGTTTGGTATATGAATGTGCATGAGTATGAAAAGACATAATCCAAACTCAACACTAGTTATCCAGTTGGGTAAAAAATATATTTTTAATTTCATTTTTATAGTCATGAAAATAAAATTATAATAAGCATAGGTTATTTTTATAATTAATCATGAGTTTGAAGTAAATTTTCTAAAAATTACTTATTCCTAAATATAATCTTCCTATATCTTTGAATAGCTTTCTCAGATGATCTTGTTTCTAATCTTAACCCATTTTTCCTTTCAATCAAAGTAACATGTTTTCTATGTGATTTAGACACTGGACTTTCAGTTAAGATTTCCACTGAATGAAAAATCCCTAGCTAAAAAAATCTTAAAATCATTGACCATATCATCTGATTCAATGACATCCACTGAATATAGGCATTTCTCTCTATATAGGTACAGTCAGGAGATTATGTGTATTAGTAATATGAGTATATTTTATTCATGAGAAATTCCAGATTGCTCTTTATTATATTAAGAGCCAAACACACACAATTTGAAAATCAAACATGAACTAAGCTTGATTTACTTAGCTTGAATGACCATTCTATTGAAGGCACAGAGAGAAAATAGTAATCTGCAGTCCAGAGTGATGATAATTAAATCATAGATTATTTAGACTATATTCATTTGGTGTTCAGACTCGTTGAAAGGAAAATACTAAGCAATGATTTAAAACATTATCTTCTTGCTCAAAAGGGCTATAATGTAGCTTAAAATCATCAGAGCTAGATAGTATGTCTTCCCCAAACCCGAGCTATCTTTTAGTTAGGAAGTACATTCATGGCAAGTGCATATGCTTTGCCCTCCAGTCTATTCCAGAGTAACCAGGAGGCAACTTAGCTTAGATTGTCGATTAAATCCCTAATACCAATCCCACAAAGGTTGGTCATTACTATTTGTAGTCCAGCTGTACCATGACATTTATCAACTGTATATATTCCATGTCAAAATCTGGGCTCAATATATAACAACCCTATGGTTAGCGTAATTCATGGTCAAGGAAATTAAATTCAACAAGCATTTACTGAGTATTCATCAGAGTTCAATGTAGTCTATGGGTTTTGTAGAGCCCATAAAGAAGGGTAGAGCACACACTCTGCTCTCTTGGAATTCACAATTTAGTGAGGAAGATACACACCAAACTAACTCTGATATAAAGCACAATATGGTAAAGACAGTATGTAACAACAGTAAGAATATAAAGTACAGGTGATATAGGGTCGGGATTGCTCATACTTAATTCTAGTTTGGGCAGTGAGAAGGCTTCTGGGAAGAGGTGACACTTTAGCTGAGACTTGATGGTAAAACAGAATTTGGCTGTCTAGTAGGACAAGGCAGTGGGTCAGGGACTTGCAAAGAAAGCAGTATGTGCTAATGGATAGTAAGAGTGTTGCACACACTGGGAAAGGAAATTAGGCCCAGATTACAATTAAAATGGATGCTTTAAGTCACCCAAAGTTTCATTCATGAGTAAGAACGAGAAAGAAGATGCTTCGGGTGGTGCTGTCCTTCTTCCATGATTATGAGCACACACAGTGTCCTTATTGTTTACTGAACTAAAAGAAGGTAGGATTTTTATAATCTGTAATTTAAAACATGCTTTATTGCATTGGATTATGTGGTCAGTGTTTGGGGAGGAGCAGTCATGAGTTTTTTAGTGAAGTCAGCTCTGGAGTAGAGGTGGAACTAGGGAAGGGACTGTAAAAGAGAGATGCCCGTAAGGACCACTGCTGAATGATCTATCAATACCAATGGGAGAGCTGTAACATGTTCACATCTTCTGAATCTCACAGTCCTGGGACTTTATTTCACCAAAAGCAAGATTAACATATAAATGAATATATTTCCTTTGAGCAAGTCTAAACACCCAAATTTATCTTTGTTATCAAGGGAAACTCTCGACCAGTTAACTCATTTACAGAACAGATACAACATCCAACCCCAAAGGTTCCACATCTCTCTCTTTTAATCTGTCTCCCGGCTCAGCCTGTAAACTCCATCCATTCCTCTGGACTTGAGGACTGGAACCCCCAGTTTCACAGGTGGTTTCATATGAGAATCATCACTGAGTGGCACAGTATGAGCCGAGGTGCTTTTGAAACCTACCATTCTAACACCATTTTCAAAGGCTTGCCGGGTGAGTGGAGCTGGGCCGTCTACAGTCTTGCCGTCATCATCTGGGCCCCAGCTTGCACTGTAGATGTGCACATGCTGGGGGTTGAAGCTAACTGATTTCGCTTCGACCATGTCTGTGACATCTCCATCCAGCATACGAACTCCTTCGAGACAGATGGGAAGGAACCTGGTTAGAGACTTCGCTGTGTAACACCCAAACAACCCAACACTTAACTGTCGTTACAGAATTTGGGGTGGGGAAGAATAAACTTTTAATCAATACTTGAGTATATTTCCCCCAGAAAAAGATAATTCAGGCTTTTCTGAAGCTTTCTTGGGAAGAGGAAATGAAATTATAGTGCACGTAAAAGAGAAAAGCTTCTTTAAAAATCTTTTTTTTATCCATTGTTCTCTTTTCCTAGGTTTCCACAATCTCTCCCTTCTCTTTATCCCTGTCTTAATTGAGTGGTTGACAAAGAGAGCCTCAAGCAATCCATCTTCCCTAAATTTCTCTTCATTAGATCACTTGTGTTCATAATTGGTATAAAACATTCTGACCTAAGCAGTCTTACAAAACTTGGAAAGCTGCCAAGTTAGGTTGGTCTAATTTCCTCCATATTTAATATTATCTCCTAATCTGTGAGACTGATGTGAATATATTACTTCTTTGCCAAGTTATTTATAAGTCAAATAATAAGTGGGAATGCTCTCTCTGCATGTAACACATCAAATAATTCCCAAAGGGTTTTAGCAATGTTTAGTCATTAATCTCCATTTAAGTATATTCCCGCCAGACAGATAGGAATTTATTATTAACCTTAATTTGCAAAAATAGGCCGGGATATTCAAATATAAATTATATGTCAAATGCTATGCTTTCCCTTTTTCCTTTTATTTTGAAGACCTATAACAACTAACTGTTAAATAAACATAACACCTTCAGCTTAAGCTAAATATCGCCACTGAAACACTGTATTATTCTATTTATTTATTTTAACTTACATTGCATTATTTTATTTATTTATTTTTAACTCTTATTTGTTGAGTTTCAGAGAGATACGAATGGAGAGAGACAGAGAAAGAAACATTGATTTGTTGTCCCACTTATTCATGTCGTCATTGGTTGACTGTTGTATGTGCCCTGACCAGGGTTCGAACCCACAATATAGTTAGAGCATATTGGAATGATGCTCTAACCAACTGAGATAACTGGTCAGGGCCTGTATTATTTTAAAAATATATTTCTACAATCCAATTTTTTTTTTCCTTAGGAAAACAGTGTTATTTAGTAGGATTTCAGGTTTTTATTGATTAGCACTAAATGGGGATAAAGTAATTAAACACCAAACCAGGCAGTGTTAGATACTATGTGGTTTGAGGTGGGACCTCTGGTAGAAAAGAAAAATATTCTTTAAGTAACTATATCCTTCCCAGAGAGAAGGGGGAGGGAGTCAGTGGGAGGAGGAAGATGGAGTGTAATGGGGGGGGCACATTGCTGGGGAGTGAGGGTGTTATATTGAGTGGGACACTTGAATCCATGTTAACACAATAAATTTAAAAAATAAATAAAAATATTAAAAAAAGAAACTATCTTCTTTGTGCTTTAAAAAGTATTTTTCTTTTAACTTATAAACATAGGAAAATAGAATGATAATCAACACTGATCTAGTCAGCACTCAACAACTGTTAACATTTTGTCACATTTTCCCCATCTAAAAATATCAATATTAGGCTGAACCATTTTCAGTTACATGACAGATATGATGCTATATCCATTAATATTTTTTACAGAGCAATAATAGAAGTAAATATCCAGTCAGGATTAAATTTCCTAAAAGCATCCTTAAAGACATTGCATTTGGTTGTTATATCTCGACTACCTTTTCCTTTGGGATTTTTGAGGGAGATGCTTGTGAACAGGTGACTTGGAGAACGAAGGCTGTGAACAGTTCCTTTAGAAAGTAGGAAATGGGAAGTGTGTTTAGAGAGTGTGTCAGCAGTACCTGTGGGAACGGAACCCCCAGCATGGGGCTCTGAAAGTACTGGGCCCTAAGAAGCCAGTGATTTTCACTTGACATAAGTATTCAAAATTCATCTGCATGATTTTTACCAAAAAAGATGAACTACTTCAGACTCTTCATATTCTTCCTTTCTATTTAAAAGCATACAATGAAACTATTGTACAGATAGGGGAGGTCTGAAAATAACACTGGACTGACCAGTATCTCTAAATGTCAACATGCAGGAGTATCTAAAATATACCTGAACTCAATTTCTACATCATGCAACTTATGTGAAGCCCACATACACGTACAATGTTGAATAAAATTATATCCAAAGAGGAATATTAAATTTTTGATCAAAAATGGACAAATAAGAATTTTGTTTTCTCAAGTTTCAAGATAAAAGGTTGTTTTTTTCTTCCTTTAACTTCAAGCCTTCATTACTTGGCTAGGTGGGGTTAAATTTATAAATCACAATGTTCTTGGTTTTTAGAATGATGGAAGATTTGTGAGTCACTGCCATACATTCATTTCTTTTTTCTTTTACTGAGGAACTTGTTCAGCCTAGTCAGCCAGCAGCTTATCTGTGAGGTTCACAAGTTCACCTCTTCACTCCCTCAAGGTCGGGGAGTGCTGGGTTAGCACGGCAGAGGAATGACAGGAACAGGGATGTGTGTCTGTGTATGTGAGAGACGGTGTGTGCTGTAGAACGAGAAGGATCAGCAGGGCAGCCTCTGGAGTCATGTGATTCTCCCGAGAAGAGTGGGGGCCTCCAGCACCCTCAGGAGTCTTCCGGGGAAGTCTGCCTCTTTTCCTAGCTCCTCCGTGACCCTTTCCCTTGACACAGGACATGCTCTTCAGAGCACAGTTAATTGCTGCTTAACAAGCTGTCACACTCTAAGAATTCAGGGTGAAAGAAAGGAAAGAGACAGGTCACATTTACTGAGTGCTGACATTCAAGGTAGTCTCTGAAAACCTTTTCTTAGCATCTTTATTATATACCCCAAATATTTCATGTTACAAAATCTCTACATTTATCTGAGAATGAACAGTCATTTCTATTGTTTAGATCCAACCTTATTTACCATTTGGAAACAAATAGTGTATTGAAAACAAAGATGTCATCCTGGTTCCAGGAACCTCACTCATCTCATGACACCCTTTTAAAGAGACCCCCAAGGGACACTTTTAAAGCCACTAGGCTCTACAGCATCTCTTACAATGTCTTCTTTCCATTTGCATGTGGCTGTGGCCCCAGGATATGCTAACAAAGATGACTACAAATGGGAAACTAAAAATTTGCTTTTGATAATACCCAGATTTAAACTGCTGCTGTTGGGTCCTTGTAGTAAGCTTATGTATATTTGAGTTAGGACATCTGTGTGCATATAATTTGAAATTATTCACGATAACAGTCTTACTACATTATGGGACTTCAAAAGGTGACTGTACCATTAACCACTTTAATTGCAATTAAAAGGATATTTTTATAAAGCCTAAAGAAAATGAAAAGTTACTCTTCTTTAACATAATTTCAAATCATTCTTTCCATACAGATATTATGGCCTGAGCTGGAATTTATATTATTAGTTCTTTCTGGCTCAGGCACCAATTGTATAGTTCTATACATATGTAAATGATCCCATTTTCAGTATTGAACAACCTTTTTCCCTTGCTTGTTCAAAGACAGAAATGTCTGTGTTAGGGGTACTGCTTCTGAACTCTTTAACTGTTCAATAACACATGTTAACATGATCACTGTGCTGTCAGCAACACTATTATGCAAACATACGGCTGTCTTTAGTTCAAAAAGTGTTCTGAGAAGCAGTTAGCACAAGAGCTCTCAGCTCATTTCTTTATCCACGTTCGTTTGATTCTCGTACCTCCAATCCTGGCATTGAAAGCAATTCCGACTGTGCAGTGTGAGTTGTTTGCTGCGGCTGCCACTTCTCCAGCACAGCGGGTCCCATGCCTGCAGGGAGAACACGCACACTTTCTAAAGTAAGATACGCCATTCTCACCAACTCGACACATCATTGCCACCACTCCTGGAACTTTGTACCCAACCCAAGAGGTGCTTAATCTGTCCACGGAAAACATTACCACTTCATTATATTCTGTTTTAGATTATATTCCTGATATATTTATTTTTGATATCTTACTTTCCCATTAGAAAATCTCCTTGAAGGCTAAAATTAAATTGTATGTTTCTTTGTGGTTTCTAAAGTACTAGTGTCAATATGGTTACCACCAGTCATATAGGGCTACTGGGTACTTGAAATGTGGCTAGTTTGACTTCATCTTAATTTTTAATTTCAATTAAATTTAAAAACTAGTGATCAATTCAATTAGAAAATTTAAGAATGTCAGTATGAGAGTCTACTTAATAAATTATAAATCTAAATATAGACCAAGTATCTCCAATGGAAATGACCTAAAATGGAATGGTTGAAAATACACATTGGATTTTAAAATTTTATATGAAATAACATGAATGTGAAATATCCCGCTAATAATCCTTTTTTATCAATGGCATGTTGAAATATATAGTATCTTATTTAATAAAATATGTTATTGAAGTTATTTCACCTTTTTGCTCTTTTTCAAAATGTGGCTACTAGAAAAGTAATCTTTTCTGAAAGATATTCCCTGTTATTTCTCACCACAATAACTTAGTTCCTTGGTCAAAGATTTTTTAGCTGAAAAGATTTCTAAGACATCTTATCCAAGGACGGCAAAGACGTTTCAAGTGCAAAGGACAACCTGCTTAGAAATAATGGTCTAAAATAGCACAATGAGAAGAACTCTAAGGCATGGCTGAACCCAGAGAAAGGACACTAAGACTGATGACCAACATCGGTGGATGCAGAAGAGGGGTGTGACAACCACGGTGGTCTATTTGTCATTGCTAATGAAGCCCAAAACCCACCTCCCCTCCCTCATTTCTAGAGAAGGAAGCCCTGGCTTATAAAGTGATCTGTCGAAAGCAGCCAAAGAGTAACTAAAACTCATGCCCCCCTAATTCTGTTTTAGTGCTTTTTGATAGTTACACAGTCCACACAAAAGAGATATTAGATCTTGCTTTTTCCACTTATGTATGGAATATGTCACTTATGTCATACATTTTTATGTCAATATTTATTATAATTTAAAAGGTATTATACTACATAATCTTTCATATATATATATATATATATATATATATATATATATATATATATAAAATATATATCTGTTAAGTATATACACAACCCATAGTCTCTTTAACATGCCCTCTATTGCTGGAAATTTGCCCAGTACTGCACTATTAACTAGGCTACAAAGAATAGTCTCGAGTATATATATAATTTTATACCTTGTGACAAATTCCTATAAGTGAAATTACTGGATCAAAGAGTACAGAATATATTGTCAAACTGTTAACAGCAGATGAAAGTAATATAACCAAACCTCATAAAAACTGCAAGATTAATAAATATTACTACAAATCATCAACTTCTGTGAGTGGCAAAAAAAAAAAAGTACGTAAGCCAAATTGAATGACAATATGAAGAATGGAGGAAATCTGGACAAACCCCTGTGTACATAAATCCCTCTGTATGAGTTTTTCACTCTTGCCAATCTAACATGAAAAATGGTATCTCATTGTTGCTTCTCTTTTTATCCCCTCGGATTACATTTGATGTTGTACATCTTTTCAAATATTTATTAGCTATTCCTATTTCTTGCTTTGTGAATAATTTTTTAATGTCCTTTGCCAAAGTTTCTTATTGCCTTTCCATCACATCTGTTACATATACATTTCCAAATTTATTATTTGGACCCTAACCATCTTATTTATGGATTTTGAGGTTGTCATTCGCAGTACTTAATTTTGATATACTCAAAATTATCTTGCGCTTCTGATAATTGGTTTTTATACTTTAATAATCTGAAAAATAAGTTTTTTAATGAGAAAATACTTCTTTTGTAAGCCCCAAGGTAAACTACTCATTTTCCCCTAATCCTACCAATCATGCATGATGAATCTTCATTGTGCTCTTATTGCATATTTCTTAATGTTACATGTTATTTTTACTCAAATATCAAATTCACTTCCTGTTATAAATTAACTCAAATATCAAATTCCCTTTATGAGTTCATTGTTCTTATACTTTATTGTATCTATTTTAATTAATGCTAGTTCTGCTGGAACATATGGATTTTTGTTTTTAATGCTGTTCTAGTTTACTTTTTGGCCCATGGGTTATTTAGAAGTATGATTTAAATTTTTCAAATGTATATATGTATTTATTTATGTTTTTTCTATCAGTAAATAACTCGATTACCTTGTGATAAAAGAATAAAATTTTTATGAAGCATTGTTCAAATTGTGTGAGATTCATGCAATGGCTAAGTATGGGATCAATTTTTTTTTTAATTTTTATTTATTTATTTTTAGAGAGGAGAGGGAGAGACAGAGAGAGAGAGAGAAAGAACAGAGAGAGAGAAGGTGGGGAGGAGCAGGAAGCATCAACTCCCATATGTGCCTTGACCAGGCAAGCCCAGGGTTTCGAACCGGCGACCTCAGCATTTCCAGGTTGACGCTTTATCCACTGCGCCACCACAGGTCAGGCAAGGGATCAATTTTTATAAATGTTCTGTACACATAAAAGTGTATATATTCTTCAATTGCTCTATGTCCATTACATCAAGTTTTTTCATTATATTGTGGGTTTGTTAATATTCTTTGCAGTTCTATTGATTTTTATTTTATTTAGAATGTAATTATTTAATCTATCTAATGAAACAAACAATTTACAGATGTGTAGTAACACTCTATGGCTCTAAGGTGAAAATGTCTGGTTAATATTAAAATTTTTTACCTGTTTGCTCTTTTTACTTAAAAAATCCTGTGTTCACCTTAGTTATATCTCTTATAAAGAGTGTATTATTTTTTTCAAGCAAAGTTAACTAACTTTGTCTTTAACCTGAGAGTTAAGTCCATGTATGGTGACTTTATTAATTATTACAATAACAAAAATTAATATTTTCATGTTCACTTCTGTATATTTTTCCCATTTACTATTTGAGTGGAATACATTCTATTACTTAATGGTTATCCTAGATATTTGATCATTAGGTTTAGAGTCAGCAATACTTTTTTCAAACAATATATATTTTAGAATGCTTTAACTCTGGGGTTACCTACCTCTTGACATATGAGTTATATTTTGGATTTTTTTAACTCTAGAAATTACTGTTGCTCAATTTTTTGTTTAGATTGACAAATACATTCTTTCCTCTTTTTCTTTTTATAGCTCATACTTCCTTATGAAATCATGGGTTTCTTTCCAAAGAACATTCTAAATGTAACCTTCAGAGAGCCTTTGGTAGCCCAAAGTCTTTTGGTAGTTTTAGAAAAATGACGTTATTATACTCTCATTCCTGAAATATAATGTCTTTGGGTGTAGAATTCTAGACTAACAGCACTTCAAAGATGCCCTTCCACTGTCCCCAGGATCCCATTGTTTCTGGTGAGAAATTAGCCATTTTGGCAACCTAGTTCTCTCTGGATACTTTTCAGATCTTCTCTGTCTTTTCTATTATACAGGTTTATTAGGAAGTTTATATATGGATTAAAAAATATTTCTTGGAATTCCTAAACATGTAGTTTTATATTTGAATCTTCAGCAGTCTTAGCTAGTACCTTTGAAAACTGCTTTTACATTATTCTCTAGTTCTTTCCATCAGAATCCCAATTAAACATACATTAGACCTTTACACGCTGTTAATCTTTAATCTTACCTTCAGGCTTTCCTATCCTCTATCTCTGGACTGCATTCTGTGTAATTTGCTCACTATATGACACTTACCCTAACTTCAGCCATGATTAATCTGCTCTTTAATCCATTCACTGCATGACTCATTTCAGTTATTACATGTATCATTTTTTGAAGTTCTCTTTCAAATGAGTTGGGTTCATTCTGATCTCTTTCTTAAAATACTTTTCAGTATTCATTTCTTTTTTAACAGAGACAGAGAGAGAGTCAGATAGAGGGATAGATAGGGACAGACAGGAACGAAGCATCAATCATCAGTTTTTCATTGCGACAACTTAGTTGTTCACTGATTGCTTTCTCATATATGCCTTGATCGTGGGCCTTCAGCAGACGGAGTGACCCCTTGCTCAAGCCAGCGACCTTGGGTCCAAGCTGGTGAGCCTTGCTCAAACCAGATAAGCCTGCGCTCAGGCTGGCAACCTCGGGTTCTTGAACCTGGGTCCTCCGCATCCCAGTCCAACACTCTATCCACTGCGCCACCGCATGGTCAGACTCAGTATTCATTTCTTAATACATATGAATTATATTTAATAATTTGAAAATATGTATATCTCATTCTGCTATTTGTTTTGCTGCTGGCTTGTTCTCATGGTGATGTTTTCCCCACTTAGTTGGTAAATCGTACATTTAGGAGGTCATGCTCTTTGGACTTTCATCTGTGTAAATTCTTTGAGGCTAGTATGGAAAATTTATTATTCTAAAGAAGATTTAAAATTTGCTGCTACCATATATCTGGGCATACACCAATCAGAACCTATTAAACCAAATTTAAAATTTGGTCCATACAATATGAATTACAAAGTAAACATCTCATGAGTTAAGTCAGTAGTTCTTAAAAAGTAGTTATTTCTTTAACCTCTTGTCCCATCTATTACCTAGGCTGAAAAGTGGAATATGTGCTCCATCTCTCTATATAGGTTTTCTTTTTTCTTTTTCATAGTTAATGTACTGAAGATGGTGCCACAGGGATTCTGTTTTATGCAGAAGTCTTCTCCGACCCCACTGAACCAATATTGTCTCCTGCCATCCCTGGGATTTTTAAAATCCAGCTCCAGCTGACTGGGATTGGCTGCTTACCCTGGAAAATGCATAGTGTCCACATACTGGCTACCTAAGATTCTAGATTGGAGCTTCCTCAGAAATACTCTTGGTATCCCATTAGCTCAACCATGCATTAAGTTCTTTAGTATTCCCCCAGAGATTTTAGATGTAGTATAGCAGAAAACATTTAGTTGATTATCTTTTCTGCTGTATTATTACAAAACGGAAGAACTTGGTTCTGTAATCCTAAAATGCAATAAAGCCCTACATATATTATGTGCATCATTAATACACAGTGAGTGCTCCTAAGTGAACAAAAACAGAGTGACTATTTCCTTACAAAGACATTTCTTAAAAGGCTATTTGTTCATGCTCCACATCCTAATGTATAAACCAATTCGGAGAAACAGGGAAGTTATCACTCTACTGCTGATGCAATATATTTTAAATATCAGGTAAATAATATTATGTAGCAGATGGTCCAAATTGTTAACTCAACTACATTCAAATAGCCAATTCTCTTAAAATGACAATAATCATTATTGCAAAATAAAGTAACAGTCATTTAAAAATATATCTTAGTTGAACTCAGTATTTTGACATGGGTTTAAAATATATCACAGAATAGATATCATCATGACCTGTTTAAGTATGTAAATAAGGTTCAATTTCTCCTTTCTCCCAAAAAACAAGGGTGGTCAGCAATAACAGTCATGATGTCAGTTACATAAAAAAATGTCACAAAACAGACAAAAATCTGTGTTCGATGTATTTTTCTTCAGAGACAATAGATATGAACATTTAGTATAATTTCAGCATAAGGAAAACATTTTAGTAGACTTTAGTCCAGAAAATAATATACGCACTATAATATGCTCTGACCCACATGCACTTCAATATAACCTTTACTAGCCAACTCCCACATAACGCCTCTTGGAAAATTGATCACTTGTGCAGCTTTTTTGCATACGTTCACAATATTATTAAGACACATATTTGTTGAGACTTCTAGAAGATAGCTCAATTCTATAAATTATAAGGCTGTACAGACCAATGATTAGACATCACATCAAATTAAGTGGGTGAAGACAAATTAGGAATTAAAAACATAGCACTTCTCTGATTCTCTTAAGGATATTGTCATGACCATGAGCGTCCCAGTAAGTGTTAGATATTTTATCACATAATTTTTACACGAATAAACCATTTTGTCCCTAAGCATCTGGATTTAAAAATCATTTCAGTCTTTGTTCTACTCCTTTCTTACTTGGAAAAGAAAAAGTTTTATCATTTGCTTCATTAATTATTTCCAAAAATATATAATTGTAATTAAGGTCTCAAGGAGTTTTACCTTGGCTATCTGATTGAAAATATGGAAAATAAGAGTGCCTGCTAACCCATTTCTATAATATTTGAGAACACACACAAGTTAGCTGAAGTGAGTATAGAAGATAAATTTGTGGTCTATTCTATCCTGTTCAGTGGTAAGATATGGCCTACACTCCTTTTTTTTTTTTTTTAAACATTATCCCAATCTTCCAGTCACACTGCTCTGGGCACCTTTTTCTTCCACATGAGTTAGTGGGAAGGTAATATTAACTTCTGTGAGTTCTACTATAGGTATGAAGACAAGATGCTAATGAGCTTGGCAGGGAATCTGAGATATCAGGGCACACGCAGGTGGTCACCCTTATAGTGGCTACAGCACTGCACTTGTATGGAATCAAGCAATGGCAACTTGAAGGAAGATAGCTTTCTATTTTACTTCTCTGAACAAACATCTGTAGATATTCATGTATTCCCCCTCGCTGTTTCAATTCCTTTGGACATCTGCTGGGCGTATTCCTGGCATATTTTTATTTTGTTTAAATCTGAAAACCTTCCATTTCAATCTATCTCAAAAGTCCCAATAGAAAGGGAGAAAAAAGTAAGAAATAATGATGTGTCTGATGCATTTTCCAATATTCCACTCCCTCCCAGAAGTGATGTTTCTGACTGGTTGTTTTATTACTGATAATATACTACTTGGTGTTTATATCACACTCTCTACTTCTCAAAGTATTTTAGCCTCATCTGATTCTTACTTCAACCCTGAGAAGGAAGCAAGACAGATATTACTTGTCTTATTTTACAAATGAGAAAATTCAGTCAGTCACATGGTGATTGGAGGGCATAAACTATTGCAGGGCAAAGGACTATATCCAGATCCCCTGGGTCCTTAAAAAATGCTTTTCCACTTCCAGCAAAGGCTCCCTATGTCTTTGAATGATTGCCAAGGTCTCATGACTTCTTTGCCCGCTACCCTACTTATTTTGTGAAGTGGAGGCAACTTTATTCCTTTTCACTATTAATGCAGGATATTTGACAGCGTGCTTTATAGACTCTCCACGATAAATTATTCAGCTGGAGTTAAAAGGAGGAAATGCTGGGACTCTAAAAACTAAAACTTTAAGAATAATGGAAAATAGCTGAAAATGGATTTTCACCCTGTCTTTAGTGAGAAGTTTACCAAAGCTCAAAAAACATATTAGAAAAAAGAATAAAAAGGTAAATTAAAAATGTTTTTTAATGCAGAAATTACACAGTCCATTTTTTTTGGTGATTAGTTTTTGTTGAGACAATTAAGATAATAGCTTCTGAAGTGACTGCAATTATACAAGGTCCCCAAGGCTTCAATAATATTAAACTTTTTTTGTTATGCTAGGAAGAAATTCAGAAAACTCAAAAAAAAAAAAAACTGCTATGGACTGAATGTTTTGGCAGCCCCGCCCCCCAATTCATATGTTGAAACTCTAACCTCCAGTGTGATGGTATTTAGAGGTGGATGGAGCCTGTGAGGTCATGAGGGCAGAGCCCTCCTGGTAAAATTAGTGCCTTTACAAGAAGAGACAGGAGAATTTGCTTCCTTTCTCTCTGCCATGTGAAGATACAGTAAGAAGGCTATCTACAAGCCAGGAAGAAAGGTCTTATCAAAACCAAATCTGCCAGTACCTTCAACTAAGACTTTCTAGCTCTTAGAACCATGAAAAATAAATGTTGGTTAAACTACTCAGTCTATGTTGTTGTTTTTTTGTCATAGCAGCCTGAACTGACTAAGCCAACAACAAATAAATAGGTATATAAAGTGATATCAGATTATATTTAGAGACCCTTGTCAGCCTAAAATTGCAAGAATCTTAAGCATGAACTTTAAACCAGTGAATTTCAACTGCTGGTCCGTGGACCAGTGCCAGTCACAACCAGCAGTTGAAAAACACTGCTTTAAACTATTAGTATTACACTTGGCTAGATATTGTGAATCCTTTTTTTGGCCTTCAGGAATAGATATATAATATCTAAAAAAATTAATACACTTGATCTTAGCCAAAAGGCCAAGAGCAATAAATTAATAAAAGTTAGACTCTGTCAACTGCTCCAAAGTCTAACAGATTCTGTTGTAGATGAGTAAAAAAAATGAAAAGTATATTTTATCGTATTAACTAGTATTTGGTCACTACTGAGAATTAGCATCAGATATATCACATGTAAATGAGTAGTATTTTAAAAGAATATTTATTTTGGAGGGTTAAAGTATTGTTAGTCTGATACATACATATACACACATGTATAAGTGCATATGAAACAAGTGAAATCTTAATCAGGTTAGTAGATTGTATTAATGCCAATTTCCTGGTTTTGATGTTTCCTTGTAATTTCATAAATTGTTACCATTGGGGGAATCTAAGTGAAGGGTGTGGGGGACCTATACTATTTTTGTCACTTTTTGTGAGTTTATAATTTTTTTAAGTTTAAAAAAAATCATCTAAGTCTGAAGAATTTATACAGTTATTTACAATACTGGTTGTAATTCAAGAAGGATATTTCAATCAGAACACAAATGACAGTAAAATGAAAACCCAAGTGATCAATACCATGCTTTAAAAATCTTTGCTTACCTCTGCCATTTTTCCTTTTCCTTATCATCTCCAGCCTAGACCTTTGACATCTTTCTTATTCTCCTCCTTCTATCTACCCCAGCCTAGCACAATAACTAATTTATTGTTAAGTGAATTTGTTGTTAACTATGCTACTGCATGTCTAAAGAAATGAATAGTGTATTTGAGATCCCTATTGATGAAATATACTAATCACGGAAAAAGTTCTTGGTTCCCTGGTTAATACTCTAGATTTACCCCTCTAAAGCTCTTTGGCTTATCTTTTTTTTTCTTTTTTTTTTCCCCTTTAATGATTACTTTTCCATGCGTTACTTGAGCTTGTTTCTATGAATTCAGATTGCCCATGACAGTTTACATCCCCTAGCAATTCCATGATGCTATTCCTCCCTCCCACCTCAACCCTGGGTCTATAAAGAGCCTACAAATCTGCTCTTCAAGCCCCCTAACCCATATCAGAGGGCTCTGTTTAGTCTTGGACACAGATCTACTAGTTTTTACCCCACATAGTTGGGGCTTTGGGAACAGCCTGATCTCATTTTCTACCACAAATAGAAGACTCGGAAATTGTTTCCCTTACTCCTTGATTTATGACTAGACAGAAATTAGTTATTCCTGCTCATTCATTTTAAGTCGGTTCTTAGTGATCTGGGAGTCAAGTGTTTTCTCCGAAAAGTTTTTAAGTGTGGATATGGAAGATCCAAGTCTCCCTAAGTCTCCCCTGGAAGCGGAGGATACAACACAACTCCCATCTTCTCCACTGGACAACTTCTGCTTTACTGGGATATGTGTTACCTATGATCCCTGGAAACAGTAATGTAGCCCTTACTGTTTAAGTAAGCAATGAACTCTGCCAGAAATGCTGTTGTTATTTTCTAGAAATTATCAAAGTACCTTCTAATAATTATTTTAATTACTTCCCCCTTCCTTTCTCAAGTCTGTAATTCACACCCTGTGTCCTGAGGATCTTCTGAGCAGGAGGCATACAAAGTTGAAAAATCTGAGTCTGTGGTGCTCACAATCTTGGTAAAGAAGATGGTGAGTAAAGAATCAACAAAACCTTTTTTTCCTTACCTATGGAAAAATGACTTTGGTTTAACTATCTAGCTCTGTTCCCCTTGATATCTGATAAAGATGGGATGTCAGCTACCAAGTAACATTTCTTCTGGTATAAATGAACCTTGGTTGGTGTGCTACCATGAACGGGAGGTCTGTGGCCAGGACTATAAATGCCTGGTAAGAAGTCTTGGCTTTGAGTTTCAGAGAGTAGAACCTGAAAGTGGAGCATGCCCTTTCTTTTGTGGCTCTGGAAGCTATATTCATTTGCTATTGCAAGAAATATTGTTCCTAAAGTACAGGACTTCTAAGACAAAATGACTCTCACACACCCAATGTGGCTCACTCTTGCACAACTGACATGTCCCCTGTGGTGGTGGTGGAGGGACAGGGGAAAAGCAGGAAACAGTCCTGGGACTAGTGAGCACTCTTTCTGAAGAAATGCAGCTGGGGTTTCCTTTCTAGTACCTTGTATTTCTACCTCCTAATTATATATTTATACATACTTGTGGCTTAATGAGTTGTATCAGTTGGACTGACCAATTGAACCTAAGACCACTGAGAGGGGTCTTCTAATATTTATGAAAATAATTACCAAGTACTGAGGTACCTGCTAATCAAGGTTTATGTACAAAGTGTTATAGGAATTTCTGCTCCAAGAGTTCTTGCTTAAGTTTGGTATTTGCCAAATTGCCTGAACATTTTCTTCCTCACACCTGAACTGATTTTCCTGTGATTTCACATCATCATAATTAAAAGAAAATTTCATAATTTGAACTCACTAAAGCATGAAACATGAAGTATGTACTCAGTGTATATGCCGAGATCAAAAAAAGATCTTTAAAGATAATGAAAGAAATAATGAACTGTATCAGATTATAATTATGACTTTTTGTGGTCTGTTTCTTTCTATACATATTTCTCTTCTCCAAATATATACTGAAACCATCTCACACAAATAATTCTAAAGTAGCAAAATAAGAGACCAGGATGCTAGAATGTACCTTGCATGGAAAATATTTCAACTTTACCTGTATTCATGTATATTGTAAGCTCCCTATATAAATATTACTATAATGACTTAGTTAACTATATATAATGAGACCACTTCCATTTCCTGGCCCATAATTAACTTTTCTGAAACATTCATTCAGTAAATATTTGTTGAGTACCTAGCACATCCTGAAGAAAGTATTTCTAGGAATTCAACAGAAAGAAAGATAAATATATGATGCAGTAATTTCAATGAAATCCATTGGCCTGGAACTCTTGAATGATAAGCAATAATTCACAAGTCCATGTTTCTTTAGCAGTAACCTATTTAATGGTTATACTTCTACTTGCTTTATTTCTTTTATTTTATTTTTCTTAAGTAAGAAGCGAGGAGGCAGAGATACAGACTCCTGCATGCACTCCATCCGAAATCCACCGGCAAGCCCACCAGGGGGCGATGCTCTGCCCGTCTAGGGTGTTGCTCCTTTGCAACCGGGGTCATTGTAGTGCCTGAGACGAGGCCACGGTGCCATACTCAGCGCCTGCGCCAACTTGCTCCAGTGGAGCCTTGGCTACAGGAGGAGAAGAGAGACATAGAGAGAAGGGAGGGGGGAGTGGTGGAGAAGCAGATGGTCACTGGTTCTTTGTGCCCTGACTGGGAACTGAACCTGGGACATTCACGTGCCAAACTGATGCTCTACCACTGAACAAAGCCAGGGCTACTTCTACTTGCTTTCGTGAAAATATTTAGGTAGCTAGCACTCAATACTTCTACACTGTAAAACAGGCTAAAAATACTTGTTATTTTCTCAAATTCTGTTAATGATTGATGGAGAAAGATGATATTTTAAATGTCTGGCTTCATTCACTTTGTTTGGGACTGCTTCTAGATCATCAAAACAAACTTTCAAAATACTTCTGAAGATGGGAGCCTTACTTTGTAGGGGATAAGGTCACCTAAACTTGGTAACTCTTACAAAATTATTTGTCTAAAATACAGGTAAATTGTGGTCACAAAATTCTGATCCGAGGGCTCCCCTGGTGCGCCTTCTGCAATACACTTTTGGTTCTGAGATGCTGGGAGACCCTTGGGCCCAGGGTCCTTTTGCCCTCTGAGAAAGTGGTCCAAAAGTAGAGGTAGATAGCTCAAACACCTTATATTTACTAAGCTATCACCATTTGAGCCTCGTTTTCCCCAAGCAACGGCTAGCCCTTCTGTCCATTGGCAGCTGTTCCCCACTCTCCCTGTGGAGTCATCAGAGACCTTTCCTCACACCCAGGAAGGTCCCAACATTATAGAAGGACGAAACCCATGATTAAGGAATGTCTCCCTCCAAAAATTTTAATTTATCATAGTCTATAATTGTCAATTCAATGTTTTAGTATATATATCATATTTCATTTGGAAATAACATGAGATGAGTTTTTATTATGATCATATTTGTGTGAGTTTATTAGCAGGGGTTGGCAAATATTTCCTATAATGAGCTAAAGAGTAAATATTTTAGGCTTTAAAGAACTGTGCAGAGTCTGTCACATATTCCCACCCCCTTTTTTAGAACCTTTAAAAAACATTAAAATCAGCCCTGGCCGGTTGGCTCAGCGGCAGAGCGTCGGCCTGGCATGTGGGGGACCCGGGTTCGATTCCTGGCCAGGGCACATAGGAGAAGCGCGCATTTGCTTCTCCACCCCCACCCCCTCCTTCCTCTCTGTCTCTCTCTTCCCCTCCTGCAGCCAAGGCTCCATTGGAGCAAAGATGGCCTGGGCGCTGGGGATGGCTTCTTGGCCTCTGCCCCAGGTGCTAGAGTGGCTCTGGTCGCGGCAGAGCGACGCCCCGTAGGGGCAGAGCATCGCCCCCTGGTGGGCAGAGCGTTGCCCCTGGTGGGCGTGCCGGGTGGATCCTGGTCGGGCGCATGCAGGAGTCTGACTGTCTCTCCCTGTTTCCAGCTTCAGAAAAATACAAACAAACAAACAAACCATTAAAATCATTCGTAGCTACAGAGTCAATGGCAGATTTGACCCACTATCTATAATTTGCCAACCTGTGGTTTCTAGGCACAAAGGGTACACACCAGAGTCAAAGACACTTATGCCTTCTTGGGACCCAAAAAACACATGCTTCTACCTTTTCTACCCCAACTTCCTATGATTTAATATTGATACTGAATGCTATTTTATGTAAACTAATAAACTCAACAAATACAATGTATAAGAGTTTCCATTTGAAAGAATACTTAATCCATTTGCAGTTTAGGCATATAATCAATGAAGATGGTAAGGATCACTTATTTATTATTTGCCAGGTAGTTTCACCAAGGTTTTCATATTTAACTTAATTTGATCTCTCCAATAATCTTTCATTACATGTGTTTTTATCCCTATTTTATAAATAAGGAAACAGATTCTTGTGGGTGACCATCAAAGGAATGTAGCAAGTGTCAGTACAAAAGAACTTGAACCCAGATCTCCTGACACCAAGTTCTCGTGTTCCCAGAGTAAACCCAAATTATATTTCTGGAGGAACATGCATACATCCTAAGCACACACACACACACTTAGCAGGGCCAGAACAAAGTCATGATGACTTGAGACCTTTTCTAATGGAAATGCTCAGAAGTTGCACCTTTGAAGCTATTAGATCACTGTCCAAGGTTCTTTTTAACAGGGTACCATAATTATCAAGTGAGAAAGATATTAGCAAACAATCCTAGCACTAATGAGATTATGGCTAACTCAAGTATCCGTATGCTTTTCAGGGTGAGAACTTTACCTTTCTGGGTAAACGTAAAACGCAAACAAATGATACGAGGCATTTCAAGCAAATCAATTGCCTAATGAACTTTTAAAAAGATACAAGATTTTAAACAGTCAATGGAAGTAATATTTGAGAAGAATTTCCATCACACTGAAAGTTGTTGTTGAAAGAGGAGCCAGAAAAGTGAGATTTAGTAAAAATGGAACAAGGCTTGCCAATGTGACAGTGGCTTTTAATGAGAATGATTTTTCAATAAAATGATTCCAAATGGCCTTTGGAAAAACTGGTAGAGATTTTTTACAAACTGAATCCATTTATGACTCTACTAAAATTCAAATTTCATAATATTACAGAAAAACTACAACTTTAAACATGACTCACATTTGTTTGATGTAAGAATGGCTATAGCTGCATCGTGTGCTAGATAATAAACTACATGTCTTTTCATAATTTTAGTTTTATTGTTAAAATAAAACGCCATTTGTTCGTTACAAGACTGGCTACAATTTAAGTGGATTTCTCCCATCCATACCCATTTATGCCCATAATGAATCCCCTCCTGCCCTGTTTCTCCAAACCAGGAAGATTATAGATTAAGAGAATAAGGAACTTGCTTCCTTCTCTTGAGAGAGCAGAGGCAGCCACAGAGATCAAGTCCCCACCGTGCCCACACCTGGCTTGTACTCTGACCTTCCAGGCCTATTCTGTGCAGGGCCCTCTGCATATTCTAAATGCTTTTTGCTCAAATCACTAGAACACATAAACTATCTACAACAACCAAAAGTCATCAGTGATATTTTCCCATGAATACAATGTTTTAATAGAAACTGTCAGGCCTTCCATTGCTTGCTCAGCATCAGTAAGATTTCCCCTGTAGTATTCATGCAGTTTCCAAAGTCTAGGGTAAGAATCGTTATTTCCTTAGTTGACACATTACTTGCTTTGGCGAGCTGTGAGACCACACTTAGAGACACAGGGGCAGCCCATGGCTAGAGGCCATTATGTCTGGTTTTCTTCATTAAAGTTAGACATTGGGACCTAGAGAAGCTCCTTTCTCTACCCCAAAAGGAGAAGTGTGTTCATAGAACCCCACTCTGTGCTATTTAGGAAGTAGGGTCACAATTCTTCTTGATCTAGTATCTGGAACATCTTAAAATATAAAAGAAAACATTATGTATTAATGCTACTATAATTTTATTTTAACATTCAGATTGATTCAATTTTCAGACTCCAAACACAAAAGAAAACAACTGTATTGATAACTCAAACACTGTAAGTGCAAGTATTTATTTATAGTTTTCTTCATTATCTTCCCTTTTGAATAGCTCTAGTAAGTGTATAGTTATAGGTGATAACCACAGAAATGGAAGATTCTTATGGTAAAATTAACATTCTCTCTTCAGTGAGAATTTTCCAACTCACCCCTGTGCCCTTTCTCCACATTTTCCTCCCTTCAGGCTGCAGATAATTGAGATCACCCAATTGTCTATTTCCTTTTCAACATTTTTGACCACTTTCCTGTTCAATGCCCATCACTGGGACAGCAGGTAAACAACCAGGAAGGAAATCACAGGCCAGTTAAATTATAATGAGGTAAGAAACTTTTTGAAGGGTGGAAAAGAGATTTAAATTGATTGGTCAGAAGAGGCACAGTTGGAAGTTGTGTGTGTCCAGTAACCGTCAGTCAATAGCTCAGACAATCATAAAACTGTGTCCTTTTCAAAGAAAGAAAAGTGAAATGACTTGGCAAACATTTTCTTTTCCTCTCCCTCTGCTAGTTTAAAATGGAAGAATTCTGGATCCTTGCTGTTAACCAAATGGCATTTACAGCTCTCAGTTGGCATGGGGCAGCTGAGAATCTAAAATGAGGAATGCTTATTCCACTTCCATTTCCATGGAAACCAGTCACCAACTGGTGAAAATAAGGTAGATCAAATTTTGAACAAGAATGCTGAAATAACCACTGTTTTAAAACTTTTCTCTTGCATCAGGATGGAGAGCACAGCATAACCTCAGGGACACACAAAGATGTCTTTGTGGATAGCAACTCCCCAGTGCTTTAATTGTTGCAACTCTTCATAATCACAGTAATTACTGAATCACAGGACTTTCTGGTGTGAAGAACAAATTAGGATAAATCAAATAAATATATCATATAGTAAAAGGTAAAAATTAAATGAGCTCTTAAAAGAGATTTTTGTCAAGAAAACCTTGGAGTAATCAGATAAACCTAAGAACTCCTTTCAAACTGTTTGATGTTTCTCTTCTTCTATGTTCTCTTAGCAGATGCAAGGGGAAAGATGTGTGGTTTCCACAGACCGGGTGGACTATGATCATTTTTCTCAATGGGACTTAGAAAAAGTATTCCATTTTTGAAACTCTACTATAAAAATCCAAAAAGGTCACTGAAATCACCAGTTGCTACAGAATGAAGATGACCTCTGGAGCTTTTAGCTCCCATTTACCTTTCCAAGAGAATTTCAGACCCACGCCCTTCCCTGCCAAAAAAAAAAATCCAGAAGCCACTTCCACTGTTTTGCACCAGAAGCCACTTCCACTGTTTTGCACAATTAGAATATAAATGTTATAAATGGGGTGGAAATAATTTCCCACAGAAAAATAACAGGGTGAAAAGTGCCAATGATTCATTTCCCTGGCGATTTGGTCATTAGGCATTGCTGATGACAATTCTCTAAGTTAGCTCTAACACCGTGAGCGATTACACAGGCTACTAGGGCTGATGGTGTCTTGAACATTCAGAATGCATTATCCACAATTCTCACAGCAAACTGCAAGTAGCTATTTTTTGCCTCCATTTTATATACAGGAGACAATAAAGTCTCTGAGTGGCAAAAAGACTTATCCTAAATTATTCCTACAATCATTTAGCTTATTTCCCCATATCAGACTTTCACATTCATGTCCTGCTCAGAAGCACTTTTCTATTCCTAGCTTGTAACCCCAACTCAAAAATACCATGTCTCTTTCCTGTCTCATTAATTTTAATCTTCTCTTGTTAGTAAAAGAAAAATAAATATATGCAGACATGTCTTGCCTCAATCATTTTTTGAGTATGCACAACTTATTTGATTATTACCTCTAATTTTCCAGCTAAATTCTGAATCTGAAGTTGCTCCTTAAGTTGGTTCAATTATTTCTGATTTCTTCCCTACGTATGCTAAATATTTAAGAGGTTTGAGCTTAATTTTTAAGATCAACCTTACTGTTAATAAATCAGAATACAATAATAATAAAGAAAGGTGAGTGTGTATGTATGAGATAGAAAGAGAGGAAGATTAACTTTCTTTAGATTTCAAATCACTCAAAGAATTTTCTCAGAAGTTTTCCTAATCAGTAATTATACGTGCTTGGCCCACTTTCTCTTTTTTATCCTAAAATTACTTAGTGAGAACAATTTTTTAAAGTTTATACTACTTGATTTATGTTTGTATTTCAAGAAAGCCCAGCATATAATACCAAAAAAAAGTAAATAAAAAATTAATTTATAATTTGCTTTCTGATGGCTAAGAATGAGATTCAGTTGACATTAATGACCACAGCCCCAAGTGGCTTGCAAGGCAAATTGTATGCTGTTTTTCAGAGTTTCAATGGAAGCTTCTTAATTTTAGCTATGGAAAATACAGTACTTGCAAAAAGTATTCAGTATGAAGGAAAGTTCCTCTCTGCCCCCTTATTGGTTATTCATTTAAAACAAATAGAAATAAAAATTAAAATGGCAGGGCAATATTACACAATAATTTGGAATATTAGAATAGAAACAACTTAAAATTAATTGAAAACTTTTATTTCTGATTGTGTTTAAAGTCATCCATAAAATTTGAATATCCTATATTTCATGGCCTTTTATCCTGCCCTTGTCTTCTCCAGTAAAAAGGGGGTAATCAGGGTCCTGGCCAGTTGGCTCAGTGGTAGAGTGTCGGCCCAGCATGTGGAAGTCCCAGGTTTGATTTCCAGTCAGGCCACACAGGAGAAGTGCCAGTCAGCTTCTCTACCTTTCCCCCTCTCCTTTCTCTCTATCTCTCCCTTACCCTCTCTCTCTTCCCCTCCCGCAGTCAGGGTTCCATTGGAGTGAAGATGGCCCAGGTGCTGAGGACGGCTTCATGACCTCCGCCTAAGGCACTAGAATGGCTCCCTCTGCAATGGAGCAATGCCCCAGATGGGCAGAGCATCTTCCCCTGGTAGGCATGCTAGGTGGATCCCAGTGGGGTGCATGCGGGAGTCTATTTCCCCCCTTCTCACTTCGGAAACACACACACACACACACACACACACACACACACACACACAGGAGGAGGCAATCATTCTACCTCAGAGCAGGGACGGAGTGATTCAGCTTCCAACCAGGTTCATTAGTAATAATCACAATGTACATCAAGGTCACAATCTTATATTTAACAATCTCAAAGCACAATTGAGTAACAGTATAATTACTTATTGAGTGCCTACTGTTTACCAGTCTGCAGCATGTTTGATGCATGCTATTTTCAGACAACTATATAAAAAAAACTAGTTAAAACTCGAGTGTAATGCTGTGTGAGTGAAGTGAGGAGGCTAAAAGAAAATGGACATAGTATGAAATTTTGCATTCATCTAAAGCATTTGGACTTGGTCATAAAAGGTCAAAAGACAGAGAAAAAATATTTAGATTCGAGTTTTTGATAAAGGAAGAGCTCTAGGGAAAATAAATCTCTAGCTTTTCTTCACTTAAAAAAATGACTATATAAGATGCACTTTATTCCATAGCCTGTATGGAGCTAATACCAAAACACTCTTAGCCATCACACACATTCTCTCACAGTAATGACATTTCCTTTAATCAGTCATTTTCCAAGACCCAGAATACCTGATACCACCTCCCAAGGATTTCTGCCTACCCGCAGTGACAGCCCAGCTGAATGAACCCTGTTCCTATGGTCTATAGCAACGCTATGCATTGGTTTTTTTTGTTTGCTTTGTTTTGTATTAACAGAACTTTTTACTTCAAATCTAATTTAAGAAGAAATCCTGTCATCTAAAATAATTTTAAAATAAGATTTTAAATAAGGGGTTTAGTTGTGGGAGAGGGGGCGACCCCATTCCACACAGCCTCCTGAGTGACGTTTGGGCAGCCCTTGAGCTCCAACAGCAGACTCTATGGTTCCATGAAATACTTTTGAAAACCAATAGTCTCCAGATCACATCCTGCAAAATGGCTTATTTTAAATGCTGTACTATGGTAGTTAAGGGATGGCTCAAGTGCTAATTTTCTACCTACTGTAAGTATATTACCGGTTTCATTTTTAAGTGACATTCTCCTAACATAGTGATAGTCAACCTGGTCCCTCCCACCCACTAGTGGGCGTTCCAGCTTTCATGGTGGGCAGTAGCGGAGCAACCAAAGTATAAATAAAAAGATAGATTTAAGTATAGTAAATTGTTTTATACAGATTTATTCTGCCAAACTTAGCAAAAATTCGACATAAAGTACTTGGTAAATAATTATTATTATATGCTTTAACTTGCTGTAAGTCTGCTTTATAAATTTTATAAAGTAAAGTTACTTCCCTACTTTATAAATCACCATTACTGTGGAACCAGTGGGCGGTTAGAAAATTTTACTACTAACTGATATACAAAAGTGGGCAGTAGGTATAAAAAGGTTGACTACCCCTGTCCTAACAGGTATTCAAAAAGTACTTTTTGATTGAAATATTCAAAAAAAACAAACACAAAATTCTCACAAACTACAATTACATCCATGAACTAAACAGTGTCTATTGCTTATAAACAATGTACAGTCATGTGCTGCTTAATGATGGGGATATAATCTGAGAAGTACACTTTTAGGCCATTAGTTTGATTATGGAACCATCACAGAGTGCACTTATACAAACCTAGACGGTCCAGCCTACTGTTGCTGTACTAAAAGCGTGTATAGCTCATTATTATACAACACAACACAGGATTAATCAAGCTCCGGAGAAAATAAGTCAATCAAGAGATGCAGTAAACACAATACGTATGAGGTGGCTGCTGATATAACACAGCATATACTGTTTTGTATTTTGTTTGTTGTTTGTTTGTTTTTTTGTGACAGAGACAGAGATAGGGACAGACCAACAGGAAGGGAGAGAGATGAGAAGCATCAATTCTTTATTGCAGCTTCATTGATTGCTTTCTCCTATGTGCCTTGACTGGGGGACTCCAGCTGAGTCAGTTACCCCTTGCTCAAGCCAGCAACCTTTGGGGTCATGTCTATGATCCCACGCTCAAGCCAGCGACCTTGCACTCAAGCTGGTGTGCCTGCGCTCGAGCTGGATGAGACCACACTCAAGTTGGCAACCTCAGGGTTTCGAACCTGGGTCCTCTGTGTCCCAGTTCGATGCTCCATCCACTGCGTCACTGCCTGGTCAGGCTCAGTATACTTTTTTATAGCAAACTTTTTTTTATATAAGTAAAATAGTGATAAAAATTATAGTACAGTGGATACATAAACCAGCAACATAGTCATTTGCTCTAATCAATATTATGTAGTATATATAACTGTATGTGCCATACTTTTCTATGACTGGCAGCATCACAAACATGTGAGTAATGTGCTGCACTGAGACATTATGACAGCTGTGCTGTGATGAGGCAACAGGAATTTTTCAGCTCGATTATAATCTTACGTGACCACCATCATATGTGCGGTCTGAAATCTCCACACATATGATTGACCGAAATACTATTATGGCTGTATTTATAAGAAAAGCCTTTAGCATTGTGCTCAAAATTAGAGTATATTATGTGATACAAGGAGCATGGTCTGGAAACCAGACTCAATTTCATAAGCCATGTGAACCTGCTGTCAATTTGACTTTCTCTTTCTGGAAAGAGAGGACTCAATAACTTTTCATTTCAGCTTCTTTCTTGTAACTGAGTTTAAGCACAAAAGCGGTTCATTAAAAGGACAGGAAAAGTCCTGGCCGGTTGGCTCAGTGGTAGAGCATCGGCCTAGCATGCAGGAGTCCAGGGTTCGATTCCCAGCCAGGGCACACAGGAGAAGCACCCATCTGCTTCTCCACCCCTCCCCCTCTCCTTCCTCTCTGTCTCTCTCTTCCCCTCCCGCAGCCAAGGCTCCATTGGAGCCAAAAAAAAGTTAGCCCGGGTGCTGAGGATGGCTCTGTGGCCTCTGCCTCAGGCGCTAGAATGGCTCTGGATGCAACGGAGCAACGCCCCAGATGGGCAGAGCATCGCCCCCTGGTGGGCAGGCCGGGTGGATCCCGGTCGGGCGCATGCGGGAGTCAGACTGCCTCCCCATTTCCAACTTCAGAAAAATACAACACCCCCCCCCAAAAAAAAAAGGACAGGAAAGCTCAGAATTATGGGAGCACAGACCATGCAAGGTGGAGCCTAGGGATCAAGAAAAACACGTAGCTTCTCTGGAAGGAGTGATGTACTAAGAAGCACAAGGAGAAAAACTCTGCGAGTGAGAGCTTACCTGACCTCTCCGATCACTAAGTTTAGGTGCTACTAGTTTTTAGAATCTACACCACATGGTTGACGTCATCAACTAGGGCAAGGGAGGATGAGCAATTAATAGTAGCTGGCATTTTTGGTCCCCATACTGGAAAGTAGACCTGGCTGTCCACCAAGACTCCTCAGACAGACAGGCCTTACACATAAAAAAGAATTCAGATACTGGGGGAATTACCTATGACCTATTTGATGTGAACTTTTATAAGTCAAGTGGGAATATATGTAAAAATACTTTTTGAATTCTAAAGTTCTAGATAAATTATTATTCTTAGTCAATGGCTCCTCTGCATTTGAGAAGGTGAGAGCTGAGATGACATGGTGGGACTAACGCCTGTCAAGGGAATTAGGAAACCCGTTCTTTGTTCTCATTCTCTCATGGAAACCTATTCTGACCCTGCTGAACTCTATTTAGACTGCGCTGAGTTTATAGCCCCAGGCAAAAACAGCCAGGTTTTCTTTGGGGAACAAAGTTGTTCTCCACTCTGCCACCTAAATCATGTACCAAACTTCTCAAAGCTATAGAAGTGTTCATAGAAAAACCAAATAAGCAGCTCTTAATACTGAGTTTTAAAAATTATTTCAATGACATACCAATAATTTTTCAAATGTGAATGACAGGTATGTTTGTCTATGTATCAGCATAGGCATGCTTTTTTACGATATTGCTCAAAACATTCTCTCACTGTATAAAAGGATCATTTGATTTTATTTAACAACTTATCTAGCAGTTACTTGGGTCTTCCCATCCCCCAATATTTTCCTGTTTTACTCCAAATATGTGTGGGAAATCTGTATGCATTATATTCAGACAGATTTCAGAAACCTACAAATCTTGTAAGAAAAACATGATAATATAAGTTTTTTCTTAGCATAAGAAGAAACAACATCCCCCTAATCAAAGACACGGTAAAACCAAAACAAGTATGAAGTTATGAGTATTGTTTCAACCAGGATGAATTATTCATGAGTTACTGCCCCTTATAATTGAAGAAAGTTTTACAATAGGGATACTAAAAGAAGCTCATAGAAACACAATGGAGAAATTAGATAATGATAAATGAAATCAACTGATATAAAACAGTATGTATGATCATAAAATATGAAAGAATATTCATATAATTTACAATGGCTTATCTGAATGTCTTGTCATGTTTACATAGGAGCTGCAAAGATTTCAACAAATATGAAAGACTACTCTTGCAAATACAACAGTGTTGTCTGTCAGTCTATCTATCTATCTATCTATCTATCTATCTATCTATCTATCATCATCATCTATCTACACATGTCCATGTAATGTGGCCCCACTAAAATAATGCCACTAGGATTACTCCCTATGGGCGGCCGAAACATATGATACAAATTCAACCTATATAAGAATTAAATACAGTTGCTATGGTACCTCTACATTTGGAAAAACTACAGTTACAATAATAGAAGTCCTCACTGCCCCACAAATGGTATGTTTCAAAGTGTAGATAATAAAGAGCTACTTCTGAAATTGTCCCCCATTTTCAGGACTCGTTTTACCTCCATTTGAATTAAATTTCAACAAAATCTGATCCTCTAATTCTATAATTTTTTTTCCATTCAAATCCCACTTCCTACTCAGATGCTTCATTACTCAATCACCCCTAATACTCCTTATGTGATATGAAAGATGGATAAAAGAGAAAAAAACAATCAAGTGTTTTTGTTTCAAATATCTCCTACTCTTTGAAAAGCACTAAAGGAGGGAAATAAACATATTTCATGAGAGTCTGATATCCAACAACAACTAACAACACAAGTCACAGTTAAAATTGCTGAACAACTCAAGTTGTAGTCAGATCACCTAGTACAAACTATGTAAACTGGTACCAAAAGTGGGCAATTGCTAGACACAAATGTGTGCTTCTTTCTCTGCATGATGACCACGTTATGCCAGAGCCTATGGGAAGATCAGGTATCAGATGGTGAAAAAAGAAAGGGATCAGTGACAACCTGATATGGGGGCTGCTGGAGGGATGTGGAGAAAATGAGAGTGTGTATTTGGTAATTGGGACAGGCATGGGGGGGGAGAGATCCTGTGAGGTTGAACCTCAGAGGAAAAAAGAAACAATCAAAAGCAAAAAGATCACACAAAATCTTTAGCAGTCAGCTAATCTCAGCCCAGGATGTCACCATTAGGTATTTTATCTGCAATTCATGCAAATTCAAGTGCATTTATAAGCATATATAAATTTTATACAGATGGTGTAGGGAGATCTAAAAATAGAAAGAGTTAAACTTTTCTAACAAAGGTCAGTGTTTTCTAAAATCCATGAGACGGCAGCTTGTGGTAAGAACACGTGGTGGAGAAAAGGGGGTTCAGAGATGCTGGGAAAGTCACAAGTAGTCCCCTGCTCACCTCAGTCCCTCTGAGCTAGGCTCGGTGTTCTCCAGGTCAGAGAATTTACCACAAGGCCCCAAAGCAGACCGTGAACCCTTTTCAGAGGAGGAGCTTGCTAATGCCCATAGGTTCTCCTTGGGTGTGGCCTTTTCCTTCTACAGAGAATCTTTCTTTCACAGTCCACATTTGCAAAGCACTCTCCAGGGTTGTCATTTAAGTGCAAAACCATTGGGAAACATCTCTTAGCTTCTATGATCCCAACCTCAAACGGCCCATATTTCCATGCAGAGAAATGTGAAAACTAAATACCTGCCCTCTAAAAATTAGACTAAAACTTTATCTTATTATCATCATCCTTAATTAATCATATTAATAATATCCATACCCAAGGTACATTAATGTAGTTTCCAAAACATTAAGACCACCTGGTACTTTAATTAAAACAAAACAAAACAAAAAACTGTTAATGCATTACTAATAGAAAGCTCCAGCCTTCCCATGCCAACTCTTGATCAGACCAACCTCAAGCCTTTTTTTTTTTTTAACTATTAAGCTTTCCCAGTTCCATGTCTACCTTCAAGTGATGGCAGCTGATTCCCTTGCTAGAGCAAGCAAGCTCTGATAAATAGCCTCTAGTCTCCCTTGGGTGGCTTTCATTTACTTTCACAAAATAATATCATGATGAAGCCAGATCTTGCTTGACCACAGAGTGGCACAGTGGATAGAGCATCAGACTGGGACATGGAAGACCCAGGATTGAAACCCCGAGGTCTCTGGCTTGAGCGCGGGCTCATCTAGCTTGAGCATAGGCTCACCAGCTTGAGCGTGGGGTCACTGGCTTGAGCGTGGGATCATAAACAAGACCTCATAGTCGCTGGCTTGAAGCTCAAGGTTGCTGGCTTGAGCAAGGGGTCACTCACTTTGCTGAACCCCCTACCCCCAGTTAAGGCACATATGATAAAGCAATCAGCGAACAACTAAGAAGACTAAGGAGCCACAACAAAGAATTGATGTTTCTCATCTCTCTCCCTTCCTGTCAGTCTGTCCCTATCTGTTCCTTCTCTGTCTCTGTCACAAAAACAAACAAACAAAAAGTCATGATGAAGCCAGATCTATATAGTCATTTTATGTAACAAATGATTTTTACCTGTTCAAAGTCACATATACATTAGGTGTAGACAGTCTTTGTGGACCAATCTCCTCCCACTTACACTCTCTGGAGATACAGGGGCCCAAGTGCCGGTACTTGGTAGCGACAGGTTAGTGAGTGTGTACTGATCACAGTGGGGCACCAGTTTGGTGTGACAGTTATCCCAAGGTAGTAAACTTACTGAAGCATGTGCTCAACACAGGAATTAATTCTTCATCTACTTGACCACAGATTACTTTAGCTGTGCAGGTAAACAGATGGCGTGGCAACCAGGGGCTCAAATTCTGACTGCCACTTGGTGACACCAGGCACTTAACATCACATCTCTTACTAGGCATAATCTCTGAGTGGGGATGGTTGTGAGCAGTATTGAGACAACAGGCAGATAAGCTAATTTTAGGAGCAGCTGCTTATACTACATTCAAATATAGTCAAATAGCAACCTGGTAGACTTATAGATGTTTTGGTTGTTTAAGTTAACAGAGACACTGAGATATTGATGTGGCAAAGAAGACTTTGATAAGAATGCTTCTCCAAGGCCACAGATAGAATGAACAGCCAGCAAGGCCGGGACAGGTCCCAACCGTCATCTGAAAGCAGAGTGTTTCCTTCAGCATCACTTTGCCCTCTTTGGTGACCTACTCTGTGAGAGCTAATCACACACTCTGATCTACAGGACATATCTTCTACCTGTTCCCCTTTATCAAGAATTGCAATTGAAATGCACATCTACCACTGACATTAAACACACATATACTTATCTTAAGTACACTGGAAGAACAGGCTGCTATTGTAATTAACTGAATTGCTAAAAGGTAAAAATGTTGGCATCTGTTAGTTTGTAATAACAAAATTCAAACTTTAGCTCCTTAACTTAGAAGGCATTTGATATGAAGAGAAGGCAACCAATTTTTAAATAGCACCTTGATAATATTAAAATGAACAACCAGCCAGTTTGCAGTTTGGTGATATTTTTTTCAGCACGTTCTTCTGGCATCTGTAGAGAGGGTGAGATACAGAAAACAAGGGCTCTTTCCTCTCTGTTTGCCTTCTTGTTCAGAATCTAAAATGAGTGGACAACTGGCTGATCACATTTGAAAAGTCTTGGATGCTTTCTCTAATGCTCTGCAATAACACAAGTAATATAGTCCCAACATTGACTTTTCAAGGACTTCCTCTTCCAAACTTTACATCTTTCTGGGCATAAGGAAACAAGAGAAAATATAAAGGTCCAAGGTGGAGGGTAGAGAAAAAGATTCAAAGGGAAAGATAAATAAATACACCTGTCTGGGAACTCTGCTCAAATGCTTAATCCATTATTTAAAAAGGATGCTTATCTCTTTCCCTTACTGCAATTTCCATCTGCCATAGAGGCCTCAGGAATTTGTGAGGTTTGTTTTTTAACTAAGAGATTTAAATTGAAGCAACTATCAATTATTCATGTCAATAGTGCACTGGGTTAGCATAAATTAAATCTAAATCTCATTTTAACCTATAGCATCAATCAGACCCTTTATCAAAACTGCTTCTGAGAGTCCCAAGAGAGTAAGTCTGCAAATCCTAGAGAACACATCAAACCAACAAGGGGAGGAACAAAGGGGTCCAGAGACTGCCTTACACGAGTATAAGCCCCAGAATAACGACTGCAGTGCTTTATAAAAATTCTAGGTTAAACACAGCAATTCTAGGTTAAACAATCATTTTCTGTATTTATTCAGCTCTCATTGAAGAACAAACAGCCATTTAGACAAATCTTATTTATGTATCTAAGTATTTTCTTCCTTAGAGATGTCTAAATGTTTTTCATTTATCAAAGATACCAGGCTAAAGGACTAACATATCTATGTCAGTCACGGGCCAATCAGGGAACATGGCTCTCTTTTACATTGGGCAACAAGAGAAAAATTTATTCAAGGAACTCATATAAAGATGCAGGTGGGCCCTGGCTGGTTGGCTCAGCGGTAGAGCGTCAGCCTAGTGTGCGGAGGACCCGGGTTCGATTCCCGGCCAGGGCACACAGGAGAAGCGCCCATTTGCTTCTCCACCCCTCCGCCGCGCTTTCCTCTCTCTCTCTTCCCCTCCCGCAGCCAAGGCTCCATTGGAGCAAAGATGGCCTGGGCGCTGGGGATGGCTCTGTGGCCTTTGCCTCTGGCGCTAGAGTGGCTCTGGTCGCAACATGGCGACGCCCAGGATGGGCAGAGCATCGCCTCCTGGTGGGCGTGCCGGGTGGATCCCGGTCGGGCGCATGCGGGAGTCTGTCTGACTGTCTCTCCCTGTTTCCAGCTTCAGAAAAATGAAAAAAAAAATTAAAAAAAAAAAAAAGATGCAGGTGGGGCTTGAGGAAACCAATAGGCAATAGGAGTAGAATCCCTAGCTTTAAAGAGAATTGGGGAGGAAGTGGTTATTCATACCCACAAATGGCAGCTCGCAGGAGGTCAGACCGAGGGCCACCTAACAGGCGTTATAATCTTTTGGGATGCAGCTAACCCCTGTACCCCAGCAAGGAGGAAGCAGAGAAAAAATACCCCTTCTTTACTCTTGTGCATCCCACCAATCTCATTCTGCGCCTTCTATTGGCCAAACCCAACTGGAGTCCAGAAGGCAAGGGAGCCCATTAATAAAGTCCCTACAGATCAGCTTTCTGGGATACAGAGCGGGTGAAGGGTAAAAAAAAGAAAGATATGCAGCACAAGATCCACTATATATACATAAACACCATTCAATAGTTTACTGCTTCGACTGGGACACACTTTGCTAATTCATGTAGATGAGCCAATCAAGGTAGATACTCTTAAAATTATTGTAAGTAAGAGCAGACAGTTTACAAACCAAACTAAACTGGAAATTCTCTTCTCAGTAACTGCTTTTGCCTCTCTATTCTCCACCTTGGTAACTGTGATCACATCTACAATAGGAAAGATTTTATAAAAGATGTGAGTTCACAGGTGCTGTGAAAACTCACTGGAGGGCAGCCAGCTCGAACGAGGGCGGGTGAGATCAGGCCTGGGGGGGGGGGTGGCGACAGGAGCTGCAGGGGGAGAGGGGATACGCAGGTGCAGCTGCTGGACAGCTGAACAGCTGTGGCACACTGGTGAACTCCACAACTCCTGGAAGGCTAAAACATAAAACGAGGGGAGAGGACACATGGAGTGGAGCAGACCTACTGAGGAAAAAGTAGGGTCCTGAAGGGTCATGTATTTTTAACAGAATGTCAAGATATTAAAGGATTTTAATGTTCTTATTTTGGTTCAGAAATAGCAGTCGGCAGGATAGGGTGAGACTAGAGACAGGGAAAGCTTTTAAGAGATTCTATAAGGATGCGAGGCGAAGAAGGGGGTAGACTGACAGAAGGCTAGTGTGGAGGGAGGGATGGGGGTACGTCTCCGGAGAGCCACTACAGAGGAGGACCTCAGTGGTGAGAACTGTCGTGCTTGGTGACTGGTGGGTGTAGAGGGAAATGGAGAGGATGACTGGCTTTTGGTCTGAGAGAGGCCTTTTCCTATTGTACTGCAACTTTTCATGAGGCCCCAGCAACTGGATAGCCTTCCCAGATCCTAAAAGATGAGCAAAGGTGTTACTTATCTCAATGTATTGATTGCATCATGAACCCACATGGCTGAAATAAATTTTCTAAAGTATTCATTGCAGGTTCCTTCATGAACATAAAATGTATGGCTGTATATGAAAAGTGTCACATTTTTCACAGGTATCTGTTTTTGTTTTTTTGTTTTGTTTTTCTTCTTTTTTTTAAGTGAGAGGAGGGGAGATAGAGAAACAGACTCCCACATGAGCCCTGACTGGGATCCACCCAGCAACCCCTTTCTGGGGCCGATGCTCTGCCTATCTGGGGTTATGCTCTCAATCCAGCTATTTTTAATGCCTGAGGCAAAGGCTCCAAGGGGCCATCCTCAGCACCCAGTGCCAATGCGTTCAAACAAATTGAGCCATGACTGTGGGAGAAGAGAGAGAGAAAGAAAGGGGAGGGGAGGGGTGGAGAAGCAGATAATTGCTTCTCCTGTGTGCCTTGATCGAGAATCAAACCTGGGACATTCAAACACCAGGCCAACGCTCTACCACTGAGCTAACCAGCCAGGGCTGGCAACACTCTTAAAACCAGAAATTATGTGTGAAAGGTGACTAAAGAACGAGAGGAAACATGCTTCTACCTACCCTGGTTAAATCTTCCTAGAAACAGAGATAAGAAACAAAATGAAAAATCCATTCCTTTTGGAAACTGAGTCTTTAACCTATGGGTTGGTTTATTTTGAAAAGGAATTAGATTCTGGGACCATTTTTGACACATTCAAAATATAAGGCCATGGTCTCATCTCCCACTAAATATGTTGCTATGGCTTTTAAGCAGAGGAAACGTTTAACAAGAAGCAACCTAGAAAAAGGACAATTTAACTCAGATATCAATAATGCATTTATCAGAAATAGGAGTAGTGGTATGAAATGCCAGGAGGCTGTTTGATTTATAGGGAGGCATTTTCTATTTTAAGCCTGGAACAATGCAGTCAGCTTTACTCAGCAGGTGAATATAATGGAGGCAACGCTGAACTATAGGACTAGTACGGGCTCCCTTAATAATGCTATTTCTTTAGCATCAGTTGTTTAG